>NC_059155.1:72574029-72886373 GCF_020740605.2 Lemur catta
TCTGCCGCCCTCCCTCCCCCTAAACCTGACATTGAGTCCACGGAGGGGGGGGACACAGTGACAAAGGAGACCCCCCTCCATTGCTCCTCCCCTTTCTCCACGGACTCAGGCCCCCGTCCCCGTGCGCCTGCCGGGATCAGTTTCCCCTTAGCTGCCCCACGCTGCTGCCCCAGGGGGTCAGGCCTCCGACACGCCTGGCCCAGGAGCCGGCACCGCCCCGGTCCCCCCCGCGTCCCACCCTGCGTGTCTCCAAATGCCGCCCGTGTGCCTTCAGCTCGTCTCCGCCCTTCTCCGGCTTTGCGGAGGGCCGCGCGGAAGACGGCGCTGAGCGCGGAAGCCGGCTCACCTTTTTCACGGCGCGGTCTCCCTCCCTGGGGACCATGGCGCACGTGACGCTGGTGGTGTTTTCTCGGCAGTCCCAGGCCAGCTTCATGTTGCTGGGGTCGAACTTCACATGGAGAGCGGGCTCCGGTGCCGGGGTTGGCGCATCTGCAAGGAGCGGCCGCCGCGTTCAGAAGCGACTCTGCCCAACCGACTAGCCATGAGGCTCGGGGCCGGAGGCGGTGGGCTCTCCGCTGTCCTGCAGGCCGCCCTGGGACAGCTCCACGGAGCAGACGCCTCCTCAGTGGGACAATGTTCCGGCTTCAGCCTTCGACGGACCCCAGGGGAAGCCCAGGGCGAGAGAAATCCATGCGGGTCCACGCGCAAACCCAGGGCAAACCCAGGGCCTTGTCCCCACCCTCTTCGCAAATCACAGTGACTTTCAGAAACGCAAAGGCAGCCTTGAATCTCAGCGCTGTCGCACACCAGCTGTGTGACTTCCTGCAAGTGGCTGTACCTCTCTGTTCCCCAGACGTCTCCACCCTCAGAAGGTTGGTTAAAAGCCACAAAAGCAAGTTGCACTTGGGCAGTTTTCAAAAGGTGGTTTTGGGGACACCCCCGGGGGCCCCTGAGAACCGTTCTTGGGGAGGGCGGAGGCGGCTGACGAGGTCTTCCTTGCCCAGGCCTGGGAACTGCTGCCCAGGGAGCTTTCCGTACCTGCCCGGCCTGGGCCAGGTGAGCTCACCCTGGAGCAACGTCTGACAGCCTCAGTTTCCCACTCATAGCCCAGAAAGCACGACAGAACCAGGTCACCTACACCCAAGGCCCCTACCGTGTTTCCTCGAGACCTAACTGTGTTATTTTACCTGTAACCTTCCCCAAATGGCAGTAGCCTCATTACCAGCATGCACAGGTGGCACAGCGGCATTTTGAAATCCCGAACAGCTGTTGCTAATTAACATGGTATTTAGCACAGTGCTTTGGAACCAATGTCACATGGCGTCACCTCATTCTTCCTGTCTCCAGCTGCGATATCACAGCCCTAAACCTCCTCACGCAGCACGCCAGGGACAGAGGACAGCTTCCGAGCTGCCGGCCCGAGGTTTTCAGGCCTGCTCTGGCCGAGGGGCTGTGACAGCTGGGGCAGGTCGCTGCACTGCCCTGACCCCGTCCCCTCACTTGTGAATTTGAGGGTGTCTGATGAGCATGTGAGGGTTGGGATGATAATGTGTTTTAGGGGCTGACACATAGTGTGTCTTCAGGGACGTCAGCCAACCTGCGCCAGCCCTCAGCTCCTGGAGAAACTTCTCTGGACCCTGGACACACACCTGGTCCACCCTCACCACGGAGACCCGCCTGGTCCCCTGTCACCACGGAGACCCGCCTGGTCCACCTTCACCACAGAGACCCGCCTGGCCCACCCTCACCACGGAGACCCGCCTGGTCCACCCTCACCACGGAGACCCACCTGGTCCCCTGTCACCACGGAGACCCGCCTGGTCCACCCTCACCACGGAGACCCGCCTGGCCCACCCTCACCACGGAGACCCGCCTGGCCCACCCTCACCACGGAGACCCACCTGGTCCCCTGTCACCACGGAGACCCGCCTGGCCCACCCTCACCACGGAGACCCGCCTGGTCCACCCTCACCACGGAGACCCGCCTGGTCCACCCTCACCCTGGAGACCTGCCATTGAAACACAAAAATGCCGTGCAGACCCAGGTCTTGATCCCGGCCCTGTCACTCGCTGGGTGGTTATTAGGTTAGACCACGCAGGTGTTGGAGCCTCAGTTTTCTCATCTGTAGGATGGGTGTGTGGCGTTCACAGCACCAAAGGGGGAGAGGACAACAGGAGCTCTGAGGCTTCTAGCAGGCCACCTGAGGCACACCGGGTCCCTAATAAACACTGGGGTGAAATGAAATTGGACCCCAGCATCAGGATATGTCCCCAGGCATGACGGACATCTACATGGGGCCACAGTGAAGCGTCAACAAAGTCCCCACACTCACCCAGGTGCTCCGGAGTCAGCAGGAACGCCGGGTGCAGCAACTCGGAGAGTAGAAGGGCCGTCGCCAGGAGAACCATGGGGCTGCCCACGGGACAGGGATGCACTGCAGGGGACACAGTGTCACAGGTTGGGAAAATCAGCTCTGCTAGGGGACTCCTGGCAGGGGACCCCCTGGGGTGCTCCCCCAGGGACATGGTCCACAGAAACAAACCCAGTGGGGTGGTCAGGGGGTGACCTGCCGCCCGGGGGACCAACACTGGCTGCAGAGGGTCCACAGAAACGTCAATCTATGCAACCCATGGGATCAAGAAGGGGACATCTTTGAGGACGTTATTCTATCTATCATGTGCGATTAGGACATGGACATCTTTGGGGACATTATTCTGTCTACCACATGGGATTAGAAGAATGTGGACATCTCTGGGGTCTCAAGATGGTTAACTTATGTGAGGCTTTGCTGATTCCTGGTGCAGGGGACCTCAGGGCCATGGATGACACAAAATGCTGACCCTGAGGTGCTCTGGGAAAATTGCTATGGTTCATACTAGTTTCTCACTGCTTCCACTTTCTTTTAATAATTAGTGTGGATTTCAGGAGAAGAGAACAAGAAATGATGGGTCAGGTTTCCATTTTGATAATAACGGGGGTTTTTGTTACTTTTTGAGTTATTTTATTTATTTATTTATTTTGAGACAGAGTCTCACTCTGTTGCTCAGGCAAGAGTGCCGTGGCGTCAGCCTCGCTCACAGCAACCTCAAACTCCTGGGCTCAAGCGATCCTCCTGCCTCAGCCTCCCGAGTAGCTGGGACTACAGGCACTGCCACACCTGGCTAATTTTTTCTATACATTTTTAGTTGTCCAGTTAATTTCTTTCTATTTTTAGTAGAGACGGGGTCTTGCTCTTGCTCAGGCTGGTCTCGAACTCCTGACCTGGAGTAATCCTCCTGCCTCGGCCTCCCAGATTGCTAGGATTACAGGCGTGAGCCACCGCGCCTGTTTTTTTTTTTTTTTTTTTTTTTACCTTGAGTTTTGCTATAATGTAAAAGGGTAAGTGAAAAACGGAAGAGGAAGAATAAGAGGGGTGAGTATCTAAAAAGCCACAGGGGCACCTTAGCACACTCACTGCCCTGTGAATTGTATTTAACTGGGGCTGGTTTCCACCCTGGGGCCATATGAAGCAAGTCCTGCTGCTGGTTGGTGAAAATCTTACTTGTGATGTTCTTATTGTCCCCATGAATATTGACAATTTCATTCTAAAAACATGGACTACATTGCATAGAACTGACACACAGAAAACAAGAAGAAATAACAAATCAGAAAGGATCATTTTGTTTTAATAAAACACTGTGGCCCCGGGGAAAAAAATTCTTTTTTTTCTAGTGTGTCAGTCACTGTGTTAAAATCATATTGCTGTGTGAAAGAAGCCAGTGTGAAATGGCTACACATTGTATGACTGCAACATAGGGACATTCCGGAAAAGGCAAAAGTGATAGAGACATCAAGAGGTCAGAGGTTGCCAGGAATTAGGGGGTGGGAGGGATGAGCAGGCAGAGGATGGAGGATGTTTGGGGTAGTGAAACTGCTGTGTGACACTGTAGGGGTGGGTCCCTGTCATTAGACATTTGTACAGTCCCGTAGAATGCACAAAACCAGCATAAACCCCAGTGTAAACTGCGCCTTTCCTTAGTAACAATGTGTCAACACGGGCTCGGCCCTTGCAACAATGTAGCGACCAATACACCACGGGCCTGGACCTTGCAACACTATAGCGACCAATACAACACAGGCTCGGCCCTTGCAACACTGTAGCGACCAATACAACATGGGCTCAGCCCTTGCAACACTGTAGCGACCAATACACCCTGGGCCTGGCCCTTGCAACAATGTAGCGACCAATACAACACCGGCCTGACCCTTGCAACAATGTAGCGCACCAGTGCAACATGCTAATGGAAACTGCGTGCATATAGGAACAAGCTGGATTTTTTTGTAAACATAAAACTGCCCTCCCAAAACAAAAATAAATAAAGACTTACAGTTTGTTTGCTTGTTTTTTAAGGGCAGGTATGAACGTGTCCAGTTGGGAGACCTCCCCAATCCCCAGTGGGCTGCCACCGTTGTGACCTCATCTCCTCCACATCCGCCCCGGGGTGCGGAGGCCGACTCTGAGCCTCAGGTGCGCACACCTGGGCCATGCGGTGCACCTGGGGGAACCGCCCGCCCAGCCTGAGGTCCGTGCACCCGATGTTCTCTCTGGGGTTGCCCCTCCCTGAGCTGTCAGGGTCTGCAGGGAGCCTCACTTGCCGTGGAAGGGAAGCAAAAGCCACTGGACCAGACCTGTGTCTTCCCCACCCACCTTGAGCCCGTGTGTGTGCAACAGGGATGAGCCCAGCTTCCTCCCCTGAGGGCTGAATCCCGCTCCATCCAGGTCCCTCGAGACCTCACCTGGGTCTTTCCAGACTTTCTCCGCCCTGGGGGGGCTCCCGCACCGCACCCGAGAGACGCCGGGTCTGCCTGGTTGCAGCCCGGGCTGCAGATGCAATGAGGCCCCCGGGTGACTGTGACAGGTGCAGAACCCCACTGGGTCTTGCTAGCCCTCTCCGCTGGGCCGTTCAGTGTTTTGGGCACTGACGTTCTTCTTGGGGCCAACTTCTCCCACCGTCACCTAGTGCCTGAGTGTCCTGGGGCTGCCATAGTGAAGGACCACAAACTGGGGACTTAAAACTACAGGAATTTGTTCTCTTGCAGTCCTGCAGACCAGACGTCGGAGATCAAGGTGCGGGCAGGGCTGCGCTCCCACCGGAGGCTGCAGGGGAAGGTGCTTCCTTGCCGTAGCCTGACCGAGTGGTTTCCTCCCCTCTCTTTGCACCATGCACCTGCCAGGCCACTGGTGTCTGTGACATGTCCAGGGGCTCTCGGTGCCTTGGAGCTGAGCTGCCACTCAGCGGGGAGCGGGCAGGTGGGGTAGGCACGGGTCACATTGTGAGACCCCTTAGGTGTTTGCGGTTTCTGTCCCAACTCCTCTCCTTGTCTTTCCAGCTCTGCTGTATGGCTTATAGGAGGCCAGAACACAGCGCCCCAAATGTGACCGTGAGACCAGAATGCACCACCCCAAGTATGACTATGAGACTAGAACAGTCTGCCTCAAATACGACGGTGGGAGACTAGAATATGCCACCCCAAATGTGACTACGAGAGCGGAACACACCAGCCCCCAAACACACCCTCTTGGCACGCAGATTATTTTGAGCTGGTTATATTTCGAGAACACATCCAAACACTGCGTTGACGTTGCCCTTTCATACAAGAGACCCTGACATCTGGCAAGGGATCCTCCACTTCCAAGATCACCTCCCGCTCTGTCCCCGAATGAAGGCGTCTCTAACTCAGCACAGGCTGCAACCAACGGAGGCGGTGCTGACTTGAGTCTGCATCTCAAACTTCACCGCAGTTCACCTCGATTTTCCCGGTCGCCTCCCCGTGGCCGGGCTTTCCCACTCCCTTGTCTTCGGTTCCAGCTGCAGACGACATTCAATCCTCAGTTCCAAGCCTCGGCTTTGGGCCCTACTCACTCTTCTCCGGGCAACTCCTACGCATACGTGAGGGTTCGTACGCCCGTTCACACACGCGCGCTTGTTCTTCTCTCGTTAATCCGCCTCTCGTCACGGGGGCCGCAGCCAGCGAACCCCAGAAGAGGGGAAGGAGAAGACCTCTGTCCTCGCTGTGCCCTTTCACGAGCTCATCTCCCTTCCTCGGGGACGCCCCGTCCACGCTGCTTCAGGGTCGGGTGCGGAGCTGGTGCCGGCAGATGTGCCCCCTTTAGGGGGACTGTGACTCGCTTCTTTCTTAAGATAGATTGTTCCCCATTTCGCTTCCTCCGAACCGAGCGCCCACTGGCCTCCTTCTTGGTTTTGTGATGGTGCAACACCACACGCTTCTTTAAACTTGACTCAAAAAAAAAAAAAAAAACAAAAAAGAAAAACCAAAAAAACCCTGAAACCCAACCCATCATCCACAGGCCAAAGGAGGCATGCACACTAGTTTCTCTAATCTGCTTTCTCTCTCTATGGAGTTACCAGTTCTAGATGTTCTATGCAAATACAAAATCATTCTATATTCTGGGCTTTTTGTCCACACCCTACCCGCTTTCTCTTCTTTCAGTTTCCACAGCCTGAGTTTTCTCGTCCCCTTTCTACAGACTCCGGCTCCCCTTAAGGTACGAGCTGCCGAGTTCCACCTCCCGGAGCAGCTGTGCAGATTCGGAGCACGTCTGATTCCCGGCTTCTCAGATTCAAAGCGAGCACTGAACGATTTGCATCTGAGCGCCTCAGACGGGACACACACAGGAAACCCCCGACGGACGGTTCCAAGGCAGATCTTGACTTGGACGGTCCAGGTTGGAGCTGAAATGTGTCATTTCTGAAATGCTCTGGGTGCAGCCGGCCTGCGGGCCAACCCCCTGGGGTTGGGGACGTGGGGCTCCCTGAGGTCTGGGGGAGGCACCCGCTTGCTGAACTTGGACAACACACCAGGACACATCATAGTGCCTCGTGTCACCCCCAGGAGCAAGCCGGCTCCTTCCCATGGCTGACACGGACCTTAACAGGCAGCTCCCCCGTGACATCCCCGTGCGGACCCTGTTCCTGCGGGGATTCCAGTTTCCCACCCTCAGGTCCCCACGGCCCCGCCGGAGCAGAAAGACCCACCACCGCGACTCAGCACGTTCACGGGCCACAGAAGCAAGGAAGCGGCTTACCCAGCGGCGGCATCCGTCCGCCCGCCGTCGGCTCACTTTTCTTCCCTCCTTCGCCCGACTCCCCGGCATCCACACGCCCTGCTTTCGGACACTCTCCCTCCTTGGAAAGTGAGCACACTGATTCCAGGGCTGCAGAGTTTCAGGCCGGGCCCTTCCCTTTTTCCTTGAATTCCCCCTCCTAACCTCACGCTTCCTCATTTTACATAACGTTGAGAAATCCATGACAAGCAAGTTCATGGTCTCTCAGCGTCCGCTCCCAAGAGTGTCCCTTGCAAAGCTCAAGTGTGAACCACACACACACCCTTGTGCTGTCTACAGAGTGCCAGGAAGAACCAAGCAGAGGTGTGTTGGCTTGCAAACAGGTGATGCCTATACAAAGCACAGGGCTCTGTGGACACATGATCGAAGAGGATGCCAGGACAGTGACAACGGCTGAGGGAAAAGGTGGCTGCACAGACTCTGTCACCCCCAGCGTCCTGTTCCCGAAGGAGCTGTCTCTTAGACCACTCGCGTTGCTATAAGCGACTACCCAAGGCTGGGTGCTAGAGAAAGAAAAGAGATTTATTCAGCTCACCATTCTGCAGGCTGCACAAAAGGTGTGGCGCTAGCGTCTGCATCTGGCGAGGGACCCCGGCCGTCCCCACTCACAGCACAAGGGGAATGAGAGACGGCATGCTCAGGGGTGGCGTGGCCACGCAGAAACCAGAGAGAGAAGTGGCCGGTGGCAGGTTCTTTCCAACAACCAGGGCTTGTGGAAACCAAGCGCAAGAGCTCACTGGCTCCCTGGAGAACTGCAGGAAGCTATTTATGAGGGGTCCGCCCCACCCTGACCTGCACACCTCCCACCGGCCCCACCGCCAACATTGGGCATCAAGTTTCAGCATGAGGTTTGGCAGAGCCCAACAAACAGCCAAACCGTAGCAAGTGGCTTCTCCCCAGCATTGATTAGGGAAGGTTATCGTCCCAGGAGTTCAACCAGATGTGCTCACCGAGGCTGCCCAGCCTGGGCCTCATGGTGGGTCTTCCTGTCCCAATGGTGCCTATCAGTTGCTGACTTCCACCATCGATGTAGAGAAGTTTGTCTTCCCAGGAGTTCAACCAAATGGCTCATTGAGGCTGCCCAGCCTGGGCATCATGGTGGGTCTTCTTGTCCCAATGGTGCCTATCAGTTGCTGACTTCCACCATCGATGTAGAGAAGTTTATCTTCCCAAGAGTTCGACTAGATGCACTCACTGAGGCTGCCCAGCCTGGACACCATGGTGGGTCTTCTTGTCCCCAATGGTGCATACCTTGTTGGTGAGTTCCACCATCAATGTAGAGAAGTTTGTCTTCCCAGGAGTTCAACCAGATGCACTCACTGAGGCTACCCAGCCCGGGCGCCATTGTGGGTCTTCTTGTCCCAATGGTGCCTATCAGTTGCTGACTTCCACCATCGATGTAGAGAAGTTTATCTTCCCAGGAGTTCAACCAGATGCACTCACTGAGGCTGCCCAGCCTGGGCATCATGGTGGGTCTTCTTGTCCCAATGGTGCCTATCAGTTGCTGACTTCCACCATCGATGTAGAGAAGTTTGTCTTCCCAGGAGTTCAACCAGATGCACTCACTGAGGCTGCCCAGCCTGGGCATCATGGTGGGTCTTCTTGTCCCAATGGTGCATTATCAGTTGCTGACTTCCACCATCGATGTAGAGAAGTTTGTCTTCCCAGGAGTTCAACCAGATGCACTCACTGAGGCTGCCCAGCCCGGGCGCCATTGTGGGTCTTCCTGGCTTCAGTGGCACATACCTTGTGGCTCACTTTCAACTTAGGGCCACTTCTGTTCGATTCCCTTCATCAGACCTTCACTAAGCACCCAAGGGATTTCAGAGGGGGTAGGAAGCAGATTCGCGGCTCACGGCAGGACAGGCTGAGTAGGAAAGCAACAGAGGCCGGGGCATCATGCAGGGTGCCCCCGGGGAGGGGCCTTCTCACATGGTTATGGGCAAGGGCACGCTGGGGCAGAGGCTGCGGTTTGATCTGGACCACAGAGGATGTGCTAAGTCTCAGTGGAGGATTAGAGCACTGAGTGGGAGCTCATGGGCATCGAGCACCGCAGGAAGCTACAGATACCCTTTCATGAGAAGAAATATGCAGATGGAGGTTGGGCTCCAAGGCCACCCTGACGGCAGCTGTGGGTTGGGATGGGCCAGCTCTGGCCTGGTGCGTAATTCCCGATGACAGTATTGACGGGGTGTTGCGTGGTGCAGGTGGCCACAGGAGAACCCTGCTCCCTCATTTGCAGTCTCAGGAATCCCAGAAGCAGAAGAATCTCTGGAACAGGAGAAGACCTCTGTGCGCAATGAGAGGCAGGCAGAATGTCCAGGAGACAACTGTGACCGGGCGCTGGGGGTGGAGACAGGTGGAGGTGCCGCTGCTAACTGGCCTTCAGGGCTGAGAAAATGCCAGAATGTTGGTGCCTTCCCAGAGTTGGAGAAATAGGAGGAGGAGTCCACGAAGGGGGCAGAGTGGGGAGAGGAGATGCTGGGTCCAGTTGTGCCATGTTTAGTGGCTTCCTGGCGGAAACTCCAGGTGGGGGCGTCCAGCAGGGAGTTGGATGTCAGGATCTGAATCAAGGGGGAGCATTGAGTGACTCAGTGGTGGAGGGTCCACTGTGAGTTTCCTTCTGACTTATCAGCAACACCATCATCATCACCATCATCATCACCATCATCATCATCATCACCATCATCATCACCACCATCATCACCATCATCATCATCACCATCATCATCACCACCATCACCATCATCACCATCATTATCATCACCATCATCATCACCACCATCACCATCATCACCATCATCATCACCATCATCACCATCATCATCACCATCATCACCACCATCACCATCATCACCATCATCATCACCATCATCACCATCATCACCATCATCACCATCATCATCACCATCATCACCATCACCATCATCATCACCATCATCACCACCATCATCACCACCATCATCACCACCATCATCACCATCATCACCATCATCATCACCATCATCACCACCATCATCACCATCATCACCATCATCATCACCATCATCACCACCATCATCATCACCATCATCATCACCATCATCATCACCACCATCATCACCATCATCACCATCATCACCATCATCACCATCATAATCACCATCATCACCATCATCATCATCACCATCATCACCATCATCACCATCATCATCACCATCATCACCACCATCATCATCACCATCATCACCACCATCATCACCATCATCATCACCATCACCATCACCATCATCACCGTCATCATCACCGCCATCATCATCACCATCATCACCACCATCATCACCATCATCATCACCATCATCATCATCATCACCATCATCACCATCATCACCATCATCATCACCATCATCACCATCATCATCACCATCATCACCACCATCATCACCATCACCATCATCACCATCATCACCACGATCATCACCATCATCATCACCATCATCACCATCATCATCACCATCATCATCACCATCATCACCATCATCACCATCACCATCACCATCACCATCATCACCACCATCACCATGATCATCACCATCATCACCATCATCACCATCACCATCACCATCATCATCACCATGATCATCACCATCATCATCACCATCATCATCACCATCACCACCATCATCACCATCATCACCATCATCACCATCACCACCATCACCACCATCACCACCATGAACAGGAGGGACGTTCCTGATGTTTATAGCACTTGCATCTCAGTGAATAAACAATCCCACAACACAACCATGTGGTACACGGTTAACTGAGCAGGCCTGGGCTGTCCACACCCTGCACATTCTTAAAAAAAGCTCTGGCCCTTGTACATCCTCAGGCAGGTCACCTCTGAGTCCTTAGAACATCCCACCTCAGAAGACTGTCTTTGTTTGCCTGGGCATCTAGGCCTCTCCAGGTTGCTTAGTCTAACCATGTGATTTGTGGTAGGGGCTATGGTGACACGGCGTCAGCGTGATCTACTGAAGTCAGCCACGTGGGTGAGAGATCAATAAAAACCCTGGACATCAAGGTCCCGGTGAGCCTCCCTGGTTGGCAAGACTTCAAGCACGTGGTCATGCCTTATTGATGGGAGAAGTGAGAATTGTCTGTGTTTCTTCCGCTCTTGCCTGGTCTCTTCTGGACTCATCTCCTTGTACCTTTCCCTTTGCTGATTCAAATCCGTATCATTTCACTGTAATAAAGCCACAACCACGAATTTAACGGCTTTGCTGAGTTCTGTGAGTCCTTCTACTGAATGATTGAATCCCAGGGTGGTCGTGGGGACTGCTCACACAGTGTCTAGTCCCCCTCACTCAGGCCACCGTGTCTGGCCAACTAGGAGAAGCTTCATACTAATTGGCCTCCAGACAAGTGACTGCATGTTTCCTGGGATGCCTCAGTTTCCATCTTTCCTTCAGCTGCTTTTGACTTGGACGCTCCAGATCTACTCAGAGTTCCACCAGCGTGTGGATCAGAGGGGGAAATTAAGGGAATTTCCACACAGCCTCCGGGGACTTGCCGAGTTCCTGCTGGGAGCTCAGCGTGGGCAGTGCCTGGAGGACGGGGCAGAAGAAACAGAAGCCAGGGTCAACCACAGCGCCCACCAACATGCTACGCTGCTGGAGTTCGGACTTCCTGTAACTTCAACAAAATGTGTGATGTATTCTCTTTTCTACTTTCTTGATTTGGGACTTGGCGTTTTTAGTGATGCAGTCAGCCTTTGATCTTCAACTTATTGAACTTTTTCACATTTCCAGTTTGCTTCAAATGAACGACCGTAGAATGAATGGTCCACATTGAGTTCTTCGGCAACTTCTCGAGTAGTTGTAAGAGGATCAACTTTGCTGATTGCTCTCAGTTGGTCGTTGTCAACTTCCGGTGGCCGGCCACTGTGCTCCTCATCTTCAAGGCTCTGGTCTCCTTTGCAAAACTTCTTGAACCACCACTGCACGGTACGTTCTTAGCAGTTTTGGGGCCAAATGTGTTGTTGATGTTGCGAGTTGTCTCCGTTACTTTACAGCCCATTTTGAACTCAAATAAGAAAATCGCTCGTATTTGCTTTTTGTCTGACATCATTTCCATAGTCTAAAATAAATACAAAATAAACAGCAAGTAATAAGTCATTAGCAAAAAAAAATGAGAAATGTGCATCAAACATAACCACATTTATTTAAGAATGTCTTCCAATATCAAACGGCAAATTTCAACAATGCTAAAACTGCAATTCCTTTGGCACCAACTTAATACATACACACACACATAAAATGTTAAAATGCCTGTACTTTCTTAGAATGAAAAAGTTCCTTGAGAAGTCTGCTAAAGTCTAGGGTGGTGAGTTTGCGGATGTGCATTGTTGGATGCGCTGTGAATCTGCACAAACATTCCAGAGGTGAATTTGGCAACGTCCATCACGATTTTAATTTATCACGAGGTACGCCCGCCTGTGTCCACAAGGTTCTATGTTGTGGGAGGCTCACTGCCACCTTGCTTGTAACAGTAACAGGACTGGCAACAATTTGCAAGTGCAGCTGTGAAGGAATGGTTAGCAATTTAATTCTAGTTCCTATAATATACGTGAGGCAATTGTCAAGAAGAAATGGGTTACATCTATGCGAGTGTGCAGAAATATCTCTAAATATATTTTTAAGAGAAATGCAGGAAGCCAGGAACAAGACAGAGTGAAGCACATGATACTATTTGTACACAAAGAAACAATAGACCTATGCATGCATTTGCAAGTCTGCAAGCATAGTATGCAGAGACCTACGCATGTATTTTATTTTATGCAATAGACCTATGCATACATTTGCAAGTCCATGAACATTTTATGCATGGACTTATGTATGCATTTTATTTTGTGCAATAGACCTAGGCATGCATTTTATTTTGTGCAATAAACCTATGCATGCATTGGCAAGTCCACAAACATTTTATGCATGGACTTATGTATGCATTTTATTTTGTACAATAGACCTAGGCATGTATTTTATTTTGTGCAATAAACCTATGCATGCATTTGCAAGTCCACATTTTATGCATGGACTTATGTATGCATTTTATTTTCGTGCAATAGACCTATGCATGCATTTTACTTTATGCAATAGACCTATGCATGCATTTGCAAGTCCACAAACATTTTATACAAAGACCTAGGCATGCATTTTATTTTGTGCAATAGACCTATAAATGCATTTGCAAGTTCACCAAAAACCAGTAACAGATTAAGACATGATCATCCATCATTAGGAACAGATGAGAGTTAATGAACCATGACTGAGAAATCATGGGGAAAAGTGTCAAACCCAGGTGGTTAATTCATCCAAGTGGAAAATGGTAAACACCCTCTTGAGTCGACTGCTTCCTATTAGAATATAAATGAAAGAGGGAAATGGTGGTGGAGGGGTGGGCCCTGCACCCTCCTGACTGAGGGGAGTGGGGTCCAGGGGTCCCTGGGGGGGTGCGGGGGTCTGCAGGGCACCTACTGTCTGGGGTGCTGTGGGCATGAGTTGCTTTTGGAAGCAGGAGGGGCCCACAAGCCCTGCCACCCTGTGAATGGCTGTGCACCCAGGGATTGCAGACCTCCCTGCCTTGTGTGGCGAATTGTCCCAAAGCCTAGTGGGCCAGGCGGATGCTTCCCGGAAAAGCTGAGGAACTGGCTCAGGATCCATGCCCTGCAGTGCCCATTCCTGTGCCGCTTGCAACCAAAACTCCTAAAGTGATGGTCTTTGCAGGACTGCTCCTTAGCCACAAAGTCTCCAGGACTGAGGGGGCAGATCAGCAAATAAAAACCCAAAATTGCATATATTTGTAAGTAAAGATAAGACACACTAGTTCATTTGAAACTGAAATAAACGATGAATCCTTTTTTTTTTCTTTTTTTGGTTTAATAAGCTGCCTCCCTTTGTATGTTTGAGAAACACATTGCCACGTTGAGTGTTGATGTGAAGGTTGGATGTAACGGGGCGTCCAGGGTATGTCTGGATGGTGCACCCAGGGTGTACTGTGGTGTATGCACACGTGCAATAGCTCACTCTGTCACTAATGTCCCACATAGAGGTCCCGACACCCACCCCGCACACACTGGCCAGTCAACAAGCACCGAGAGACTCGGGGAGCTGGGGTGACCACGGGGACAGGAGACTCCAGGAGGACCAGTGAGTGAGTGGAAGTGGTGGGTGAGCAGCGACTGGTAGGTGGTGGGTGGGTAGTTAGCGGCTACGTGGCAGGTCATGGGTGGTTAGTGACTGAGCAGTAGCGGGTGGGTGGGTAGTTAGTAACTGGGTGGTAGATGGCGGGTGGTGAGTTACTGGGTGCTAAGGTGGTGAGTGGTTAGTTAGTGAGTGCTAGCTGGTGGGTAATCGGTGACAGTACTAAGTGTGGTGGTCAGCTAGTGACTGAGTGCTAGGGTGCTGGGTTAATGGTTAGTTAGTGACTGAGTGGTGGGTTGGTTGGTGCTTAGTGAGTGGATGGTAACATCAATGGGTGGATAGTAGGGGCGTCGCAGTGTGGTGGTCAGTTAGTGACCAAGTGGCCGCTGCTGGGTGTTTAGTGAGTGACGGGGCGGCAGGCTGGCGGGTAGCTACTGAGCGGGAGGGGACGTCACTGGGCGGTTAGTGACCGAGTTGCCGGCTGGTGGCCCTCGCTCTGGCAGGATGGCTGTAGGGGGATCCGTGTGTCCGGGAAGACGAGTCCTGTCGTGTCAGTAGGTGGCAGGTGCCACCCAGGGTAGGGATGGAGTCTCGGAGCCAGGCCTTCCTGACTGCTTTGCTCCTGACGTCCCTCCTCTGTCCCTCTCCCCTGTCCACTCTGTCCCCGCCCCCTCCCTGCTGTGCACCCACAGGGACCGTCCTCCCATCTGGGGCTCTCTGTCCACGCCCTCCCGCTCCCCACGAGCTCTCAGTTCCCCCGGCCTCGGCACTTTTGGTTCTGTCTCCGCGTCTGAGCTCACGCCCCCCCACTTCCCCTCCTGTGCCATCTCCCGGGAACCCCCAGCCCAGGGCTGTGAGCTGGGGCAGTTAATGGCCCGTTTTCCAGGACTGGGGGTCACCATCCCATCTTGCTTTTTGAATTCCGACGGCTTCCAGTCATTGTTCTGAGTTGCACGGGGTTGAAAGATGTCATCTCCCCGGAAACTCGTGTCCACCTGGAACTTCAGAACGTGACCTCTTGAGGAAACGGGGTCTTTGCAGATGGGATTAGTTAAGGTGAGGTCACTGTGGATCAGGGAGGGCCCTAAACCCAGTGACAGGTGTTCTCGTAAGAGACAGACACAGAGGAGAAGCCACGTGGAAACAGAGGCAGGTCACACCAAGTGTTTATTATTAATTCTCGGGTCTCGCTGCCTTTGCAGACAAAACAGAGCCAGGACTCGGCACCCCCAGCCCTCAGCCCAGAATGTGCCCCCCGGTGACATGTTGCAAGGATTGAGCTCAGACACTAAAGCTGGTCCCTGCAAGCTGCCTCCGTGGGTGTCTGTCCTGGTGTGTGAACAACGTGGGCAGGGTGACCCGTCTTGCTTGATTTAAAACACAGTTCCAGTTCCACACTCCACGCTGGGATGGAATCAGTCCTCGGGGCAGCGTCTCTGCGGCTCTTGGCAGAAATTCTAGGTTTTGCTTCACAACAGAGTCTCAGGCTGCGTGGGGGGTTTTTGTTTCCCCTGGGCCTGAACTTCCCTCTGAGCTGCCTTTTCTCAGGTGCAGAGACGGGCGTCAGGAGAGGGGGTGATAAGGTCAGACGCTCCATGACAAAGTGAGAAGGCCACCTCCAGGCACTTGTCACCCTTGAGTCATCAAAAGTGTCAGCATCTAGTTCTAAAAAAAAGTGCATTCCAGCCCAAAGTTTGAGTGCAGTCCGCTCGGAAAGCAGAGATTCCAAAGAACGGAAGTCAGCGCTCCAAAGTGCAGAAGTTTGGTATCTATTTAGTTATTTTTGGGATAGAGTCTTGCTCTGTCACCCTGCGTAGAGTGCAGTGGTGTCATTGTAGCTCACTGCAGCCTCCAAGTCCTGGGCTCAAGTGATCCTCCTGCCTCAGCCTCCCGAGTAGCTGGGACTACAGGTGCATACCACGACACCCGGCTAATTTTTCTATTTTTTGTAGAGACGGGGTCTCGCTCTTGCCCACACTGGTCTCCAACTCCTGACCTCAAGCGATCCTCCCTCCTCGGCCTCCCAGAGTGCTGGGATTGCAGGCGTGAGCCACCACACCCAGCCTCATGTTGTTTATATAGACAAGGTTTAGGGAAGTATAAGAATTTCAGCATCTTTCAGTGTCAGGTTAATGCATAGTTACAACGACCTGATGGGCCGGGGTGGTCTTTTTCTTCCAGACAGAGCATATTTAACGTTTCACACTGAAGCTGTAATTGTTGTGGGGTGCTGGTGGCAGCTGGGCTGAGCTGGACGTAGGACAGTAGAGGAGGACGCAGTTAAGCCATAACGAAGACCAGCGATGGGAGGGAGGAGGTCGGGCCTCTGGTCTGCAGGAGTCATTTCTAGAACAAGAGCAGGAGGAAGAGAGTTAAGCTATGATCCGAGAAGTGAAACTCAAAGCTCCGTGCGCATGATGGAGATCCCGGTTACATCTCTCTGGAGGCTCAAACTGTGTGGGGGGGTTCCAACACCTTTTACATTTTATTATTGTCCCGTGCCTGAAGCCCACCAGTTTTCCCATCTTGAGGGGAAGCTCATTTCGGGACGTGTGTGCCCACAGCCTTGAGCTGGATGAAACCCCAAGACGGGGGGACGGGGTCCTGCGTGGAGAGGCAGGTACGGCACCCACGCGTGGTGATGCCCCTGGGGAGTCCTGACTCCGCTGGGAAGGAGGGAGGCCTACGGGGTCAGCAGGACTTGCTCTGCCTCCGCAGCAGCTAACTGGGGGTTTCGGTGAGCGGGGTCCCCGAGGGCAGAGGCTCGGGCTGCCGTCTCGCGGAGGAGCCCCCCGAGCTTCCCTGTGTGGGCGGGGGTCTCTGGCAGCTGCACGTGTCGGAAGGTGCATGAGGAGGGACGCCAGCTGCCGGGGTCTCGGATCTTTGGAAAAGCAGAAGGGACATGAGACTGCAGCACCGGCGGCGGCTGGGGCCGCGGTTGCGTCTCAGCAAATAGCAGAGCTTTTCTTGGGAAGGAAAGGCCACGCTGCACATGCACGCAGTCAACGTCCCGCACGCAGTCAATGCCCCGCATGCATTCAATGCCCAGCATGGTCGGCGCTGCTCCAAGGGGGCCGCGTCCCGCTACCCACAGCTCGTCTGGCTCCACGGCTGCGTGTCTGTCCACGGGTGCACCTGCGGGCGCTTGTGCGTGGGGCACATCGGTTTGCGGGTTTGTTCATCTACTCATGTCTCTAGCTGTGCGTGGGGCACATCTGTTTGCGGCATCTCTAGACTCATGCATCTATTTATAGCTCTAGCCGTGGCTATTTATAGACTGTGCAATACATAAACATATAGTTGTTTACACATATTACATATAGCCATTTATGTATAATATGGAAATATGTAGCTGTTTATACATATTATATATAGCTATTCTATATAACATGTAAATATATACCTATTTTGTATATATTATATAGCTATTTATATATATAATGTCTAAATATATAGCCATTTATATATTATGTATCATATAATATATGGCTATACAGCTATTTATATATTATATATATTACATATGATGTATAATATATGAATATACGACTATTTGTATATATAATAAATGTATAATATATGTAATATATAAATGTGTAGCTCTTTACATATTATATACAGCTATTAATATATTATATGTAATATATTAACATATACTTATTGAAATATTGTATATAATACATTAACATATAGCTATTTATATATAATAAATACATGATATATATGTAATAAATATTATGTGCAATAAATATATAGCATGTATTGTACATACTTATTTGTATGTTACATGTAATATATAAATATATAGCTATACATTATATGTATATATAAATATATAGCTATCAATATATATTATGTATAATATATGAATATAAAACTATTTTTATACGTAATAAATGTATAATATATGTAATACATAAATATATAGCTATTTATATATTATGTGAAATATATTAACATATACTTATTTATATACTGTATGTAATATACTAATACATAGTTATTTCTATATAATAAATACATGCTATATATTATATGTAATACATATTGTGTGTAATATGTAATTATATAGCTATTATATATTATACATAGTTCTTTATATATTACATGTAATATATATGAATATATAGCTATATATATTATATGTATATGAATATATATAGCTAATTATATATTATATATTATATAATATATGCCTATATAGCTATTAATATACAACATATTATGTTATATTATGTATGAATATAAAACTATTTGTATATATAATAAATGTATAATATATGCAATGTATAAATATGTAGCTATTTATATATTATATGTAATATATTAATATATACTTATTTATATATTGTATTCAATATACTAATATATAGCTATTTATATATAATAATTACATGATATATGTAATACATATGATGTGTAATATATAAATATATAGGTATTATATATTATACATACCTATTTATATGTTATATGTAATATATAAATATATAGCTATTTATATATTATATGTATATAAATATATACCTAGCTATATGTTATATGTATATATATATAGCTATTCATGTATATTATATATATGAGTATAAAACTATTTGTATATATAATGCATGTATAATGTATGTAATGTATAAGTATATAGCTACTTATATATTATATATAGCTATTCATATATTATATGTAGTATATTAATGTATACTTTTTTCTATATTGTATGTCATATACTAATGTATAGCTACTTTAATAAACACATGACATATATTATATGTAATACATATTATGTGTAACATATAGATATATGGCTATTACATATTATCCATAGATATTTATATATTATATGTACTATAACTATAAATATATATCTATATATAAATATCAATAGATGACAGGAGAGAGATGTATATTTTTGTTGTTGTTGGAGAGGCCCCTCCTGAATGTGCCTTTTGGCTTATTGCCATTTCTCTTGGGTTAAAAGTAATGGGGAAATTCTAAAACTCTCTCCCTCCACCCCAACCTCAGGTTCTGCAGCTGGGGTGTGTGCAGGAGACGGGCCACAAACAGACCAACAAGAGAAAACCCAACACGGGTTTCTCAGCACAGACACCACGCATGTACACACAGAACACAGGTTTCTTGGCATGGACACCACACATGTACACACAGAACATGGGTTTCTCAGCACGGACACCACGCATGCACACACACCACGCATGCACACACAGAACATGGGTTTCTCAGCACGGATGCCACACGTGTACACACAGGCGCACCCAGCGATGAGAGAGCCACACGGGCGGTTACCACGTGGGCTTGAATCCCATTTCAGGCAGAAACGACAGAGAGGGCTTTGGGGTTTCTGGGGCCGGGAGGCCAGCTGGGGACGGCAGCAGGTGCAGGCTGGCGTGGGGGGCCGTCCCGCTTTATGGAGGCTCCCGCGTGTGCACATCCGGCTCCCTGCCTTCCCCCCGCAGTGGAAAAGCAAAGCAGAGCTTCCACGTCTTGCGTGCCACCTCTCCACACCCAGGCTTGCTTCCGCAGATGTGCCCATGTGGGGACAGCTTCCTGGGTTTAGGACAGACCTTCCTTCCCTGCACAGGGCTTTGCCGAGTGTCACCCGTGTGCAGGTGTGAGCCGCACTCCCTGCCTGCAGCCTCAAAGACAATGAATTTCCGAGTATTTTCATCACCTCAGAAAGAAACCTTGTGCCCCAATCCTCCCGTCCCCCCGGCTCTGAGCAATCACTGACCCACTTTCTGTCTACAAGGATTCCCCTGTTCTGGACATTTTGCATAAACAGAATCCTATAATACGTGGCCTTTTGCGTCTGGCGCCTTTCACTTTGCCTGATGTCTTCAAGATACACCCACATCGTAGCAGGTGGCGGAGCGTCCTTCGTTTTCACGGCTGTGTAATATTCCACTGTGTGGCTGGGCTGCAGTCTGTTCACCCATCCATCCATCTGTGGATAGATGCTTGCATTTCCCCCTCTTGGCTGTTGTGACTGATGCTGCCAGAAACATTCGTGCTCAGCTGTTTTCAACCTCAATTCTGTACACGTACCTGGGAGTAGAACTGCAGGCTCACGTGGTAACTTGTGTCCCGCCTTTCAAGGATGGTCCACACTGCTCTCCACGACGTCTGCACCATTGGACACCCCCACCAACCCTGTACGAAGTTTCCAGTTCCTCGGCCTGCCCACCAGGACCTGCTGGTGTCTGACTTTTCCATCCTAACCCTCCCAGAGGGTGTGAAGTGTTTGTAGAACCAGTTCTCAGGCCCAGGGATCGGTCAGCCCCTAGGGGACACCTCTGTGCCTTCGGTGGTCTCTCGGGTCACGAGAGCTGTCCCCGAGGCTCCGTGTGCTGCGTCTGGCTGTATCTGTCTCCAGTGCCCGTGAGCCACTTCCGACAGCCTCCTCATACCACGACTTCCCTCTTCTGCCTGCAGACCTCAGGACTCCTTCTGTCCCCAGCCGGCAGGAGAACCTCTTCCTGTCTCTTGCAGAGAAGTTCCAAGAGCAGCCTCATTCCATGAGAGAGAAGTTTTTGCTTATAATTTCAGGCTTTTGGGGCAGGAATCTGCCGTGACTTTACCTCTGATCAGCCCTCAGGGGTATCACAGTCCTTCTTCCTTGTTCTTTACGTTTTATTTATTTTTTTTATAGAGATAGGATCTTGCTATGCTGTCCAGGCTGGCCTCAAACTCCCAGTCTCAAGCCATCCTCCGTCTTTAGCCTCCCGAAGTGTTGGGATCAGAGGCGTCAGCCACCTCCACGTCCGGCCTCCTGTTTGGCTTTACCTAAAGCCCCCTCCTTCCCCCGTCCAACTGTCTATCAGACACGTAGGACGTGCACAAACCCACCGTGTGGACGGGTTCGTGGTCTACCGCAAGCAGGACACGATCGGGGCCAGGAGCCGCCAGGTGTGGATCTCTGAACACCTGGAGGCAGGTGAGACGCTCCCCGCCTGGGCAGACAGACACACTTTAACATCTTCCTCTCCAGTCTGCATGCTGTTCTTTAATGTTTTGTTTTTGCCTAACTGCCGCGGCTACAGCCGCCACGTGGCTAGAATGTAAGTGACAAGAGGGGACATTCTTGTCCCCTTCCTGCTCTCAGAGGGAGAGTTTTTGGCTTTTCACCCTTGAGTACGGTGTTAGCCGTGGGTGTTCCTTCGAGAGGCTTTAGCTGACGGCCGTCCCCAAGCTTTGTGGTACCGGGGACCGTTTTGGTGGGAGACCATTGTTCCACGGATTGGGGAAGCGGGGATGGTTCCGGGATGATTGAAGCACGACGTTGCCTGCATTGTGCACTTTATTTCTATTATATTATTACACTGTGATATGTAATGAAATGATTATACGACTCAGCATAGGTTGGGGGCCCCTGCCCAGGGTGAGGAAGCTCTCTTGTGTCCCACCTTGCTGGCTGTCCTTGCCGTGAGCCATGCTGGGTTAGCGGCGGCTGTTCCCCGTACCGCACGGCCCTGCCCTGGCGTCCGGGAGGCTTCGCTGGGGGTGTCTATGGAATGAGGCCAACGCTGGCAACCCTGGGTCCCTTCCAGACCCCGTCCCTGCTCTGCAACTTTTTGCATCTTGGAAACATTTACAAAGGCAATTTTAAAAGCACGAGACATGCATCCTCCTGAGTTTTCTTTTCTCCCCCTGGAGAAAAAAATGTCACCTCTTCGTGAGTGTCCTGTTTGAAAGGGAAACAAGAGACACATCACTTCCCTCTCTGGGAGGGAAGCAGGAAACGTATTAATGGGTAGTAAAGAAAGGATGTTATTACTAAACGTCCCTGCTTCTCACCAGGGATGTTGCCTAAGTGCCAGTCGTGGCAAACCTGGGCAGATGTGAATACGCTTTCCGGGGGGGTTGAATTCTTTGCAAAAAAAATGACAGTTTCTTGTGGTCATTGGGTGCTGCATCTCATACGTGAGGCAGCTACGTCCCCGATAATTATAATGTTAATAAAACTAGGAAGAGGCCAGGCGCGGTGGCTCACGCCTGTCATCCCAGCACTCTGGGAGGCCGAGGTGGGAGGATCACTTGAGCCCAGGAGTTCGAGACCAGCCTGAGCAAGAGTGAGAGTGAGACCTTGTCTCTACTTAAAACGGAAAAAATTAGCTGGGCAACTAAAAATAGAGAAAATGAGCCAGGTGTGGTGCTGTGCGCCTGTAGTCCCGGCTACTCGGGAGGCTGAGGCAGGAGGATGGCTTGAGCCCAGGCGTTGGAGGCTGCAGTGAGCTGTGATGACACCACGGCACTCCAGCCTGGGTGACAGAGTGAGACTCTGTCTCAAAAAATAAATAAGTAAATAAATAAAAAATAACAATAAAAACAGGAAGGAAATAGGCTTCCTCGTGGTGGTGGCTTTTACCAAAAAATAGCCCACCGTAAACTTCTTCTGAACCAACCCACGAATAATAACGTGTCATACGTTTCAAAATAACTAAGAGCAAATTTCAAATGTCTCCCCAAAAAGGGTAGGCAGGTGAGCCCGGGCATGATGGACAGGTCACTGAGTGGGATTCACTTGTGCCACGTGGAGTACAGATCTCAAAGCATCACCTGGGACCCCACGCATGTACCCAGCGATAACGTGTCCATTGAAAACAGTCTCCGGGGATGTGACGACTCCTTCACTGTCCCTGTGAGCGTCCGCGGGAGGGAACGAGTGACAGACCCGTGAACGTCCGTGTTCTGCCGTGTGGGAAGCAGAGGCTGCTGCCGTGTGTCACCTTGGCTGTGTCCGCCCAGCCCTGCGCTGAGTCCAGCCAGTGGCAGCGTGGCCCTTCCCGGGCGACAGCGTCTCTGCTCCTCAGTCGAGCTCAGGCAGAGCCGGGGACGCTGACGGGACAGAGCAGAGAGGATGAGGGGTCTCCCTGCATCCTTCCCCGTTTGAATCCCCTCTGCGGGGCTCAAATCTCCTCCCGAATCTTTTACGCCCGCCTTCGTAGGGGACCCCCAAAGCCCCTCTGCAGGGCACCCCAGTTAGTCCATGTGGCCGCTGTGCTCCCAGCCAAGGGGGACACTGTGAGCCCCAGGGAACCCTCTGGAAGGTCTGGGGACATGTCTGGTTGTCACAATGGCTGGGGTGCACGGCTGGCATCTGTCGGGTGCAGCCCAGAGAGGCTGCTCCACACCCCGCAGGGCACGGGACGCCCCGGCACAGAGTCACCGGCCCAAATGGACAGTTGGGGACGACACCACTTTGTCCTCTCCTTGGTCACACTTGGCTCTGTGCACAGACCATCCCTGTGCCCGGAGAAGAGAGGCGGGGACGGCCAGCCGTGTCTCTCTCCCAGCGAGGGGCCGAGGTGGGCGCGGCTCAGCACGACCGCAAGCTTCCTGGGGGGACGGTCACCCCAGCCAGTTTTAACACCTCCCTTCCCAGAAATAGTGCCACACACGCTGTGACACGTTTCCAAATCATCTCTGCTAACATTTCTCAACTTCCCGACGGGCCCAGGCACTTCATGGGGAGGGCGTGCGGACGCCCCTGTCCTTTGTAAGGGACAGTTTTCCGGTGCCACTCGGGCCCGGGAAGTGGCACCTTTGCCTTCCGGGGCTGGAATTTCTGTTTGCTCCTGAGCCAAAGGTCCCAGCCACACGCAGACGGGGCGTCCCCTCCAGCCTCAGAAAAGTGACACAGTTGAGCTCGTTGCCCAATCGACTTGGTTTCCCGCAGAGGAAGCTGCGTCCCCTTTTGTTTTACGACGTTCCCTCCGAGGGCTCTTAATAACCGGGAGGTTCTTCCGAGCGCCGGAAGCTCTGGTGACGGGGGTCCCACGGCCTCTCGGGGGAAAAAGACGTGTTTCTGTCCGCAGCCCAGCGTCACAGCCGAGGGACCTAGAATGAAAGGCAGATGAGTGGGTGGGAGGAAAGCACACGGCTTTATTGAATGCAGGTTTTCCGTGGTGTGCAAAACCCTCAGCATTGCAGCGTCCCCCCCAACAAAAAAAACCCCAAAAACCAAAAGCCAGGGAAACTGTGTATTTTTATGCTTCGTTTGACAAAGATGTGGGCAGTCATGCAGCAGGTGTGATTGGACACCCGGCGTCTGAGCTCACGGGAAGGCTGTGGGGGGCCCTGCCAGGCCTGTGTGTGCAGATTCTCCTTGTCCCGTGTCCCCAGAGATGAGGATGCTCCTTCCCTCCGGGTGCAGGGGGCACCTCTCGCGGGAGGGTCTCGTGACAGCTTCGGGGGGGGTCCGAGCGTCCTTCCTGGGTCTTACGACGGCTTCAAGAAAGAACATCTCCAGCTTCTGCTGTTTTCTGAAATCCTACGGCACCGAGTTTGGGGGTGTCCTGTCCCGAATCCCACCGGCTGTCGGGAGCCACTTGAAGCCTTCGCCCGGTGGCTCCTGTGGCTTCCAGAGCTGGACGGGCTGGGGGACTTTTGCAAGAGGGCCGGCTGCTGCTTGGCACCCCACACTGACTCTCAGGCTGCATGAAGCCCCAGACCCGCCCCCCAATCCTGCACCCTCCCAGGTGAGCACCTGCCATCTGTGCTCCCCAAATTCCACGCCCTGCCCCCCCGTGTCTGCCCTCTGGTTCTCTCTCCAGCCTCTGTCGGCCGAACTGGGAGGAGCCGTCCGGCGAAGTGTTTTCTGGTCCCCGGAGAGAGCCGTGCACCTGACCCCGGTGCTGTCCGCCCCACAGAGAACCCCACTGCCTGCTCATCACCCCTTTCCCGCCAGCCAGGGGGTGCCGGGGGCGCTGCGGCCAAGTCTGAAGTGCTTTTGTGTCCACAGAGTCCGGCAAACGGATCCGGTGACTCCAGGTGCTTCCGGCACGAGGGGAGGGGCAGACTGGAGCCCCAAGGGCTGCAGGTGCCGGGATTCTGTGTCCGCAGTCGGGACACACCTGGACCCACACCTGGGAGCCGGTGATGATGAACCACCTTGTGGTCTGACATGCAGGTGCAAGGACGGTCCCGGCAGGTGGGACGCTGCTGCCTCACCCATCAGACCAGAGCGGCAGCCGGCCACGTCCTCAGGCTACGGTGACATCGCAGGTGTTAGGGTGGAGCCCGGCAGGTGGGCGCTGCTCGAGTTCCGTGGACCCCGCACGCGTCTGAGCTCCCTGGTGTCGGGAGCTACAAAGGTAAGCAGAGCTGCCATCGGAGACACCAAGCGGCTGCAGCCCAGGTGTGTCCCCGAATGCTCCCGGGGGCTTTGCTGACGTTCCGAGACTCCCCACGAGGCTTCCTGGTGTGTTGGCCTCGCTGGGGTCTGACCACCTTGCGGTGACTGTCAGTGGCCAGCCGAGATCCAAACAATTCCTCCTCTTGTGTGCAAATACCTGCCGAGACCCTGCCGGCGTTTGCGTGTGTGGCTCTTACTCCCGAGCAAGGCCGCTGTGTGTGGTTGTTTGCTTAACTCAAGCCGCTGTGACGTGACCATGACCCGGCTGCTCTGCCCACCCCTGGGGACTGGAGGCCTCACAGGTGTGGACGGTCCCCAGAAAGCACCGTGCAAAGACGGCCAAGCGGAAGGTGGTGGTACCTCCTTCCCAGCACCCCAGGACAGAGAGTGTAAGGAGAACGGCCCCTATTATTTGATTATTGAAAACCAATTTGCAGCATGCGGCCACCAGATTGCAACAGTGTCCCTGTGAGTGATTTTAAAAGAAATGTCTTCTGCCCAGCCTGGGATTCGGGGCCCCGGCTTGTGGGCTGGTTCGACACCAGCTACCCAGCTCAGTTAAAGATACTTGAAGACCATTGCACGGGGTTGGAGTGTCCCTTCCAAAGTCATGTCCCCGTGGGACCTCAGCAGGGGGCTTTATTTGGAAATAGGGTCTTTGCACATGGTATTAGCTAAGAAGAGCTCATACTCGGTTAGGGAGGTCCCTAAACCCAGTGACAGTGTCTTCCTAAGAGACAGCAGAGGAGACACAGACGCAGAGGAGAAGCCACATGGAGATGGAGGCAGAGACTGGAGTGATGCGGCCACAAGCCCAGGGACGCCTGGAGCCCCCAGGAGCTGGGAGAGGCAGGAAGGAGCCTCCCCTGGAGCCTGCGGAGGGAGCGCGGCCCCGAGACCCCTGTGTCTCACACTCCTGGGCTCCGGGGCTGGGAGGGGACACAGTCCTGTCCTAAGGCCTCCAGTTTCTGACGTGCTGGAGCTGAGGTGGCACTGAGCGCAGGCTGGGAGCAGATGAGAAGGAACAGACTTAGTGACATGGTCAGTCCAGGAGGACGCATTCTGCCTGCCCTGTGGACCTGGTGGATTTCCCGGCCCGAGGAGAAGGGACGTTGCCACTTTCTTCCATCTGCCGCTTCTGAAATCCCTGCTGCAACTTCTTCCGGGGGCAGAGCCCGTCTGGGCTGGATTTGCAGGGCGAGCCACTGACCCCCAGCGTCCGAAACTTCCCCGTCTAAACCACATCTCAGAAGATCGGCTTGGCGGGCTCAGCCGCCCGGGTCCTGCCGGTTGGTGAGAGCTCTGGGCACAGACAGAACCTGCCCTAAACTACTCACTTCTGCAAACGTAAACAAACAAAAAAAGCTGTTACCTGTCTGGTTCTGTAGCCACCAGGAAAAAACGAAAAATAAAAATCAGAAAACACAATATGCATGTATTGCTACACCCGGCTCAGTTGCCCGAGGGGCCAGCTGATGGGGCCTCCAGTGTCCTGTTTGCAGGGGACAGAGACACCTGTGCTGGGCTTTAAATTCTGGCTGAATTCTGGGCACCCCGAGGCTGTGACAAGCAGGTGGCCTTCCCCCAGCCTGCTCTGGCTCACGTTTGCAGCCCACGAACCCCCACAATGGCCAGTTTCTCCCCTGGGCTTGAGCCAAGCCCTGTCCCTGCCAGAGAAGGGCCACTCGGCCCGGGTCACAGAGAGACCTTCCTGCCGCCTCCTGCAGCTTCCTGTCCCGGGGGGCAGCTCTGTCTGGATGAGGTCTGAGCTCCAGCACCCGGTGGGGCGTCCACGTCCCAAACTCCTTCCATAGCTCACGGCACCCACGACTCCGGAGGGGCCAACCTGGGGGCCACACTGAGGCTTGTGGGACAGGCTGGCTCGGGCGCTCGGCTGCCTGTGGGTCCCCCGGTCCTGGGACACCCCGACCCTGAGAAGGAGGAGGCCTCCCTGGCCCTCTGGGAGGCCCCAGCCTCGGGGCGGAGCCTGCGTGGGCTGTGTTTGCAGAGTGAGCTGCTGACCCCTGGTGCCCACAGCTTCCCCATCTAGGGCACGTCCCCGACCCCGGGATCGGGGGACTCAGGGGCCCAGGGCTGCAGGGTGGGGGGCTCTGGGCATGGACGGCACCTCCCCAGGCCGCCCAGAGATGCCCTGAGGTGGCAGAAGGGCCTGTCTGCATCTCAGGTCAGGCAGTGGGAGACGGGAGATGCACCAGGGCCCTCTGGGGGCCGGGCGGGCACAGAGACACTGCTGCTCTGGGCAGCACCCGGCGTCGGGGTCCCTGTGTATCCCCCCAAATATACCTTGAATTCCAAACTTCTGACCTCTGGGAGTGGGGCCTCCTTGGGAAATACGGTCGTTGCAGATGGAATTACTTAAAATAAGGCCATTACTGTGTGCCCTTAATCCCATATCGTTGATGTCTTTGTAAGAAGGAAATTTGAGCCTGGGGCGAGTCCTCCTGGCTAGGGCTTTGGAATTCCAGGGGGAGGGAGCAGGACTCCTTTAACCCGTTCCTCTCCTGACCCGTAGGAAACTCCCGCGTTGTCTGCACCCCGAAACGGAAAGGATGGATCCCTCAGACCCCACGGCAGCCTCGCACGTTCTGACTTTGTCTCTAAACCCTCTTCACAGCCTCAGGGCCCCCTCCCGCCCCCCAAGTTGGAACGGTTTCTCCAGTTTGGGGGGGGGGCAGCAAAAACGTGGCTTTTAAAATTCACGTATTTCTCTCTCCTCCTTAACTCCTCATGGGAGAGGCTGAGAAGGGGGTTTTTGTTTGCTGCTCAAATCCTAAAACCTCTCATCGTCCTAAAAACCACATGGCACCGTGTCCTCCCAGGAAGGAGGGGTGACGGTGAGAACAGGGCGTGGGTTTCAAAGTTAGGGTGCTCTCCGCCCTGAGAGGTAGTAAAATTTGGGAAAAAAAAATTCCAGAAGCTTGAGATGGGTGAATGCCAGAGCTATACGGCTTTATGGGGAGAAATTGGGGACAACTCCATGGCACCCCAAAAGTTTTGGGGGTTCAGGTGGTCAGGAGGATGCTTTTCCAGGGGTGTCTCGTTCGGCTCACTCAGAAAACCTGGGCGAGAGGCATTGTGGGAAGCCCTGAGGGGTGGCAGGGTGACCAGAGGAGCCTCTGCACTTTGTCTACCGCCTAATTTACCAGAACAGCTGGAATTAAAGCAAAGAGCAAGTCTTGCACAGTTGTTTCTCTCAGGGGACTCTGCTGGCACCTGCTGGCCATTTCTCTGTCTGCAGGCGCCGGGCAGAGATCAGGCTCTGGCTTCTCACTTGGGGGTTTCCTCCGGCTCCCCTTACAAATGGCCACAAACTCAGGGACTTAAAATTTAATAGCAGTGTGTCCCCTCCCGGTCCCGGAGCCCAGGAGTGTGAGACGCAGGGGTCTCGGGGCCGCGCTCCCTCCGCAGGCTCCAGGGGAGGCTCCTTCCTGCCTCTCCCAGCTCCTGGGGGCTCCAGGCATCCCTGGGCTTGTGGCCGCGTCACTCCAGCCTCTGCCTCCATCTCCACGTGCCTTCTCCTCTGCATCTGTGTCCCCTCTGCTGTCTCTTAGGGGGACACTGTCATTGGGTTTAGGGACCTCCCTGATCCAGGATGGTCTCATGCAGAGATGCTTAATTGCAACTGCAAAGACCCTATTTCCAAAGGAGGCCCCACTCCCAGAGGTCAGAAGTTTGGAATTCAAGGTATATTTGGGGGGAGACACAGCAACCCCGACGCCGGGTGCTGCCCAGAGCAGCAGTGTCCCTGCGCCCGCCCGGCCCCCAGAGGGCCCTGGTGCATCTCCCGTCTCCCACTGCCTGACCTGAGATGCAGACAGGCCCTTCTGCTGCCTCAGGGCATCTCTGGGCGGCCTGGGGAGGTGCCGTCCATGCCCAGAGCCCCCCACCCTGCAGCCCTGGGCCCCTGAGCCCCCCGATCCCGGGGTCGGGGATGTGCCCTAGATGGGGAAGCTGTGGGCGCCAGGGGTCAGCAGCTCACTCTGCAAACACAGCCCACGCAGGCTCCGCCCCGAGGCTGGGGCCTCCCAGAGGGCCAGGGAGGCCTCCTCCTTCTCAGGGTCGGGGTGTCCCAGGACCGGGGGACCCACAGGCAGCCGAGCGCCCGAGCCAGCCTGTCCCACAAGCCTCAGTGTGGCCCCCAGGTTGGCCCCTCCCGAGTCGTGGGTGCCGTGAGCTGTGGAAGGAGTTTGGGACGTGGACGCCCACCGGGTGCTGGAGCTCAGACCTCATCCAGCCAGAGCTGCCCCCGGGACAGGAAGCTACAGGAGGCGGCAGGAAGGTCTCTCTGTGACCCGGGCCGAGTGGCCCTTCTCTGGCGGGGACAGGGCTTGGCTCAAGCCCAGGGGAGAAACTGGCCATTGTAGGGGGTTCGTGGGCTGCAAACGTGAGCCAGAGCCAGCTGGGGGGAGGCCACCTGCTTGTCACAACCTCGGGGTGCCCAGAATTCAGCCAGAATTTAGAGCCCAGCACAGGTGTCCCTGTCCCCTGCAAAGAGGACACTGGAGGCCCCATCAGCTGGCCCCTGGGGCATCTAAGCCAGGTGTAGAAATACATGCCTATTGGGCTCTTTTGTTTCCTGGTAGTTGCAGAACCAGACAGGTAACAGATTTTTCTTTAATCAAATGGAGCCAGCAGCACCTTTACCTCCCGGAGTCACCTCCCCTATTGGTGCCTGAAAACTCCCTGCAGGTCTCCAAGGCTTTGCCTGAAAAACCTCAACAGGGAGAGAGGAAGAGGATGCCTTAGAGATGGCCCGGGAGCTTTGCAGTTTGCTAATGTCAACGGGAAAGATGCCAAACCCTGCAAAATAATGTAGAGAGGTTTATTCTGAGCCAAATTGGAGGACCACGGCCCGGAGCCACGGCCAGGAAGCCTTGAGCAAGTGGACTCGCCGTGGCTGGGTCACAGTTTGGTTTTATACATTTCAGGGAGACAGGGGTTACAGGGAAAATCATAAATCAATACGTGGAAGGTGACATTGGTTTGGCCTGAAAAGGTGGGACATCTCAAAGTGGGGGCTTGTAGGTTACAGGTGGGTTTAAAGGCTTTGAAATTGGTTAAAGACATGAAGCTTTGTCTAAAGGCTTGGAATGTTTTAAAATAAGGAGGTCAGTTAATCAGAGACAAGCTATAGGCCATATATTTCTTGTGTAAACTGAGGACCTGCAGGTGTGACTAGCACAGCCTCAGCCTGTCAGTGAGTCACAGAGGATGTCCCCAAGAAGGGAGGGACATGAACAGGCAGGTCTGACCTCCCTTGTTAAGGCAGCGACTCAGTTTTAGGGCGCTAAAGTTTTGGCCAGGAGGGGTCCAGTCATCCTGCTGGGGTTGGGGAGCTTAGGATTTTATTTTAGTTCTCACTAAGATTTGACAAAACATCCCGGCATCGGAGATCAGCAGAACCAGGTCTAATGAGTGAGTCCACCTGGAGCAACTGAGGGTCTCACAACACCCCGTGCTGGGCTTGGGGGACACCCTCTCTTTCTCTGCTTCTCTGTGCAGCTGTTTTCTCCCGTGGGGTTTTGCGTGTGCCCTGGGGACACGATCCCTCGTGCAGAAAGGGCTCAGCCCTGAGCAGCAGCTCTGAAGACCCTGCTGGTGGGGTGGGATTTCCCTAAGGCCTCTTTTTTTCCTTCCCCTGTTTTTTTAATCTGGCTCCAGACAAGAAGCGCTTGAAGCTATTTAAGCCCAGAGCGGCTTTGAGGGAGAAAATGGTACAAAGAATATGGTGTTTTCAACGTTGTTGAAATTTGCTGCGTTAGATCATGTACAAGAATTGCCTGATTTTTCACTAAACGGACCTCAAAAATAACCCAAATCAGTGAAACCAATTTGCTGGTGAGTACCTGTGGTGCTTATTTTTCCATTCTTGGGATATTTCACTTAGTAGAATGGGCTCCAACTCTTTCCAGGATAACACAAGAGGTGCTAGATCACTATTGTTTCTTATAGCTGAGTAGAACTCCATGGTGTACATATGCCACATTTTATTAATTCAGTCATGTATTGCGATGTGCACTATCTAGGGGATGCACACGTTTGAAGCTCTGACTCGGGGGTGGGGGCAAGGGCAATATACGTAACCTAAACTTTTGTACCCCCACAATATGCTGAAATAAGAATGAAAAAAAAATAACCCAAGTCTCCACCCTCTCCTCGGACCCCACTCACCCAAATCTGCCTCCCTCGTCAGACACTGGGACGCTCCCAGGGGCCTCCACGCTGGGCTGCAGCCCCGGGCAGGGCCCTGCTCGTTAGGCACCAGGCTTCCGGGCCATTCAGGGGCCAGTCACGGACGTCTCTTCGATTTTCTCAGATAACAGGGTCTCTGCGGGAAAGGCCTCCTCTGGGACAAAGGGCCCGTTCACAAGTCCTAGCAGAGCACAGCCCCTGGGACAGGACTGTGGGCACAGTTCAGGTCAGTAGGAGCCTCGGAGCTGCTCGCAGAGACCCCTGAGACCTGGGAAGGAGCCCACCCGCCCTTCCTCAATCTCCCACCACACTGAGCTTTCATGTCGTTAATCGAACGTGGGGACCTGGGACCCCAGCGTCAGCTTCACCTTGGATCAGGGCAGAAGTGCAGATTCCAGGCCCTGCTGGGGGCCTGCTGGGTCTAATCTGCATTGGAAGGGGACCCCCCTTTCCTAAGGGCACATAGGGGTTCAGAGAAACTGTGCTTTGGAAAACACCACCCTCCATCTGTTCCCAGTCTTTCCCCTTCCCTATTTTTTGTTTTGAGACAGAGTCTCATTCTGTTGCCCGGGCGAGAGTGCTGTGGCGTCAGCCTAGCTCACAGCAACCTCAGACTCCTGGGCTCAAGCGATCCTCCTGCCTCAGCCTCCCGAGTAGCTGGGACTACAGGCATGCACCACCATGACACCCAGCTAATTTTTTTCCTATATATATTTTTAGCTGTTCAGATCATTTCTTTCTATTTTTCAGTAGACACGGGGTCTCATTCTTGCTCAGGCTGGTCTCGAACTCCTGACCTCGAGCGATCCTCCTGCCTCGGCCTCCCACACAGTTTCCCTTTAAATACTCAGTGTCAAACTGCTGCTCTTTCAAAGGCAATTTTAGAGTAGATTTCCAATTGCCTCTTGAGAACAGTGTTTTTTCTTCTAGGAAAATTAGTTCCAAACTTTTATTGTCTCTCTCTCTCTCTCTCTCTTTTTCTTTTTTTGAGACCGAGTCTTGCTCTGTCGCCCAGGCTGGAGTGCAGTGGTGTTGTCACAGCTCACTGCAGCCTCCAACTCCTGGACTCCAGTGATCCTCCTGCCTCAGCCTCCCGAGTAGCTGGGACTACAGGTACCAGCACCAAGCCCAGCTAATTTTTCTATTTTTAGTAGATACAGGGATCTTGCTGTTTCTCTGGCTGGTCTTGAACTCCTGACCTCAAGCGATCCTCCCACCTCAGCCTCCCAGACTACTGGGAATACAGGCGTGAGCCTCCACCTCCAACCTCCAATTACCTCTTAAGAACAGCATTTTCCCTCTTAGGAAAATTATTTCCAAACTTTCATTGAAAAATCAGAGCAAGATAGGTTCCGTTTGCAGGAACCCTACCCACCTGTGGTCACTTTTGAGAAACGAACCAGGCGGGTATACTTGCCATACGTTAAGCAAAAGTACAAAGGGAGTTTTAAAGCAGGAGAAATATATCAAAGCTCAAAGGTGTGGCAGGAAACATGTCAACACGTCAAATAAAGCCCAGGTCATAATTTCTAGACAATCCCAACAGGGCTGAGAAAATATCCTCACGTTGATTTTTCACAAGAGTATAAAATGAATTGGAGCAGGAGTCCCCTGTGCTCAGCGGCAACAAGTCCTCTTTAAAGATGCTGTTGACAGAGGCAGAATTGCCGATTTTGTGGGAAACTGGGATATTCCCAGTTTTCATGATTCTGGACGCGACGGCAGAGATTGGGACCCACTGGATGGAGTGAGTTCAGGGGAGAAGGGGCTTTTTAAGAGCCACCAGCCGGAGTTGGTTAACGGATACAACATTGCAGTTAGACAGAAGGACTAAGTTCTAGAACACCAAAGGGTGCCCATAATCAACAGCCATTTAATCCATGCTTTCCAATACCTAGCAGAGGGGATTTTGAATGTTTGCCGCACAAAGAAATGACAAATGCTTGAGGAGACGGGGACACTAATAACCCTGCTTTGATCATGACACATTCTGCGCATATATCTGAATATCACACCGTACCCCACAAGTACGTACAGCTGCTACGTGTCCATCAAAATGGGCACGCGTGTAGCTCTGACACGGGTGGTGCGGAGGCAACGCATGTAACCCAAGTGTTTGTACCCCCATGACCTTCTGAAATAACAAAATAAAATTAATTTTGCCTATTTAAAAAAAATTAAAAATAAAAAATAAAAGAAAAAAAGAGAAGCTCAGAGCACTAGCTGGAGTTTTACCAAGGAACTGAAACCAGCAGCAGATATATATATATATATTTAGAGAGAGAGAGAGACAGAGAGAGAAACATAAATACTTACCTCCATTCAGTTCTCATTAATGGTACTATCATGTTCTAGAAAGTCTCCACCAACACTGAATTAGCAAACGCGGAATCATTGCTGTTCATGGAAATAGGCACAGAGGTACGTATTGCAAATAGCTCATCACCCAAGTCCCAGCAGACTCTATCGTCTCTGCTTTAGGAAAGAGCCACGTGACATGACGGCCCCCGAACAGGTGCCACGCTGGGGCCCTGAGCCCCTCACCTGGCCCCAGAGCTGGACCCCACCTGCCGCCCTGTGGCTGACACGGCCGTGGGGCTGCCAAGTTCACAACCCATAGGTCAGGACGACAGGCTGGTAACTGAGGCAGGCGTGGACGCACGCCCCGGGTGGAATGTCTCCTTCCCTGGGAAAATGCCGCTTGGCTCCTGACACCTTCGACTGCTGAGACGCGGCCCACCCACCCCAATGATCCCGAGCGTGGACCTTAATCACACCGAGGAAACACCCCCACCGCAGCAGCCCCTAGACTAGTGGTCGGTGAGACCCCGGGGACCCAGACCCTCACAGCAGGCGGATCCTATCAGGGGGCTGGAGAAGTTGAACTCTCTGCAGGGTCCCCAGCCCACACCGTAGCACCAGGCAGGCCCCACGTCACTGCTGTCTCTCTGATAGTAGACAGACTGCGATTCCCACGGTAAGACAGTGCGGAGTGGGCAAAACTGCGGAGACAGTAAAAAAATCAGGGGTTGGCAGGGGTTAGGAGAGGGAGGCATGAACACAGGACTTCTAGGGCAGTGACATGTCCGTGTGATGCTGTAGTGGTGGGTCTCTGTCGCTAGACACCTGTCCAAACCCGTAGAAGGTGCAACACCGACGGCAAACTCCACCGTGAGCTCTTTTTAACTATCGGGTTAATGACAATATACCGGCATCAGTTCACTGATGGAAGAGGAGTACCACGTCCCGGCAAGACGTTCACAATAGAGGGAACCGTGAGAGGCTCAAGGTTGATACGGGAACGCCCTGTACTCTCAGCGGAATTTTCCTGTAAACCTAAAACTGCTCTAAAAATAAAGTCTATTTAAAAAAAAACAACCACTTCTGCAGGCTCCCTTCACCCCCCGTCTACACTCCTTCGTGAACCTCGTGATGCCCACACGTCACCCCTGGGCGTTTTTCATTTCAACACTTCTCCCCACCCATTTCCAGAACACAGCAGCGGGCGCTGACTTGGGCGGGAGGAGAAGGTAGGAGCAGAGAGCAGGAGGAGCAACGTGGGCCACTCGTGGTTGGTTCTCACGATGGTTGTTGAGGGTTTGATGATTTTTTTTGTCTGAAACTGGGTCTGAGGTTTTGCAAACAGAAGTCGTGGATTGCAGGGGTGTGATCGAGGCGCCCGGAGAGCGTGTGGTCTGCAGGAGGTGCTGGGATCGGGGAAGGGGCTGGGCGCTGCTGCGTGGGCCCCAGAATCCACACCGGGGTTGAGGTTGTCTGCAGACCGAAGACGCAGCACCGATGTTCTCGAGCCGGAGGTGAACAAGACGCGCGGACATCAGGAACGGTCTCTGGGAATGGTGTTCCGGAAGATGAACGGCAGCTCATGGGGTCGCCCAGCATGGATGGGCCTTACGGCATCCCGTGGGGTGGGAGAAGCCAGCTACGGGGCCAGCCCGCTAGTGTGGTCCTGGAACCACAGAACACATCTCTGCAGTTGGAAGTCCGAATAGTGGTAACCGTGGGAGCCAGGGCCGGGCAGTCCATGGAGAGGGGTGTGGGGGAGCTTTTGGGAGGCCGAGGGTGCTGCGGTTCTTGGCCTGGGCGCTGGGGTCCATCTGTGAAATTTCATCCCACTGTTTTCTTAGGATATGGGGACGTTTTTGTAGCCATGACATACTTGAGCACAAAGGCATCATTTAGAGAAATTATTGTTATTCACATAATAAGAAATTCACCGTTTTAAAGTCTATAATTTTTTAACAGACTTTATATTTTAGAAGAATTTTAATTGTATAACAAAACTGAGTGGAAAGTACCCACACTTCCCATATACCTCCTGCCCCTACATATGTACAGCCTTAGTCACTCATGTGCCCACCCATTCATCCACTTACACACCCATCTATCTACTCACCCATCCATCCACTCACCCAACCACTTATCCGTCCATCCACCCATCCATCCATCCATCCACTCACCCATCCATCTACCCACCGTCCATCCACCCATCCAACCATCCATTCACCTATCCATCCATACATTCAACCATCCATACACTCACCCAACCTCTTATCTACCCACCCATCCACCCATCCATCCATTCATCTACCCACCCATCCACCCATCCACCCATCCATCTACTGACCCATCCACTCACCCAACCACTTATCCATCCACCTACCCATCCAACCTCCCACCCACCCACCCAACTACCCATCCATCCACCCACCCACCCAACTACCCATCCATCCACCTACCCATCCACCCACCCACCCATTCACCCATCCATTCACCCACCCACCCATCCAACCACCTACCCACCCACTCACCCACCCACCCATCCCATCCATCCACCTACCCATCCACCCACCCACCCATCTATCCACCCATCCACCCACTCATCCACCCACCTACCCATCCACCCACCCACCCATCCATCCATCCACCTACCCATCCAGCCACTCATCCACCCACCCAGCCCTCTATCCACCCATCCACTGACACACCCACCCACCCATCCACCCATCCATTCACCCCCTGCATCCACCCACCCATCTATTCATTCTGTCAACTTTCAGGCTCACTCGTTCTGTGTCCCTCCATGGAGATTCCGTGCTCCTGGGAGTAGTAGACCCACACTGATGAAGCCCAAATATGTCAACCCTCCTTACCATGCTACTGATTTATTTTTGGTCTCCACCCAGCCAGACTTTAAATCGTAATTCCATGAATGACACTTTCTCACATCACGAATTGAAACCTTTCTCTTCATCCGGTTGTATTCTGTTCCACCTTGCTCTCCCATCTATGCTGGGAACACTGGTCACCAACTATGTTCCTTCCTGGTGTTTCCGTGAGAAGCCAGGCAGGGGGCGGGGTGGGGTGGGTCTGAGCGGGGCAGGACAGGAAGCTGAGACGGAGGCAGCAGCAGCAGCAGTGCTTCAACCTTGGCTTCTTTATTTACGGAACACTAATCAGTATTTTCCTTCGCTGGTGTCATCAGCACTGGGTACAAGTCCACACTCGGCTGCAAAAGTCCGCATCCTCAGAGAGCATGGTGGACAGGCACAGCCCTAACATAGCCCGGCGTGGACAAGGCCACATTGTCCCTTCTCCCCGGCCACATACCGCCCTCAAGTTCACACATGCCATTTCTGAGGCTACTCTCTCTCTCTCCCTGTGCCCCGGAAGATTCTGGATCACAAGCAAATCTCTATCCAGACACACGAAATAATGATAAACTCCCCACATTATCCTATACTGTAGAAACACAGCCGGACCATACCCGTGGCTCAAAATGCCGTCCCCCCGGCTGGCGCTGGGGAAACACCCGAGTTATATAATCCTTACCGCAGCTAGAGTGCACGCAACGGGCTCTTGCTCGCAGTTGAATCTGATAGCAAACCACATCGCTCACGGCAGAGACGCTCTGCTCCTCGCCACGATCGCATCAGCGCGTTAGGCAGATTCTGAGAGAGAACCGGCCAGACTAAAGATAAGGCTTCAGCTCACAGTGCACAGTTTGGCACAATTAAATACGGAAGGCGTTCGGCATTTAGGGCGGGTGAAGTGTTAACAATCGTCACAGGCATTGTCCTTGCGATGAACACACCTTGTCTTGAGCCCAGGTAAGAACACAGTGTGTCGTTTGGAGATAACACCAGACTTTGTTAAAAGGAAATACCTATTGTGAAGCAATAAAGATGGGTGCAAGTGCTTTACCCTCTCCCCCTGCGGACAACTGGCGTCCAGCTTCCCTCCCGCTGAGTCTGGGCTGGTCCCACGACTTGCTATGGCCAATAGAATGTGGTAGAAATGCCAGCCACGTGAGTGGGCCATCTAGAATATTCCGGTTCTAGCAACCCACCAATGCCAGTGGGGCTGTCAGGTAACATTCAGCCCAGCTTCCAGGTATGTGAGTGAGCCATCTGGAACGTTCTGGATCTATTAAGCCAGCAGATAGATTCAGCTCAAGTCTAGCTCTCAGCTGACATTCAACCAGCTTCCAAGTATGTGAATGAGCCATCTAGAATGTTCTAGATCTACCAAGCCTACAGATAGATATGGCCCAAGACTAGCTCTCAGCTGTCATTCAACCAGATTCCAGGTATGTGAGTGAGCCACCTAGAATGTTCTGGATCTATTAAGCCAGCAGATAGACTCAGCTCAAGTCTAGCTCTCAGCTGACATTCAATCAGATTCCAGGTATGTGAGTGAGCCACCTAGAACGTTCTGGATCTATGAATCCTACAGTTAGATACATCCCAAGTCAAGCTCTCAGCTGACATTCAACCAGCTTCCAGGTATGTGAATGAGCCATCTAGAACGTTCAGGATCTATCAAGCCTGCAGATAGACACAGCCCAAGTCTAGCTCTCAGCTGTCATTCAACCAGATTCCAGGTATGTGAGTGAGCCACCTAGAATGTTCTGGATCTATTAAGCCAGCAGATAGACTCAGCTCAAGTCTAGCTCTCAGCTGACATTCAACCAGCTTCCGGGTATGTGCGCGAGCCACCTAGAACGTTCCCACCCAATCAATGCTCCCTCTGCCTCCAGCCCCAGCCAACATCACGGGCAGCAGAAGATCCGCTCAGCTGAGTCCCGTCAACCCTCAGAACCGTGCACGACACCCACAGCCTCCTGCCCGTCTAGACCTCTACGTTGCCAGCTTCCCTCGTCCACATCAGTGATACCCAAACCAACACCCACACTCACGGTCATCACGGTCCTCAGTAAACAGCGGTGTGTGGGAGACACAAGGGAAACATTCCTAGAGAAGTTACATTTTCAAGCTGCATCCACATGGACATTTGACAGCCTCCATCCTCCCTCTCTTTCTGGCTGACTCATTGCACGTGTCTGGTGTTTGGAAACACATACAACACAATATTGTTTTGTGGTTTTGGATGGCGATAGTGAAGAAAAAGGTGGCAGGGCGGATGAGTGTGTGTCATGTCCGTGAGAGACCAGGATGGCCTTCAAAAGGCATGTAACAGCAGTTTCCATTCTGGAGTCCGGGAGAGAGGCAGTGCCCTGCCCGTCCGCCCAGACCCTCATCGGCCCAACCGATCCCCTTGTAAAGGGAAGCGCTGGAGAACTTAAGGAGCTGAGGAGCTTCAGTGGCAGCTCATCGGGTACGCCCCGCTCCAGCGAGCATGTTCTTCCCACCGTGTCGCCCTTCTTGGAGAGGTTATTTCCAGTCCCCGTCGGTGTAAGTAGCAATGAAGCGTGAGCGAAACCCTCTCAATAACTCACAAGGCCGTGCAAGAGAACACGGTGTATTCCAAAGTTCTCATTGTGTGTCATTGGTTTCCCCTAAGAGCAAGTACTCTTTTTCACTTAAGGAACCTGAGTAGTTGCAGTCATCCCTTCTTGGGAAACACACGTTTCTCTTTCCAGAAAACACTCCTGTCACCACATTACGATTCCTGAGTCTCCTGAGTCGCAGAAGAGGCATCAGGACACCTCATGCTGGCCTCTCTGGCGGGGCATCTCTCCCAGTGTGTTGTCAGCCTGCATGTGTCCCTTTCTCATGAAAAATTCCTGAAATGACAGCTCCAGGGAGGCGAGACCCCCTCTGGGGAAGAGCTGGCAGCTCTGGTTTCCGGAAGGCTGTGGGGGACAGGGAGAGGTCGGAGGGAGAAGAGGAGGATGAGTCTACTATCACATGTCTATTGACTATGCATGTCTGTATCTGCATCTATGTATCTGTCAGTCATCCACTATCACATGTCTATTGACTATGCATGTCTGTATCTGCATCTATGTATCTGTCAGTCATCCACTATCACATGTCCATCGACTATGCATGTCTGTATCTGCATCTATGTATCTGTCAGTCATCCACTATCACATGTCCATCGACTATGCATGTCTGTGTCTGTCATCTATGTATCTGTCAGTCATCCACTATCACATGTCCATCGACTATGCATGTCTGTGTCTGTCATCTGTGTATCTGTCAATCATCCACTATCACATGTCCATCGACTATGCATGTCTGTGTCTGTCATCTATGTATCTGTCAGTCATCCACTATCACATGTCCATCGACTATGCATGTCTGTGTCTGTCATCTGTGTATCTGTCAGTCATCCACTATCACATGTCCATCAACTATGTATGTCTGCATCTGTCATCTGTGTATCTGTCAGTCATCCACTATCACATGTCCATCGACTATGCATGTCTGTGTCTGTCATCTGTGTATCTGTCAATCATCCACTATCACAAGTCCATCGACTATGCATGTCTGTGTCTGTCATCTGTGTATCTGTCAATCATCCACTATCACATGTCCATCAACTATGTATGTCTGTATCTGTCATCTGTGTATCTGTCAGTCATCCACTATCACATGTCCATCGACTATGCATGTCTGCATCTGTCATCTGCGTATCTGTCAAGACCTCCTTCTGTCTCTATAGCTTCACCCCCCCCTGGACACCAGCAATGCAGTTCTCCCGCCCGGTGGTAAGCGTGGACGGGGATTGGGTGCTTAACTCAGAGCCTGCTCAGTGCTTTATGCGTGTCAGCTCTTTCCATCCCCACGTTGACCTGAGCTAGGTGCTGTGGTGACCATTTGCGCAGTGCCTCGGATGTAGGAGACTCTCAACAGGTGTATCTTGAGTGGACACTGCCCGAAGCTCCTTCTGCCATCTGTAGGGCAGTAGACATAGAGTGTCCCTGGCTGAGGTGCTAGACAAGACTCACCCTGCCTTCTCCTCCCCAGCTTTCTGGATGGTTCCACCAGTTATGGTGCTTCTCCTCAACCTTGTCACCTGGTCTTTAATACTGCATTGAATACCGCAATTTCTGCCTCAAAGAACCTTGCGAGGTCCTCCTTGCCTCGGTAGCTCCTTAGTCCCTCTGGGCCAGTCTCCAGGGGCTGACGAATCCCGGGGTTTTGGTAGAGTTTCCTGAAAGGTAAGAACGTAGGAGTGAGTGACAGCTTGAGAGAGGGAATTGATGTGTTCTGGTGAAAGGGCAAGTTCTAACTCCTGGGTGAGCTGGCCGTTGGTGGCACACAGCTTGGAGTAGTCCTTGCCCCGGGTAGCTGTGGCCACGACTCTCCAGAACTCAGGACCAGACGTGAGATGGCTCCGTCCCCTGGGCAGCAAAGTCCTCAGACTCAGATGTCAGAACTTCTCCAGGACTCCCAGTTCCCTGTCACTCACACCAACTGCCACCGCCACGTGATAGCCTGGGGTGGGGGATTCCTCCCACAAAACCCACAGAAATGCTATGGAGCAACTAAAAGGCAGTTGCTGCCCCCCCCATCCCCATGGAGGGGACCAGCTCAGCCTTTTCCATCTTACGTCACTCCCTGCCCTGCACCTGGGCTCCTCTGCTGCCTGGTTTGGAGTTTCCCAGCATGCACCACGGCCAGGTAAAGATAGGTTTATGTGACTGATTCTGTCCTCCAGGGTCGGCCCTGGGGGCAGATAGAATAACTAATCCCACCCCCAAATTTGTCAGTGTCCTAATCTCCATATGGGAGAGGGGTAATGTCCCCGAATATGTCCACCTCCTAATCCCATGTGGTAGACAGAATAATGTCCCCAAAGATCTCCACCTCCTAATCCCATGTGGTAGACAGAATAATGTCCCCAAAGATCTCCACGTCCTAGTCCCATGTGGTAGACAGAATGATGTCCCCACATTTGTCCACCTCCTAATCCCATGTGGTAGACAGAATGATGTCCCCAAATTTGTCCACCTCCTAATCCCATGTGGTAGACAGAATGATGTCCCCAGAGATGTTCACATCCTAATCCATGCAACCTTTGAACGTGACCTTACTTGGGAACAAGGACGTTGCAGATATGATTCAGGTAAAGATCTTGAGAAGGCCACGTTACCCTGCATGATTCAAGAGTGTTCTAAGTGCTGTCACCAGGGTCCTCATGAGAAGCAGACAGGAGGGTCAGCAACAGAGAAGCAGAGGTGAGGACGGGAGCAGAGGTCAGAGGAATGTGAGTCCCTAAACCTTGGAACGCAGGTGGCCTCTATAAAAGAAAAACAGCAAGCAAGCAGGTGCCACCCCCTAGAGCCCCCAGAAGAACACAGCCCTGCTGACACCTTGATTTTAGCACGGGGACCCCGTGTTGGCCGTCTGACCTGCCGAGGGAGCCCGGGGTGGAAGGACTCGCGGGCTGGAGCTGGGAGGACCCGGGTCCCACCTGCACTCGGTAGGCAGTTTGCAGGCTGTCCTCACTCTCAGCTGTCCCGAGCCCCGGTTTTTAACTCTAAAACCGACACACTGGTGCACACTTTCACTAGCCAAGTAGATACACGTGACGTTTGTAAGCGGATGTCTGTGAAAGCCCTTTGTAGCCATGAAACGCTTTCACGAGTACAGGTTATCACAAACACTACTTTTCTTACTGACAGGGGCTGGGCGCCAACTTCTGGGAGAGCCTCCGTGGGCAGAAATGTCGATTCAAGGTCAATCCGGGCTTCCCGCCTCTGAGCAAACAACACCTAAAATTCTCCCCAGTCCTGCCCTGGAATACAGTTCTCCGTCTGTCTTTGGAAAGTCCCCAAACCACGTCCCTTAGAGATGACACCATCCTCCCTTCCGTGTGGCTTTGAGGGAGGAGCTGTCAGGTCAACAACTCAGGACGCCCCGGCTTTGCCCAGCGCTCTCTGCATTTGCCCACAGGGAACCCTCGGGACGGGAGCCCAGAGCTTCGAAGCTTTTGTGCCTTTTGCAGTGAACGCTCTCTGGTCTGAAGCTAGAGTGTCAGCTGTCCTGGGTGCGACCACTGCAGTGTTTGTAGTGTCCTAAGGTCACCTGAGACCCTGAGCACCTCTGCACGGACCGCCCAGCTTGGCCGCACGGACCCAGATCACCCCCCATGCAGCTGCACAAACGTTCCCAATTGTCACCGCCCGCCAGCCAGCACGAGTCCTGGCCGTAGGCAGTTAGCATCTCCTCCACTTTCCAGCAACGGTCAGCAGGGAGTGTGCAAATAGGCAGCCTGGTTTGTTGGGTTTTTTGGTTTTTATTTTTTTCTTGATAAATGTCATTTTTTTTTTTTTTTTCAAATTGAGCATGACTCGGTTTCCTGCCTGTCATCACTCGCCTTGTTTCCTTTCTGCCTTTTTAAAGCCGGGGGTGACCCCTGCGGATGAGTCATGAAGCTAAATCACTTTGCCGTGTGTCGTCTGTGCCCGACAGGTTGTCCGGCTCCCTCCTGTCTCCCCGACCATGCGGGGCTCCCTCCTGCCCCGGGCAGCTGCTCTCTGCCTGCTGGGACAACTGATGGCTTTGAGGCCGGCCGGAACCGGTAAGGCAACACCTGGAGACGCGGCCGGGTCGTGCGTGTGCATTAACTGTCTTTTATTTTAACAGCCGCTCCTTGGGTTGTTTTGCTCGGGGGTCCACTTTGCACCCACGCTGTTGTCTTTGCAAAAGTTACAGGATGAGCTTCTGGAGGTTTCTGGGTCTCTGCTAAGGAGTGAGCCTGAGTTCAGGGTGGAGAAGCACATTGCAAACTGCTTTTCTGCTTAAGTCAATATCGATGTTTTCTGTGGTGAGGTCGTGTGGCAGAGCGGCCCCTGGGCTAGGAGAGGATCACGGCACCGTGGCCTTGGGGAAGGTCGTGGGAGGGTCACACCCACCACAGAGGGACGCAGCGGGGACCCTGGCTGGCCGGATCTACGTGCACAGCTGCGCTTTCTGGGAATGATGGCAGATCTCGCTTTTCTCTCCTCACTGCTTTCTCCCTGGGGTTTCTCCAGAAACCTGCGGCCAGGCCCCGTGTCCTGCGTTACGCTTTCTCCACAAGGTCGCAGGGGAGAAGTCAGAAGGGAAAAGTGCAGCCCCAGCTGGCGGGCAGAGCGGGGCTTGCCCCCGACGGCCGGGATTTTACGTCCAAGCTGGATGGTAGCCGAGTGTGAGAGTTGGGGACACTTCCCAGCCGTCCCCCTGTGTCCACCGTGACGCAGCGTTTGACCTCAGGACTCTGTGCCAGGTTCTTCCCCACAGCTATATTCCTAGGGGGTCCCCGGAGACCCTCCCGGCTCAGTGTCTCCAGGTTGCAAACGGGATTCCGGCTCCCACAGCTGAGCCGAGGGAGCCCGGATGTGGCGTGTCCCCTGGGGCACTCGCACAATTCCCACTCCCTTTGCCGACAGGTGCATGACTCGGGTCCTCCCTCCACCAGCCGCGGAGGCAGAGAGACGAGGAATTTGGCTGTCATCTGAGCTTCTCAGGGCACACGGGTTTCAGAGCATTTCTTGACTTTCTTTCCTTCCCTCCCTGACAATCCCAACTTGTAATTTTTTTTTTTATTTTTAATGATTATGGGTGCAAAATAGTTGCCTATCTTCATAGGGTGCATGTGAGGTTCCAACACCTGTATACAACGTGAAATAATGAAATCAGGGTCACTGGGGTGTCCACCACCTCAGGCATCGGTCATTTCTTTGTGTTAGGAACATTCCGGTTCTACTCTTTTAGTTATTTTTAAAGTCTACCCTGACTGACTGTTGATTATAGTCAGTTTGTTGTGCTACCAAATATTGCTCATTCTGTCCGACTCTCTGGCCCTGTTTTTGCACCTGTTAAGCATCCCTACTGTATCCCCCGCTCCCCGCGACCCTTCCCATCCTCTCCTGACCGTCATTCCACTCCCGGTCTCCACGCGGGCAGCCGTCTGCAACACTCACCTCCCACACTGGAGTGAGAACATGTGACAGGTGGCTCACTTCACTTAAAGCGCTGTTCTCTGGTTCCATCCGTGTTATTGCCAGTGACAGAATGTCCCTCTCTCTTGTGGCTGTATATTAATACTATGTTATTATCATATTGCATATCGATAATATTCCATTGTGCGCAGATACATCGTTTATGCACCAATGCACACTTGGCTTGGTCCCAAATCCCCTTTCTCCAGCATTTGTTAGAGCCCGTCTCTCTGACAAAAGCCGTTTTACCCAGGGTGCGGAGACATCTCGCTGTAGTTTGATTTGCATTTGTCTGACGTCTCATGATGTTGAGCATTTCCTACATACCTGTTGCCTGTTCGGGCAACTTCTTTTGAGAAACGTCTATTCAGATCCTTTGCACATTTTTTAACCGGATTATGTGATTTTTTTTTTTTTTCCTATTGAGTCGTTGGAGCTGCTTATATAGTCCACTTATTCCTCCTGCCCAACCTGGAATTTGATCGGGGCACATGCAGTGTAAACCGACGCTGGATTCGGACCCACTTCAATCTAACCGGCCAGCAGCCGTGCACGTAAAACTGAGCTACTCGGGTTCCAAATCGAGGCTTCCCGAAATGGAGCCCGAGCCCCCTCCAAGACTTTCTAGTAACTTCTTAGAAAAACACTGAAGGTTGCTTTTTCTTAATGAAAGGGTTTTGTGGTTTGTTTGCTTTGCTTTCAGCAGAACAGAACTTTGTCATTAGAGGTGTGAAAACTGCTTGGCAGTAAGTACCGAGGACTAGCAGGTCCCAAGCAGGCATGGCTCTAAAAAAGTCCCTAACAGAAGTCCCTGCCCTGGCCTCAGCCTCGGGTGCCTGTCGTACACCCAGAAATCCATCACGGGGTGGGGGGGCAGTGGCCCAGGGCGTAGACCGCAGGGAGCGTGGGGGTCCCAGCAGAAGGGATCTATTCCCAGCCTGACATCGTGGACACAGTGACTGCATTTGGCCCTCCCAAAATATTCGCACCGGGGGCCATTCCTTGTGTCCGGCGGGGCATAACCTCGTACACTCATCCAAAGCGTCCCTGTGAATGCACGCTGGGCTGGTGCCAGAATAAAAACCGGGGAAATCGCGGAGGAGAGAGGCGTGCAGGGCGGTTACAGACTGCTGGCTGGGGTGGGGGCCGCCCACCTCTCACGCCCAGACCCCCGGCTTCTTCAAGTACCAAGCTATCCTCACGGATGCGGCCATCGGGGTTGGCTAGAGGTCCCCTGTACCTGGGTTTGTGCCTTGCAATGGGGGGAGCCCAGAACTGAGGGCAGACAGGTGTATTATTGATAGGAACTGGGTCAGAGCATTGGCTGCGACAGGCTTTGGCAGATGGGCACCTCCCTGCACACACAGAGCCGGGGGGCGCTGCAGGCTGAGCGAGGGGGGTTTCTCTCCAGGAGGCCCCAGGAGCTGTGAGCTCTGAAGCCCAGCCCCCAGCAGGAGCCACCGTCTGTCTGGCTCTGTCGTCTCGGGGAGGTGACTTGGCTCCCGAAGCCCAGCTGCAAAACGCAGGTGGCTGCCAGCCCTGCGTCTGAGACGATCGCAAGGCCCAGGGGAACGAAAGCGCCTTTCCCTCCACCCATCCTAGGCTCGCAGGTCGGGAAGAAAAGAAAACCCACAAAGAGAAAAGCGCAGGGCAGGGTCAGAGTGTCCTTCTTGGGTGCAGGACCTGCGTCGGGAGAAACGCAGGGGACTTTCCCACTTCTGTTTTTCTCAAATGCCACACAGCCTGGGGCGTCCCGTCCCGAGCTCGTCAGAGTTTGCAGGGAGGACAACGGTGGTGGGAGGCACAGGGCGGCGGCCCCCGGGACACTCCTTGAAGGGCACACAGCTTCCCTTGAAGGGCAGCGTGGATATTGAGAACCGGGGCGACAGGATATGCAGCCGGAAACACCTTCCAGGTGGGGAGGAGACAGGGGAGCACCTGTCCCAGGTGACGGTGGCTTATCCAGAGGTTGCCTTGAGGTGCCTCTTAAACGCGGTCCCTTGGGGTTAGCCAGCTCCTTTGGGCACGGAGGAAAATGCAGGGGGGATCTCAAGCCAGCCCTGCAGGAGAGAGGTGAGGGGACCCGGCCTGTCACCCTGCGTGCCAAGTCCCCGACAGCAGGGGGATCTGGCAGGCAGCCCTGGGGGTGAATCTGTCACGATCGTGAGCACCCCATGTCTGATGTGTTTTCCTATTGTGACTGGGGTGCGTCCCCCGAAATGGGGTCTCCTGGAACACCCTAATGGGGCCTTGTTTGGAAAGAGGGTCTTTGCAGATGCAATTAGTTAAGAGGAGGTTGTTAGGGTGAGCCCTAAACCCAATGACAGGTGTCCCCCTAAGGGACAGCAGAGGAGACACAGACGCAGAGGAGAAGCCACCTGGGGATGGAGGCAGAGGCTGGAGTGACGTGGCCACAAGCCCAGGGACGCCTGGAGCCCCCAGGAGCTGGGAGAGGCGGGAAGGAGCCTCCCCTGGAGCCTGCGGAGGGAGCGCGGCCCTGAGACCCCTGCCTCTCACACTCCTGGGCTCCGGGGCTGGGGGAGGGTGAATGTCTGTGGTTTGAAGCCTCCGGTTTGGGGTGGTTTGTTACGGCAGCCCCGGGAGCCTCGCACCTCCTTGTAGGTTCTGCTCGGGGTTGGACGTCTGTTCTGCGTGATTCTCACGGCGCTGGGGGCCCGCGGGCTTCACCGGCTGCCAGATCACAGCACATCGGTGGCTACGAGGTTTGGGGCTTTGTGTGAGCCGGGCAGACTCACCCTGGCATCACCTTGGCCAACATTTTGGTCACCAAGTTCTGGTCAGGAAGGAAAGAAGGAAGGAAGGAGAAAGAGAAAGTATGAGAAGAAAACCCCAGCAGTTCATATTTATAGCTCCCCATCGACCCAAGCTTCAAATTACTGCTGCTTCACTATTGAAAACCACGCGATACCCCTGCCCCCACCAAAATATGCAACGCTGCTTGGCTGCAAAGTCTCTTGCCCAAGCTTGTTAAAACAAATTATTGTGATTAATCACCTCTTCTACACACACACACACACACACACACACACACACACACACACACTTAAACATATTTAAATTTAGAAGGAAATTCCTGGCATTTAAATAATGCACCCGCCTGTATCTGACACCCACAGTTTGCAAGTTTGTTCATCTCCAAAATTCCTGCAGCTGACCCATTTTTCAGAAAGAGAGAGAGAGTCAGAGGGAGGAGAGGAGAAGGTTACAGAATGGAAAACATTTTCACACAAAGCCGGGGCTTCTCTGTGTCTGAATCCGGGAGATACCCAGACGTTGGCAACAGCAGCTTCTGTTTTTACACATCTAGCCCTGGGTGTCATCGTTAGAAGATAAAGTCTCTGTTAGGGCTGAGACATGAACTAAGATGCAGGTGAGGAAAAACAGTAAAACGGGGTGAGATTTCTTTGTTTTCGGTGACAGGTGAGTTGGGATAAAATTCACACACCGTACAATCCGTCCATTTGAAACGTACCATTCAGTGGTTATTAGTCTGTTCACAGAGCTGTGCACTCCCCACCTCTACCTAGTTCTAGAACATTCACATCGTCCCCAAAGGAGACCGTGTCTCCATCAGCAGTCGCTCCCAAGCCCCCTCCGCCACGGTGACTGCACAGCCGGGTCCCCTGCCCGCCGCTCAGGAGGAAGCTGATAGGCTGGGATGGCAGGTGTCTGAGCCTAATGTCACAGGTGCCATTCGAGGCCGTGGGAGGAAGCTCTCCAATCCGCCCCCCGGAGCACTTGGGAGAAAGGATTGTTAAAGACGGCCCGGCGGGGCAGAGGGCGAGGCGGTCGGGTCTGCCGATTGGCTGGGCTGAGCTCGTGGGGTCGGGAAGCAGGAACTGTGTCCTTGTGCTACGTTGGTAGGGACACTGGTCTGGGTGGGTTGGCTGTTCCCCCGCAATGCAGGATCTAGAAGATGCCTGAGAAACTAGCTTCAGGGTTCACGAGGCTGACGTTAGCTATGGGAGCAATGACGACAGCTGAGAATCTTTATGAGCATCAGCTCTGTGACGCCCGAGCTACAGGACAGCAAGCCGGGGCACAGTGGTAGGTGATACTCGTATTTTAACCACCCCCACACCTTTGCAGAACTGGGGCCCCCACCACAGCTCCCACCGTGGGGCCCTTTATTCATGTTATAAAGGGCAGTTTCACAACCACGAATCCACGTCCCGTCTCTGTGGATCTGCCTGTCGGGGACATTTCCTAGAAATGGAACCACGTGTCATACGGCTTTTGGTGTCCAGCTGCTCTCACTGGGCATCATGTCTTCAGGGTTCATCCACGTCGTAGCTGCTGTCAGAGCCTTGTTCTTTTTCATTGCTGTATAATATTCCACTAGCGAATAGATCATGTTTTGCTTCTCTGAAGAGACGACTTTCAGAAGGCTGGGAAATGCACTTTGACCGTTTCGCGGACACCCCCAAGGCTGGAGTACGAGCACTTATGTACCAACGTATTATATAATCGTGTCTTTAAATAACATTTTTAAAACGCAACATTAAGCTGCTTATGTTTTTTAAAATAATTATGACAATGTACACATGATGTAAGATTTTCCTTCTTAGCTGTGTTTCGGGGCACAGTTCAGTGGCAGGGAGTGTGTTCAGGTGGTCGTGCAGCCGATGCCAACACCTGTCTCCAGAGCCCCCTTTATTTTGCAAAATCGAAACGCTGTACTCGTTAAACAAATAACTCCCCCCTGGCTGTGCCTCTCCCCAGCCCCTGCAAACACCACTCTGCTTTGTCTCTCCCTGTCTCTGTCTCTCTCTCTGTCTCTCTCTCCCCTCCGACAGCTTCTGCCACCAGAACTGCAGTGGGCTGTAGGTTTCCTGGTACAATTTGCAATTTACACCTCCACCTCTTAAACTTTCCAAATGACTTCATGATGTCTAGTAAAATCAACAGGTGTTTTCTGAGGGACCATTGCGGGCAAAACACGGTCTGGCGACCCCACATTCTTTTCACGGAGGAGCTGACATTCAAAGATGGGCATCGTGAAAGCTCTACCCAAGGTGGCAGTTTTCGGTGGGCATGTCACCACCGGCAATGCTAACATCCGGTAGGCGGGTTGCCCACGGGGAGGGGTGACTCCTGGACCGATGGGAGTGTTTCCCATGCAATTGCGGAAATAGAATTCAAAGCGAAATCTCCTGGCAACCTAGAAATCCTCCCCGAGAAGGTAGAAGAGAGAGAACAAAATTTTATCGTCGAATGCGTGTAGGGAAGGGAAAAACAGCTGCCTTCCACCCCTCTGGGTCCTTCGGCTGCGCTACAAATTGAATCGGCACTAACCAGATTAACAAGAGAAAACCCGTTTTCATTATGGGCATACAGGTGAGATTCCCACAAATACGTGAGCCTCAAAGGAGGGCAGGAGATTGGAGCTCCTGTAACATCCTGAGCTACAGAAAAGGACAGAAAGAAACAGCTTCTGGGGGTGGACACGGGTTCCGGAAGGGTGAGGGGTGCGCTGACATGGTGACTAAAGGTTACCTCGCTCTGCGGATGAAGAGTCTCTCAGGAAATAAAAGTTGTGCTCTTCCTGATACAGATAATTTCACTGATGTCGATTTCCTTTATAGATATAAATTGCTTTTAGAGAAGGCCAGCTTCTCAGAGCTACCCCTGTGCCTGCAATTTCTCAGAACAAGCGGCTCAGAATACGTCCAAAAGGTCTATTCTGGGGGTGGCTTGGCCTGTCCTCCGGCGGTCGTATTTGGGGTGGCGTGTGCTGGTGTTACACAGCCATGTTTTGGGGGTGGTACATGCTAAGCTTCCGCGTGAGCCTCACAACAGAGTGGGGTGCATATCACGGGTGACCCGCTGAAGAGATCGCAGGACAGAGAGAAATCTCGCGCTTTTGGAGAGCTGAGCGGACACACCCAAACCATTCGTGTTTTTAGGATAAACAGTAACTAGTCCTTACGTAAAAGGACCCCTGAGCCCACCTGTCCCACGTGGCACATCCTACATTCACCTGGTAATTGGAGCGACCATCTATGGGAACTAGTTAACGTTCTCCAAATGGAAGAATAAACTTCTATCTTTATGAAGGGAGGCCGGTTCACAGCTTGGACCCCGGGCCCAATTTAAATGAGGTCTCGTCCCCCGGAAACTGGGAGGTGGGGTCCCGTCTCCTCCAACGTTCCTGGTAGGTCTTCGGATCCTGGAGAACGACATTGCTGAGTTCTAAATCTGCCAAAATGTCTTTAACCATTGAAAGGATTTACGTACATTTCTAATGGATGGAGGAAAAGAAACTTAAACAATTATGAGTTTTCTAAAATAAATCCTCTAAGAAAATGCAGGGGAAAGTCTTTTCCCTTGTTTTTAACCGGGCGAGTTAAGCCTCCTATTGGGAATTTTGATTTCCCAGGCGTGGGGCAGCGGTGAGGACAGGGTGGGTGAGCACACGTGCCCCTCTGTGGCCTGGATGGCACCCAGACCCGCGATGGTGACTGGGTAATCTTGAACTCTCTCTGGGGTCCAACTGTGAGAAGGGTCCCCTGCAGGATCAAGACTGAGCTACGTAAAAATGTTCCGTAGGCTTGGCGGGAAGCCCTGCAAGGCTTTCCTCCCATCCTCCCCCAATGGTGCGGCTGAGGACCCCGATGACAGTCCTCAGCTCCTCACCTCTGCCACGCCATGTGGCCGTCAGTGGCTCAGCAGAAATGGCTGGGTCCATCCCTGGCAGTTAACAAGGCAGAGACAGGGACCCAAGCCACTTCCTTTTCTCTCTCTTCTTAAAGTCTGAGTGACTTGTCTCCTGCCCCAGCTGCTGAGTCACTGTGGTGACACTTCTGGTTTCTTGCTGGAGCACACGGGTGTCAAGCTTCATCGAGGAGACGTTTTTCTGACATTTTCCACAGGTCTGACATGGTGCTTGCTGAGCTGTAAACCTCCCTCCTCTTCCAGAGCCTGGTGGGCGTCCACAATAAGGGATGCACACCGCTAAGTTCCTCTTCAAAAGGCCAGAACTTTCCAGACTGTAGGATCCTGTCAGTGATAGCTCCACTCTCTACGTCAGAGAGCTGTGGCTCAAGTTTAATAACATCTGCTTTGTGGTCAGTTGTGTCGTGAATGATAGGCGGCACAGAGCAGAAGTGTTCCGTACACCGCAGGCCCCTAGAAGGACTTTTTTCTTAAGAATTCAGAGAATTTTACACTCCCAATGTGACCCTCCGATTCCAGAAGTTGGGATAGACCCAGGGTCCCGTAAGGAGGTCCTGACCAAAGAGTTCCATGCATCCTTGTTTTCTCATGTCTTCCCCATTCAGCATGTCTTCTGTGAACACTTTCCCACACGCTCGGAGCAGGGCTTGGCGTGAGGGGTGGTCCAGGGATGTCGACCGGATTGGAAAAAGAAGATTAGAGCAAGGACACTAGTCGTGAAGCATGCAGAGAAGATGCAGTGGGCTCCCAAATGGTTGCAATAAGGTTGTCAAAATGTGCGGTATTGAGAGACTGAATATACAGAAAAACAGCTCTAAAAATAATAAAACCACCTGCAGCGGCCAGCCCAGGAGACCAGCCTGCTATAGGTCAGGTCGCTGTCTCTAGTGACAACCGAGGAAGCCAAATAACTACATCTGGAATGATCAGTCCAACAGGCCAGGACTTCACCAGATAACTGATGGTTTCTCTAATTTTTACTCCCGCTTCCGATGTGAGACAAGCCAGGGAAAGCCAAATATTCCCCCTAACCAGTCCCACAGGACACCCCATTTCTAGGGAGCCACTTCCAGCTTCTCTACCCCAACAGCCCACTCTGGGCACATCTGAACCTTCCTTTCGTCAACTATGAATGTTCCCAACCTTCTGCCTGCCTTTGAGTCTCTGCCAAATGCCAGTGACAGTGGCCAACGCTCTTGGTAGAGCAAAGGCTGACTGGGCGTCCTCTGCTGGTTCCCATCTGGGTGGTCTCTGCTTGTGTCCACAGTGGAGATGGTCTTCGGTCTGGTGAACAGAAAGGGAAAAGGGGTATTGCCTGGAGGCCTTGGGGAACGCTTTGGTGGAACATGAGCTGGGTTTTGGAAAATGGGTTAAACTTTCTCTTTCTCTCTCTCTCTCTCTCTCTCTCTCTCTCTCTCTCTCTTAATTTCAGAATATTATGGGGGTACAAATCCTTTGGTTACATAAATTGCTTTTGTACAGTTTGAGTCAAAGTTATGAGTGTGCCCATCCCCCAGACAGTGTGCATTGTACCCGTTAGGTGTGAATTTACCCGTCCCCTCCTCCCCCTCCCACCTGCTTGATTTCCGATGAATGTTATTTCCATATGTGCAGATAAGTGTTGATCGGTTAGTTCCAATTTGATGGTGAGTATGTGTGGTGCTTGTTTTTCCATTCCTGTGACACTTCACTTAGTAGAAGGAAGAGCCATGAGGAGCCCATGATGGGGAAAGGTGGTTAACCCCAGACCAGGAGATAGGGTGTGACCCCATACATACTCTCCAGGCTAAGACACCCAGCCCTGAGATCTTTCCTAAAAGTGGAGCAGACAGAGCTGGGGCCAGGGGGTGCATTTTTGTACTACTACTGGACCCCATACTTGATTCGTAAGTTCTTTGACTAGGCCTATGACCACAAGAGTTTTTTCTATGTTTTCTTCTAGAATAGTTATGGTTTCATGCCTTACATTTAATAGAGTCCTTAATCCATCTTGAGTTAATTTTTGTGTATGGTGAGGAATAGAGGTCTTATAGATAATGTAGCTATTATATATTTTATCGTATTATATTATATATCCTATCATAGAATAGTATTTATTCATTAACTTATTTATATTAATGTCAGTCTACATTATTCATCCATTTACTTACACCAGTATATTATAGCAATGTTGTATTTATATTACATTCATTGTTTCCTATTTTGTTCTTATGGATTACAACCTACCACCACTGTTATCTTGTTGCTACTCGGAGTTGGCCACGAGACTTGGATGACGTAAGCTGACTTGCTTCTTTTTAACATGTTTCCATCATTATTTAAGCACTTCCTTACTTTTGGATAGAAAAAGATGTCACGGGCTCACTTTGAACTTCTCCTGGCCAGCCCTGGATTAGCCATTCCAGCCAGAGGCTCCAATGTCTTTTCATGAAGTGTGTTTGGAAATAACTATATGAAGAATGTGTGCTTATTCCTCCTGGGATGCTCTTAATGGCCAGAACTAGAAATTGTACACATGTATATGTATATATGTGCGTGTGCATGTGTGTGTGTGTAAATATACTTCTATTCTTATCTATATATCCATCTATCTCATCTCTGTCTCCGTATCTCTCATCCACCCATCCATCCACCCATCCATGCATCCATTCATCCACCCATCCATTCATTCATTCATCCATCCATCCATCCACCCATCTATCCATTCATCCATTTCTACATCCATCTATCCACCCATTTATCCATCCACCCATCTGTCCATCCATTTACCCACCCATCCATCAATCTATCTATTCATCCATCCACCCACCCATCCATCCATCTATGTATTCACCTGTCTATTCATCCATCTATCCATCCATTCATTCATTCATCCATCCATCCACCCATCTATCCATTCATCCATTTCTACATCCATCTATCCACCCATCTATCCATCCACCCATCTGTCCATCCATTTACCCACCCATCCATCAATCTATCTATTCATCCATCCACCCATCCATCCATCCATCTATGTATTCACCTGTCTATTCATCCATCTATCCATCCATTCATTCATTCATCCATCCATCCACCCATCTATCCATTCATCCATTTCTACATCCATCTATCCACCCATCTATCCATCCACCCATCTGTCCATCCATTTACCCACCCATCCATCAATCTATCTATTCATCCATCCACCCACCCATCCATCCATCTATGTATTCACCTGTCTATTCATCCATCTATCCATCCATTCATTCATTCATCCATCCATCCACCCATCCATCCATTCATCCATTTCTACATCCATCTATCCACCCATCTATCCATCCACCCATCTGTCCATCCATTTACCCACCCATCCATCAATCTATCTATTCATCCATCCACCCACCCATCCATCCATCTATGTATTCACCTGTCTATTCATCCATCTATCCATCCATTCATTCATTCATCCATCCATCCACCCATCCATCCATTCATCCATTTCTACATCCATCTATCCACCCATCTATCCATCCACCCATCTGTCCATCCATTTACCCACCCATCCATCAATCTATCTGTTCATCCATCCACCCACCCATCCATCCATCTATGTATTCACCTGTCTATTCATCCATCTATCCATCCGTTCACTCATTCATCCATCCATCCACCCATCCATCCCTATCTATCTGTCTCTTTGTCTATCTATTAATATATCTCTCCCTATCTATGATCATCATGTCCATCTGTATCCATCTATCCTGACACCTCCACTTCTAACCCACCACCACAAGGTTCATTCTAGCCTTCCATATTTCCAAATCTGTAGCTCCCTTCTCTGACAATGACACACTTGGCTCCCATTATCCAAAATATCAGCACGTATTTGCTCAATCCTAGAATACACCCATTAACTAACCAATATGCCCAGGTCTCTTGGAAAATCAAACCTATTAAAGTCTAAGTAACTTGGGACGCAAAGATGGAAGGGCTCCCTTGTCCTTCCAGTGTTTCTCCAGGTGCAAGCGTGGTGTTCTGAGGAAGACAGTGACATGGGTCGATGGAGACAGTTCCCTGTGCCCCTTTCTGTGCCCACAGAAGACGGCATCATTGGATACTTAGTGGGTGCTCACATCTGTGCATCGCACTAAATGATGACCTTTTGCAAACACGAAAAGCAAGTCAGCTGCAATTGCACTGTTGACTGACCTCTCCGGGAAATCTTCTGAACAACCTCGCTATATCCTGCAGCCCTTGCTGGAGTAATTACTGACTCACTTGTTTGCAGAAACCTCGATTTTCTCTGTGCCTTTCAAGCACCCCCTAATTCTTACGACAAGAGCACTGGCCTCATTCTATAAATCTCACACTCTTTTCAATACTGCCTCAACACAGACTTTCTTGTCTCTTTTTGCCCAGGGGAAGCGCTGCAGGTTCAGATCATCTGGTTTAACTTCGAAACGGTGCAGGTCACGTGGAACGCGAGCGAACACTCCGGGGCGAACCTGACTTTCCTCTACAGGTGAGTGGCGTTGGCTCGCAGACCCGACGTCCCGTGCTGAGAGAGTTCTCCTGCAGGGACGTCGGTAATCGGGAGTGCCAGGAAACCAAGGTGTGAAGAAGTCAGTTGCGTGCGCGTGTGAATGTGTGTGTTCTGTCTGGCCCTCAGACCTCCCCAGAGCGACAACCACAACCACAGCTCTCCAAACCTTCTAACCCCCGTGTGAGATGCCTGACTCACCCTCAAGATCACCTGGGTTCTTACCGGGGCGTCCACAAAGAGCGGTGTTGAGCCGGGACCATGTGCAAGGTGACAGGAGCAGCCCTACACCGTAGCTCCATAGCCTGGAAACCATCTCTCTGGTGCGGCCGTGGCCAAGGCTCACGCTGTGACATTTTCACACCACGTGACAAGGGGCCACCATCCAACCACACGTTCTGCCTGACGTGGGCTTGTCTTCCTTGCGTTATACGCCCAACGGCATGGGCATGAGTGTGGGAGTGTGGGTTTTTCCAACGGATTTCCTCCTAAATTCTGTAAACAGGAGGTGGGTCGCGTGTGGTCGATGCTTCAGTTTGATAGCATGGGAGACAAACCGAGAAGAGGACAGAACAGGGGGATTTCAGAATGAATTTATTTGGAAGATAAGATGCACAGAAGAAAAAAAAAAAAGAAAGTGCTGTATTTTCCAGGTGGTCACACACATGAGTCACTCGAGTTCTTGCAACTCTCAGTTGTCTCTGCAGCAAAGGGGGCGATTCTTGACCCGGTCCCTGCCTGGCTGTGACTGAAGCAACAGAAGCCGGTCTCAGGCCGCTGCTGAGCTTCTTAGTGTTGCAAGCAAGCCACAGACGGATGCATGACCTTGGCCCGTCCCTGTTCAAGGTCCTCCCTGCCCCCACATCAGGGGTTCGGTTACTCTGCAGGTCAAACCACACCCGTATTAGTTTGCCAAAGCTGCCATGGCAAAGAACCACAAACTAGGCAGCTTAGATCCACAGGTACTTTAGTCTCATAGTCCCGGAGCCCAGGAGTGTGAGACGCAGGGGTCTCGGGGCCGCGCTCCCTCCGCAGGCTCCAGGGGAGGCTCCTTCCTGCCTCTCCCAGCTCCTGGGGGCTCCAAGTGTCCCTGGGCTTGTGGCCGCGTCACTCCAGCCTCTGCCTCCGTCTCCACGTGGCTTCTCCTCTGCGTCTGTGTCTCCTCTGCTGTCTCTTAGGGGGACACCTGTCACTGGGTTTAGGGACTCCCTAATCCAAGGTGGTCTCATCTGGAGATCCTTAACTTAGTAACATCTGCAAAGATCCTATTTACAAATAAACTCCCATGTGGGATTGGGATCCGACATGCCGCTTGGAGGGCCACCATTCAACCCATCGCAGGAGACAGTCCAGGCGTTTAGCATTTGTAAGGGGGGACGCTTTTCTGTTAGGATACTTCTCACTGTGGTCGTAAGGAAGGATCCTTGCAGCCAGTGAGGAGAGACCCGGATCTGAGTCCGTGGCAAAGCCGTGGGGCGAAGGAGTGGCCGTGAGATATGTCAAGACGCTACTTTAGAAGCTGCCCTGTGGCTAAACGGTCCTGTTTAAACCCCCAGATTCGACAGCGGGGATACCTACGACCAATGCACCGACTACATTCTTCGACACGGTCTCACCGCTGGGTGCACCCTGGACGCGGAACAAGATGAAATTCTGTATTTTTCCATCGAGAATGGAACACACCCTCTTCTCACCCAGAGTCACTGGATCAGTTATTACCGTAAGTGTAAGGTGCGAGCTCATTCCCGTGAGCCACGGAAACCCCGTGCCCCCTTTCTGGCCCCAACTCGGAAGAGTCTGGCTCTGCAGCCCAGGCTGGGGGCAGTGCTGTCATGAGCCTCAGACTCCTGGGCTCAAGCGATCCTCCTGCCTCAGCCTCCCCAGTAGCTGGGACTACAGGTGCACCACCACGCCTGGCTAATTTTTCTATTTTTGGTAGAGACGGGGTCTCGCTCTTGCTCAGGCTGGTCTCAAACTCCTGGCCTGAAGCGATCCTCCTACCTTGGCCTCCCAGTGTGTTAGGGTTACAGGCATGAGCCACCGCACCCAGCTAATTTTTCTTAATGTTTTGTAGAGATGGGGTCTCACTATGTTGCCCAGGCTAGTCTCAAACTCCTGGCCTCAAGCGATCCTCCCGCCTCGGCCTCCCAGAGTGCTGGGATCACAGGCGTGACCCATTGCGCCCTCAAATACATTGTACCTATTGGGTGTTCTATGCAAATCTCCCTGAGAGGTTTGCTTTCCTGATACAAGACTGATTTCATCTTAAGTCATCATGTCACTAATGATCCTATTTTTATTTTTTAAATTTTTGTATACATTTCTAATAAAATTTATCTTAGATCAGCTTTAAGTTCACAGAAAAACTGAGTAGAAATCATAGAGAGCTCTCATATACCCACATACGATTTTCATTATGCAATATTTCAAACAGACAGGAAACAAAATATAACACAATAAGTGTATATATGTGTGCGTGTGTGTATGTATAAGCACTAAAGTAAAACGATGACATTTTCCTGGCCTCAGAGAAAGCTACCATTAAAACTTTGCTAAGTTTCATGGGTCCTTTTAGGATCTTTTTCTGTTTCTATAAACATATATATTTTACAAATTGATATTGTACTCTATATAGTATCACCTGGCATTTTCCGGTGAAGAGTCACCATTTTCCATGCCAATGTTTTTTCCGTTTCAATACACATCCTACACCCACATTTCTCTAACTGTCCCCAAAACATGCTTATCACAGCTTTTTTGGGGGTCCCCCGCAATATCCCAGCCAGTACAGTGTCAATTTATATCGACATGTTTCTTGAAGTCTCCAGTAAATATATTTTCACCAACGAGAGTGCCAAGTTGATCCTGTTTTTAAATAGGGTCACATTCTGAGATACTGGGGAGTTAGACTTTTAAGACATTTTTTTAGGGGGACACAGTTCATTGCGTGCCAGATACACACGGATTTTCCACGCAGTTTCAGGGAGGTCCGTCTGTGACAAGCCTATGAGTCCTCACGGCCCCTCCGGCAGCCTTCCTGCCTCCGCTTCTGCTAGGGGAGTAGTGAGCACGTGCGAACCCCAAATCCCGCGAGGTACGAAGGCAGCAGGTGACCGCTCTGCCGTGTCCCGTCCTTAGTGAAGCCCGGCTCCCTGAGGGACCTGCGCTTCCTGTGGCGGCAGGAGGCTGTGACGGTGACCTGCCCCGACCTGCTCTACGACGGTTTCCTGTACGAGGTCCAACATCGGAGCACCTTCGACACCTCCTGGCAGGTGAGTCGGGGTGGGGGGGCGCTGGCTAAGGGCCACCATGAGTGTCCCCAAGATGTGAGTGGTGGGGTGAGGCGCTTCCCGGGACCCCTTCCTTTCTGTGTCTACCTTGTTGCATTTCATTCCACCGTTTCTTCTCTCTCTGTCTCTCTCTTTCTATCTACACACACACACACACACACACACACACACACACACACACACACACATGCACGCACGCACACACACAGTCACCTGCCCCACAACCCCGTCTGCCCATCACCCAGCGGAACACACATGACAATACTCCCCTGCCGTTGTAACGGGGCTGACCCAGGCAGATGCAGCTGTGAGAATCTTCCACGCTCGATTCTAACTGCGCCTTCTCTATGTGTAGACACACGCGTGCCTGCCACTGTGTTACAGCTGTCTACAGTGTCCCGTACAGCCACACGCTACACAGGGTTGTGGCCCAGGGCAGGAGGCTGCTCCGCACGGCCCGGGGGTGGCGTAGGCTGTGCCGACTGTGTGTGCGTAGGAGCTAGGAGCTGCCCTGCGATGTGCGCACAACGGCAACATCCCTGACGGAGCGTTCTCAGAACATGTCCCTGTCGTTACACGACACGTGACCGTGTCTCTCTATATGTGTGAGTGTAAATGTCGATATAAATACAGGTATCCTGTGGATACATACACATACTCATTTGCTATGTCTGGGTGTCTATGTATCTACATAGATGGAGATATAGATATAGAATGTTTATATGAACCTGTGTATCTGTTAATATCTATAAAGGTATATATGTGAAATATGTAAATGTCTACAGATATGTGAAAGATACCTCTATATAGATATGCATTCTATATACAGGTATATATGTATGTGTATATACACCTATATCTATACACACACATATAAACTGTATAAATATCTACAGAGATGTGAAAGGTACCTCTATATAGATATACATTCTACATACAGGTATATATGTATCTGTATATACATCTGTATCTATACACATATATATAAACTGTATAAATATCTACAGAGATGTGAAAGATACCTCTATATAGATATACATTCTACATCCAGGTATATATGTATCTGTATATACATCTGTATCTATACACATATATATAAACTGTATAAATATCTACAGAGATGTGAAAGATACTTCTATATAGATATACATTCTATATGCATGTATATATGTATCTGTATATACATCGGTATCTATAGATATATACATAAAATGTATAAATACCTGCAGAGATGTAAAAGATACCTCTATATAGATATACATTCTATATACATGTATATATGTATCTATATATACATCTATATCTATCTATATATATGATATATAAATATCTACAGATATGTAAAAGATACCTTTATGTAGATATACATTCTATATCACTCTATATGCCTAATCTATGTATTAGGCATCTAGATCTGCATTCCAAATCTGTATAATTATATATAGATACAGGTCTCTAAATCTATATAGTTATAGGTAACTATATCTATCCTGATAAATATATTAACGTAAAACATATCGAGGTATATAATAAATGGATATAGGTGCATAATATATACACACACAGCCCCAATAGGATATCCGCATATTTACATCTCTGTATATATCTATATTTAGGTGTGCATACATAGAAATAGATTTATATAGAGCTACCATGTGCATATTCGATATCTGCATACGTGTCTACATCTTATATCATATCTACACATTCTATATCTGCATCTGTAGAGAGACAGAGATGTTGAGGTTTGTTTCAAGGAACCAACGTGTATGACTGTGGGCTGTGACCACTAGGGCCGGAACCTGGGGCAGAGTCTCTATTTCAGTCTTGAGAGCAAAGCCCTGCAGGCCACTTGCAGGGGCTCCCCCGAAGTCCAAGTCCTCACACCGGCTGGGTTTCAGGCTATGTGAACATTCAACTTCTTCTGACCCTGGGAGATACTAATTCCGCAATTCTGGGAGCGCAGGTGTGCGTTGAGCTCTGGTGACGCAGGTGATGAAGTTATCATACAAAAAGTGTCACACGGAAGGCATCTAGCCGGGCTCTGAGCGAGCTCCCATCCACGTGCACGCTTACCACGGGGCGACAGACCCACACATGCGGCCGTGCAGGGTGGGCACGTCTCCAGAGACAGAGAGGGGCTCCGTCCGCTGCCCTCACTGGGTGGTCGGGAAGGCTTTGGTTTTGCACGATGGGACTCAGGCACGGGGCGGAGACCTCGGCTTTGGAAGGCGAGTGCACCGCGGATCCAGAGAGAGAAACCCACCCACGTGTCAAGGTCTGTTGTGTGTGGACCACCCGCCCCCCACAAAGTTGTCAGGGTGACCTGGAAGTCACATGGGACAGTCTCTCGGAGACCTGTGCTCCCGGGGACAGCATGCACTTTGTCTAAGCACTTTGCTTGTTTTTGTATTTCATACCCTCCGATTTCGGCTACCTGCCTCCCAACTCCCCCGGGACACAACCGGCCACTCGTACAGGGAAGGAGCTTAGGAAAAGCCACCTTGTCACTTGGGAAGCTGTTTCCCAGGCAGATGGCCCAGGGGATGCTAACTAGGGCAGGGACATCCCTTAGAGAAACTGTGTCCCATCAGGGTGCACGACTCAGGCGTCTGTTTCCAAGCTCCATTTACAGCTTTTGATCAAACCACCCAGAGGTGACACGGGCTCCAATATCTCCCCTCGAAACGCGACAACACAACAAGACACATCACCCTTTGTGGCTCTGTGCCCGTGTGGGTCTCCTGAGGCCGCTGCAGCAACGCACCACCAACTAGGTGGTTCAGAGGAATGCAAAGTTTACTCCGTGTCAGCGTTGGAGCCCAGAAGCCTGAACTCAAGTTGCGACGGAGCTGTTTCCTGCTGGAGCCTCCGAGGGAGAATTCAGTGCAGGAGTCGGTCCGGCAATTCTTGGCATCCCTTGGGTGGCGGCTGTGAGATTCTATCACAGCCTTGTCATCTCCGTGCCTGCCTGTGTCCCGCCCTCCTCTTCCTGCAAGACGTGTCACCGCCTTGCTGAGTCCCTTGTCATTGTCATTTTTGGCCCAAAGACCTGGGCAGAGGCAGGAGGTTTGTGAAAGCTCGATTTGAGGAAACTGCGGTGCACTCCTGGGGGGTCTAAGGTACAGAGTCTACGTGAAGTCACTAATCCTCGCGTGTGTGCACGCGTGTGTGTTTCCCCAGTCCCAGGAGCAGGAAACCTGCAATGTCACCATAGAGGGTCTGGACGCTGAGAAGTGTTACTGCTTCCGGGCCAGAGTGAAGACCACGGAGTCCAGCTACGGCCCCGATGCCTACCCCAGCGACTGGTCCGAGGTGACCTGCTGGCACGGGGGCCAGCCCACGGGTAAATCTTGTCACACGGTCCGGGTGGCATCCTGCCTTTAGGGGACGGTGGGGCGGGGTCGTGCCTGAGAACACCAAGGACTCCCCGAGATCCGTGGTGGGGACGTCTCTCCCCAAAATGGGGCTGCCCGGGGCCAAGAGAGCTGGGTGGAGTGTGAGACTCAGGGGTCTCGGGGCCGCGCTCCCTCCGCAGGCTCCAGGGGAGGCTCCTTCCTGCCTCTCCCAGCTCCTGGGGGCTCCAGGCGTCCCTGGGCTTGTGGCCGCGTCACTCCAGCCTCTGCCTCCGTCTCCACGTGGCTTCTCCTCTGCATCTGTGTCCCCTCTGCTGTCCCTTAGGAGGACACTGTCATCGGATTCAGGGCCCTCCCTGATCCAGGATGGTCTCACTTTAATTTACATCTAAATCATATCTGCAAAGACCCTATTTCCAAATAAGTTTCCATCATAGGTTCCCGATATTAGAACTTCAACATACCTGTTTTTTGCGAGGGAAGCAATGCAATGTGCAAAGCCAATAGCCAAAAGCACCAATGGTCCCTAAAGCCCTCGGCAACCTGGAGCTCCCAGGGCCAGTGTGTGTGCTGAACCCCCCTGACCCCCCGGGGGTAGCTGCAGGATTCGTTCCCGCCCAGAGACTCTGCCTCTCTTTCTAGAATATTTCTCACGGCGGTGTACTCTGGTAGGGCAAAGGCAGTACATATAACCTAAACATTTGCACCCCCATAATATGCTGAAATAAAAAAAAATTTTTAAAAAAAGGTTTAGGCCGGGCACGCTGGCTCATGCCTGTAATTCCAGCATTCTGGGAGGCCGAGGCAGGAGGATTGTTTGAGGTCAGGAGTTCGAGACCAGCCCGAGCAAGAGCGAGATCCCGTCTCTACTAAAAATAGAAAGAAATTATCTGGCCAACTAAAAATATATATAGAAAAAATTAGCCAGGCATGGTGGCTCATGTCTGTAGTCCCAGCTACTCGGGAGGCTGAGGCAGGAGGATCGCTTGAGCCCAGGAGTTTGAGATTGCTGTGAGCTAGGCTGACACCATGGCACTCTACCCCGGGCAACAGAGTGAGACTTTGTCTCAAAAAAATGAAAAAAAAAAAAAAAAAACGGTTTTGCTGACACCGATATTCACAAAGAAAAAAAATAACTGGGTGTGGGTGAGTGGGCGTGGGGTCTCATACCACGTTGAAAACTTACCGCCGTCATTTCGTTTTGTTTTAGATTCGTGCCCGGACAAGCTTCTCCACCCCAAATTCACCAGATTTATTTTGATCTGCAGCCTGGTCACCCTGCTGACCGTGTGTCTTCTCCTTCTGTCTCTGTGGAAGCTGGGGAGGTGAGGACAAGTCCCGGGGCCACGTCACACACGAGGGTGGAAGGCTCCGGCCACGGTGGGTCCCCAAAGTGGGGAAAAAGTGAGCCGCCCCCTGTGGCGATTTCTCTGAGCCTTAGTCCCCACGCAATGTCCCTTTGCCAACCACACATGGCACGAAAGTTGCCAAGGACATGATTTAAAGGTGTCCACAGTCTCGCGCACGGCAGAATCTATGCTCGTCACGTTCCCGTGGAAACCCGTCTTGCGTCCACGGAAGGCCCGCGTTGAGCCGTGTCAGTCTAGCACCCTTGGACGAACAGACGCATAAAACACCTGTTAACTCTGACCCAGACCCGTTACACTAGGCGACCTGCCGAGGGCAGCGGGAATAATTTGCATAACATTTAATGCTGTCTTTGTTAGACCTACACCTGGATTTTTAGCTTCATAAATCCACATATAGACCTAGCAAAAATCATATACATTCTCTCAGATGGCAGAGAGATTTTCAGACCTGTGATATCAAGTTGTTTCCTCTCTTAACCTCCCACGTGACAATGTAACCACCTCCAATTCCACCTTCGTGGAAACTGATTTGCACCTGGGCGTTTGATGCCCGGAGGTGATGGGTACCAGGTTTGGTTCTCAGGGTGAGGTTTCCGTAGCAACGGCTGGAGCGACGCAGAGAGAAACCCGGACCTCCACTCCGGAGCAGCCACTGGGGGTCTCAGCTGTGCCTAGTTAGACTATGTCAAAGGCGGCCTGTCGTAGTTCCATATGGCACAAGGATGGTTCATTTCATGACCTGCAAATCTAGGCTCAAATGCCTGTCACCGATGGGGTCCTCTCGGGGAGGGAATGAAGGAGCCGGATTAGGGCGTGGGCTGCAAGGCCAGGCACAGGGGCACGTCGGGGACCTATGTATGAGTCGGTCTGTGCAGATGAGGCAGCTCTGTGCCCGTCACTTCAAACTCCTGCAGGGCGGGGGTGGCGGCAGGTGGACCCCGACACGCTTGGGGGTGGGGGACACAGGGCTTGAGACCGAGACGACTGTTCTGTCCGGGTGCTGCTCTCTGAGGCGGACGTCACAGCCATCCGAGGTCCCTGGCGGGGGTCTGCACCTCGTGGAGGGTCCACAGAGCTTCTCTGGGGGCCGCCGCCCACCTGACCCTCCCATTTGCTTCTCTTTCAGGGTGAGGGAGCTGCTCATACCCAGCGTGCCAGACCCCAAGTCCTCCTTCTCCGGGCTCTTTGAGCAGCACCACGGAAACTTCCAGGTAACACCCTCTCCTGTGTCCCTTGCACCAAACACGTGCACGTCTGGGACCTCCTGTCCCCCCCAGGGGGCATTTTGAACAACAGAGGGTACCCTGGCTGCTGCCCCTTTGGATGTCTGTGAGCTTTCTTTTTATTCGAGGGGATCAGCTCCGTTGTTTTGTCTGTTGGTTAGAGAGAGGAGCCTCGGGGCTCTCAGTGCCTTGCGGGGGCTTCTCCTTAAGTCAGCCCCGGAGATCGGACCCCGCACCCCACCCCCGGGGCTGGCCGGCTTATCAGCCCTGCATCTGCCCAGGAAGCTGAGTTGTTGCCGTCCCCCTTCTGCAGGGCGGAGCGCCAACCGCAACTTCCGCCTCCGCAGCACCGGCGGTTCTTTCATTCATGTAGCGAAACTCGCAGGGGCCTGAGTGTGTGTCGGGGGCACCCGGGGAGGAGGGGCCCAGTGCCCACCCCGGGGAGCCCACCAGGGCGGGGAGAGCCAGGCGTGGCTCTGACACTGCAATGTCACTCAAGTCCTGTGACTTTTCTCGGGCTCCCGTCACACATGACCACAAACCGCGTGGCTTAAAACAACAGAAGTTTGTCCCCTCCCGGTCCTGGAGCCCAGGAGTGTGAGACGCAGGGGTCTCGGGGCCGCGCTCCCTCCACAGGCTCCAGGGGAGGCTCCTTCCTGCCTCTCCCACCTCCTGGGGGCTCCAGGCGTCCCTGGGCTTGTGGCCGCGTCACTCCAGTCTCTGCCTCCATCTCCACGTGGCTGCTCTTCTATCTCCTCTGCTGTCACCTGTCATTGGGTTTAGGGCTCACCTAATCCAGGATGGTCTCATCTTGAGATCCTCCACTTAAATTATATCTGCAAAGACCCCTTTTTCCAAATTAGTTCAGGGACGGGGGGAAAGTGAAAACAAAACAAAAGCTTTTTTCCTACCCTCTTAGGTTCAGTGACGGGGGCCTGCTAACTAAATGGACAAAAGGCAGACGAACAGGAGAAAAGGTTTATTTTGTATGGCCTCACATAAAAAAAGTGAAATTCCAGACAGATGCTTGAGCCTCATAGATCATTTTGACAAAGGGCAGTGAAGCACAAAGAAGAGGCTAGACATAGGGACAGGGGGTTTGGGCTTGGGAAGGGGCTAAGCTTTGGGAATTGTAAGGTATCTAAGGTTCTGTATTAAGGTTGGTCATGCAGACTCCAGTCCTCCCAGGTGATACGAGTTGTGTGCAAAGTCTAAGGGACAGGACGGCAGCCTTACAAATGGAAATTTCCCTTTCAAAAGGGAAATCCATGCCCTGTTTTTAGGCAGACGGGGGAGGTCAGGGGGCTCTTCCTGCATTTGCTGTTTCTCAAGAGCCTTCAGCTCAAAACAATCTTTATGCCAAAAGGGAACATCAGAGGCAGCCTCTTGTTCCCCTTCCAGGGAGAGGGCTGGAAGTTTCCAGGAAAAGCTGACGTTTTAAATACTAGGACAAGAAGAAGGACAGAAGGGAGGCCGCGCAGGGGAGGGGCTGTTACTGCTGGGCTCGAGCCCCATATCCGGGACATCACGGGGCGTTTGCAAGAAATGCAGATTCCCAGGCCCCACCGTGCCCTGTGGGGTCAGCTCTGCCCCTAAAAAGCCCGCAGCTGGTTTCTGTGCAGAGCACGGCTGGAGACGTTTCCTCCTCCTAAAACTTTAAAACAGCCACAGGGGACCAGCGGCAGAGGGAACCGAAGTCACCCCCTCTCAGAGGAAGTCCTTGGATGGGGAGCATCTGACTTTCTTACCTGGGGCTCAGGAGGGGTGTTTTATAATCAGCCCTGTGACATCACCAGTTTCTGAATATTCGATGCTGGTCTGAAACTAGTGCAAGCCCCGTGCCCCGAACGAGAGCTTCGTGTGGGCTTAGGGATTCCAAACAAGGGGGTTTCTCTGTGGCACCGGGAGGGGCCTTCCCACGGCGGGGAGGCTGCCTGGCTGTCAGAGAAGTTTGCTGCTGGGGGGAACTTTCTAGAGCTGCGGTCCCCAAGCCCCCGGGCTGCAAACTGGTACCAGTGCGTGTGCTGTTAGGAACCAGCTGCACAGCAGGGGGTGAGCGGCAGGCGAGTCAGCGAAGCTTCATCTGTATTTACAGCCGCTCCCCATGGCTCACATCTCTGCATAAGCTCTGTTTCTTATCATTAGATTCTCACGGGAGCGCGAACCCTGCTATAATCTGTGCATGGAGGGATCTAGGTTGTGGCTCCTTGTGAGAATCTAACGCCTGGTGATCTGAGCTGGAGCTGAGGCCGTGATGCTGGTGCTGGGGAGCGGCTGCAAATACAGATCATCCTTAGCACTGGGGTTTGTCTGCACAGTAAATGCAATGGCTTGAAACCATCCCCCATGCCCCAGCCCGTGCAAAACTTGTCTTCCATGATTCCAGTCCCCGGTGCCACAAAAGTTGACAGCTGGTCCCGAGGGCTTCTCAGCTGCGTTCTCTGCGCTGCGTCTCTACTTGGGGCTGAGTGGGCACGTTTTGTCCCGGCAGGAGTGGATCAAGGACACGCAGAACGTGGCCCTCCTGCAGAAGATGAGGAGCCCCGGGGAGCAGGACTGTGGACCCGAGGACGCCCTGGTCGTGCAAGTTGCCAAGACGCCCGGAACCGTGGACGCCTTGTGCCCCAGGACGCAGCATGGAGAGTCCTCCGGGGGCTCCTCCCGGCTGCCTCACCTGCCCCCGCCAGGCGGCGACGTGGTCTCTCTGGGGGGCTTCACGTTTGTGATGAGCGACAGCTCGTACGTGACCCTGTGAGGGCAGCACAGCCCCCGAGGCCCCCGCCGGCCTCTGCGTTGATGTCCGGGTGTGACGGGAAGATCCCGGGAGCCCCAGACACCACGGACGGAGCAGCCCGCACTGACCACGCTCGTGTGCAGGGTCCCCAGAGACTGGAGTTGAAAAAGGACAAAATGTATTACAAGTCGTGCCTTTAGTTCTTAGCCCACAGGCTTCTTGGGAACTGGAACCTGCATTCCTGCCCGGGGACAGTAATCGCAGGGGCAGGGGAGGGTCCTTTGTTCTTTGTCCACAAGAGACAGCTCCAGGGAAGTGTCTGGGCAGAAGTCACTATGTGGATGGGACCATCGGCACCATCGGCTGTAGTTAAAACTGCCTGAAGCTGAAACCTCCCTTCAAAGGAGAGGACGTTGCTGCCGGCTAGAGTGAGTGCCGTGGCGTCAGCCTAGCTCACAGCAACCTCAGACTCCTGGGCTTAAGCGATCCTCCTGCCTCAGCCTCCCGAGTAGCTGGGACTACAGGCATGCGCCACCATGCCCGGCTAATCTTTTCTATATATATTTTTTTAGCTGTGCAGATAATTTCTTTCTATTTTTAGTACAGACGGGGTCTCTCTCTTGCTCAGGCTGGTCTCGAACTCCTGAGCTCAAACGATCCTCCCACCCTGACCTTCTAGAGTGCCAGGATTACAGGCGTGAGCCACCGCGCCCGGCCTCTCCTTAAAGCTCTTGTCCTTGTTCCTTTGATGTGGCCTCAGGGACAAGGGCTGAGCTTTCGGTAGCAATCGCTGTCTCCATCCCAGGGCCTGGTGGCCGGTTCGCTGCAGGTGGGACCTGTCTGAGGAACTATTTGCTCTCACATCTTTGTGCCTCATGTTTTCACGCATATCCTAAGGAAGGGTGGTGAGAGCTAAACTAAAGTCTTGATCTCCAACATCAGCTGGCTGAGTGGACCCCTCCTGGCCAAGGGGACGCCCTAAAACTGAGTTACTGGCCATGAGGAGGGGGTCAGACCTGCTCCATCATGCCCCCCCCTTCTTGGGGACATCCTTTGTGACTCACTGACAGGCTGAGGCTGTGCTAGTCACTCCTGCAGGTCCTCAGTTTATACAGCAAATATATGTCCGGTGGCTTGTCTCTGATTAACAGACCTCCTTAGCTTAAAACATTCCAAGCCTGTAGACAAAGCTTCATGTCTTTAACCAATTACAGGTCAAAGAATTTTTAAACCCACCTATAACCTGTAAGCCCCACCCCCCTTTGAGATGTCCCACCTTTTCAGGCCAAACCAATGTCACCTCCCACGTATTGATTTATGACTTTCCCTGTAACCCCTGTCTCCCTGAAACGTATAAAACCAAACTGTGACCCAGCCACGGCGAGTCCACTTGCTCAAGGCCTCCTGGCCGTGGCTCCGGGCCGTGGTCCTACAATTTGGCTCAGAATAAACCTCTTTGAACTATTTTACAGAGTTTGGCTTCTTTTCTGTTGACAGTGGCTGGGATGCTCTGACGCCGTCTTCCTTCACGCGTGACCTCACTGAGTCGTGCTCGGTCACCATTGCCACCCACGAGTGGTTTGTTGGATCCTTTGTTACACAGGGACCTACTCAGCAAGACAGGCGTGGTGCACCCGGGAGGGGACAGGGATCCTTCCTTTGCTCCTTCCCTCCTTCCCTCCCTCCTTCCCTTCCTTCCTTCCTTCCTTCCTTCCTTCCTTCCTTCCTTCCTTCCTTCCTTCCTTCCCTCCCTCCCTCCCTCCCTTCCTTCCTTCCTTCCTCTTCCTTTTCTTTCTTTCCTAGTCCAGAAAACCCTTCCACAAAGGTAGAAGAGAAAGAAAACCCATGTATCGCTGGAGAAACAAGCAACCCGACTTCAGGGCACCTCCCAGGCCATCCGCGTAAAACGTTGCAAAGACAGGAAGACCCTGCACCCTTCTAGGTAGCCAAGGGGAGCCGACTTGCTCCATTCTGGAGACAAAACTGCTAATATTCTCCTCTCTTTAGGATTCAGTTTTTGCAACGTGGCGCCCGAGGCCGGCTTAAGTTAGCTCCGTCTTTCCCCGGGAACTGGGAGACGGCTCTTAAGAATAGTCACAAGCCAACAGCTCTTGTTCTAAAGGGGAAAGACCCTGTTAGTGTGGAAAGCCTGGGAGGGGCTCACGGCGCCGGTGGAGAAAGATTTCTCATGCAGAAATTAAGACATGTAAGTTTAAAAGTTTATTTTATTGTTTTAGAGGAGACAGAATGAGAGAGAGAGAGAGAGAGCATGGCATCCCAAAGACAGAGAACGGGATGCCACCCATGAGGCCAAGTGGCTCGCTGCTTTTATGGGGGACAAACAGAGAAAAAAAATAGTGACAGCTGTCACGGTTGGTAACAAACACGGCAGCAGGGAGATAACGAAAACTGCAGGATGCCAAAGCCCAAGACTCGGTTTCCTGCCTTTCCCTGGAGACGGGATCATGGCAGGAGATGTGAGTGTGTCCTCAAGATACGGTTGAGGCTGGAGCTCGTTCTCCTGCTGTTGACTCAGGAGCTCTGTAAAGGCAGATTCTCGCAAAGCAATTTCGAAAGGGAGAAGTTGACATCTCTTGCATGCGTTCAGCTCTTTTGAGAAGTTGTGCAGAGCAGAACTCGTGCAGGGAGCCTGCTAGCGAGAGAGCTCACAGGATTGATCTTTAACGGGGAAATGGTGGCATTAGGTATTTCCCTCTTATTTCTGCAAGGCAGCCCCCTTCAGCTGTCCCCTTTGCAAGGAATCGAGCGTTCCGTTCATGAGAGGCGGGTTCCTTTCCTCCCAAGTCCACACGCATAACCTTGTTCAGCGTCTGGGGCACATTCAAATTTTAAAGCTCTGCGTGTGGTTACGGGGAACTTCCCCGTCTTGGCTGTGTGTTTTGTTTCACTGTCATTGAAATGAAGAGAAGAGGAGGTGTCCCCCATGAGAACTATCTTGAGATTTAAGTAGGTTACCGATGTCCCCGTAGATAGCGGGGAGTGTCACTGTGGCAGTTCCCCCCATATCCCGAGGCTCGAAGCCCACGACTCGGTGTTTCGGGGCGATCCAGATCTCGGGTCTTTGAGCGGAGTCGGGGTCAAGTTCTCTCTCGGCGGCTGCGATTGATCGCCGAGGTTCCCACAGCCCCATTTGGAGCCCGTGCGTGGGTGGGTTGTTGCTGTTCTGGGGGAAATAAAATGAAAAACAAAACCATTTCCCAACGCAGAAAACCCGCCACAAAGGTGGGAGAGAAAGGAAACAATTTGTTATTGAAGACGCGAGGAAACCGGGCTCCCACGCTGTGGCTGAGCAGAGACAACTTGTTCCACTCGTGTTCTCGAGACAAAACCGCTCATTTTCTCGGATCTTTGGGATTCAGGTTTTGCAACGTGGGGCCGGATGCCAGCTTCAGTTCTGGGAAAGTGGGAGGCGAGGGTTTTATGCCCCGATAAGGACATTTCTGAGACGGTTTCCTGGTTCTCTGGGAACGTTCCTGCGTTGTGAGACTTGGCAGAAGCGTTCTTAGGATTTGCCTTGATATTGCTACGTGCATGTGCGTGCGTGCACGTGTGTTGTGTACATGTGTGCACCTGTATATGTGTGTATGTGTGCATGCATGTGTGTGCACACACATGCACTTGTGCACGTGTATGTGAGCATGTATGTGTATGCATATGTGTACCTGCACATGTGTATGTATGCATGCGTGTACCTGTGCATATGTGTGTGTATTCATGTATGTGTGCATATGTGTACCTGTGCATGTGCATGTGTATGTGCGTGTGTGTCCATGCATGCACCTGTGCATGTATGTGTGCATGTGTACGTGAGCATGCATGTGTATGCATATGTGTACCTGCACATGTGTATGTATGCATGTGTGTACCTGTGCATGCATGTACCTGTGCATATGTGTATGTATTCATGTATGTGTACATGTGTGTACCTGTGCATGTGCGCATGTGTGTCCCTGCATGCACCTGTGCATGTATGTGCATGTGTGCACATATGTGTGCACCTGTGCACGTGTGTGCATGTGTGCACCTGTGCATGTGTATGTGTGCATGTATGTGTGCATATGTGGAGTTTGGGAGGGGGCTGCCGTTGGAGATTCCCTGCCCCCAAGCATCCCTGCTATGGGGCACCCACAAGCCCCCACGAGTCAGCCTGGACCCCTGGCTCCACGGCCACAAGAGGCACCTGGGTCAGCCGTGAGCTGTTCCTTAAGGTCAAACCAAGTCACAGAAGGCATGGAGGGAACACCCTGACGCACAATTTGCTGAATCGGGTTTTATGGGCAGGCGGCACATTTGGACCCAGGACGTGTTTTTTCTATGCCATGCAAACATTTTCACAGTCCTGTTTCAGGAAAGCAGCTTTGCCTTGGGTGCATCTGTTCCGTGACAGTGACTTAACGCCGTTCAGGACCCGCCACCCCCTCAGACAGCACCTCGCTCGGCATTTGAGAAAACGCAGAAACAGGGAGATCCCCTGATGGTCTCCCTTAACGAGGTTGTAAGACCCAGGAAGGATGCTCAGACCCTCCCCTGAAGCTGACACGAGACCCTCATGCAAGAGGTGCCCTCCCTGCACCCGGAGGGAAGGAGCATCCTCATCTCTGGGGACATGGGACACGGAGAATCTGCACACACAGGCCTGGCCGGTCCCCCCACGTCCTTCCCGTGAGCTCAGACACCTGGTGTCCAATCGCACTTCTGCCCGACTGTCCACACTCCTCTGTCACACTGAGCACAAAAATGCACCATTTTCCTCTTTTTGGGGGTCTTCACTTCCCTACGAAGGCTTCGTGTCATGCAAAACTTCTACCAAACACACGTGTGTGCTTTCTGCTCATGTGTTTTGTTCTAGGGGCCTGAGCCACAGACCTCGAGACAGGTGAGGAAACAAAATCTTTCCTCCCTTGCAGATGGTTAAGAAAAAACATGGCCGTGAGCTATCAATAGCAAAGCATTTTAAACGCAGTCAGAAGCCTTCCTGAGGGCGGGCTTCAGAAACCTGGAATATCGGCAAGTCTGTTTGCTCAACCGCCTCCCGTGATCCAGCGGTGGGAGGAAGGGCTGGGGGCCCAAGGACCCGGTAGGTGATTGTTAAAGAGAAGCAGAGCTGGGCAGCAACGTTGTAAAAAACAGATTTTACACAGGAACTATGGAAATGGGGGAAGAGACCTCAGCAGCTGGGACTACAGGTGCTACCATGGTGCACTAACTTTCAAAATTTTTTGTAGAGATGGGATCTTACTATGTTGTCCAGGCTGGTCTCAAACTGGCCTCAAGCGATTCTCCTGCCTCAGCCTCCCAAGGAGCTGGAACTACAGGCATGTATCACGACGCCTGCCTAATTCTTTAAATTTTTTGTAGAGATGGGATCTTGCTATGTTGTCCAGGCTGGTCTCAAACTGGCCTCAAGCGATTCTTCTGCCTCAGCCTCCCAAATAGCTGGAACTACAGGAATGTCAAATTTTTTTAAATTGTTCATGGAGATGGGGTCTTGCTATGTTGTCCAGGCTCATCTCAAACTGGCCTAAAGCAATTCTCCTGCCTCAGCCTCCCAAGGAGCTGGGACTACAGGAGTGTCTAATTTCTTAAATTGTTCGTGGAGATGGGGTCTTGCTATGTTGTCCAGCCAGCAGCTCATTTTAATTAGAGATTTGCAGACTTCTATTTTAGATACCTGCAAGCTGCAGTGCCGTTTCTGTGTTCATAGTCTCAACCGCAGCCTTGGAGGGCTTAGTAGGAAAACACAACGTGTGTGGTGTGTTAAAAGTGGCTGGTCTTTTCCACACGCACGGAAAGGTGTGGGCATGGGGTCACCCCGTTTTGGACAAGGAGAAGCCAGGCGCTGTCCCGGAGGGGAAGGTGTGCCTGGCCCTGCTGGTGCACACCTGGCTTGTGCGCAGCTGTTGGAAGCTGTGTGTGTCATCGCTCACGGCAACGGCAAAGCCGGACTGGGCTGGCACGGCCCAGGTGCAGCCTGAGGATGCTCACGGCTTTGCTGCTCCAGGTTCCGCCCATTCCCCCTTCTCTGAGCCCCCCGCACTCCGGCTGACACCTGGCAAGTCTGCCCGTCAACTGCTCTGCCCACCACGATCTTTGGTTTGTTCTCTAGTTTTGTGATCGGCTATTGAACAGTCAGCTCAGGCTGCATAACAGAGTCGCACAGACCGGGCGGCTTAAACACGGGCATTTATCCTCTCCCGTCCTGGGGGCTGGAAGTCCCAGATCCAGGGGTCTCAGGGCTGGTCCCTCCCGAGGCCTCTCTCCTGGGCGTGTAGACGCCGTCTTCTCCCTGTGTCCTCACGGGGTCGTCCCTCTGTGCGTGTCTGTGTCCCCATCTCCTCTGCTTATAAGGACACCAGTCCTGTTGGATCAGGGCCCACCCTAGTGCCTCAGTTTACCTTAGTCACCTTTTTAAAGACCCGTCTCCAAACACAGCCCCAGTCTGAGGTCCTGGGGAGTCAGGGCTCCAACATGTGCATTTGGGGCATCACAATTCAGTCCGTAACAGCCTCTGTTTAATCACCAGGGGAGGTGACAATAAGAAATGCATCATGAAGTTTTGGAACCGCGAGGTCCCAGGCAGCACAGGACTCTCCACACACGCTCGCTCTGCTCCTAGTCCTGTCATTTTACCGTGAACGTCACTCGTCACCGGGAGGGAGATGCCAACCCGAGCAAGGAACTGGAGGGCGGCACTTGTTCCACCTGCGGCCAAGCCTCAGGGGGTCGGGCTTGGCTGCTTGCTGAGTTCCCTAAACACATCACGGCCCCTTCCTTCGAGGGGGTGGCTCTTCCGGTCCCTGCACTGGGCCCGTCTGCCCGTCAGCGGGTCCGCGTGTGCGAATACGGACCGTGGTGTGGAAGCACCCACCTCCAGCACTCCAGCCAGCTCCACGCAGATGCGACCCCAGCGTTCATGGGGCTTGTCCTATCCGGGAAAATGGCCTTTGAGCAAACGACGGCAGCACGTGCCGTTCTGGGGAAGGAGTGCAGGGGGTGGGGTCTCCATAAGGGACAAGCTTGGCTTCTGGGCCAGGGAGCCTCCCCCACCCCCCAAGGAAGGGCATGGAAGCTTCACGCTGAGGGGGCATAAGGTTCCCAGGTGGCACAGCTGAGATGACAAAGCTCTCAGGATCCCTCTGCCCCGTCCAAATCCCTGGGACTGAGGAGTGTGCAATGCTCACATGCAAACACACACACACACACACACACACACACACGTGACATGCACGCTCACCCGCTTATGGAAATGCACGGCCGTGGGCTCAGTCACCATCAGCATCCCCCAGCCGCAGGAGGGAGACCACGGCTGCAGCTCCCTGCACTCCAGCCCCGTGCACCTCGCAACACAAGCTTGCTCGATTCCCCTGTGCAATCCCAGCCTGTCCACAGCTGTGCCCGGCACCAGGCGAGTCTTGTGGTCACGGGGAAGAGCCCACCCTAGTCTTTGTGGATACGCCGTAGGAGCTTCCTGGTTCCCAAACAGCAGAGCTGCCGGACGCTGGAAGAAGCAAGAATGCTTTGCCCCCGACCCCAACCCGGAGCCTTCAGAGTTGTAAGAGAATCACTTCTGTTGCTCCAACCACCCAGTCTGGGGTCCCCTGCCACCGCAGCCACAGGGGAGCCCTGAGTGATGGGCACAGTGGACCCTGTCACTGTAGGGGAAGGGCTGTCCTGGAGGGTGCAGGGAGGACCCACACGGGGGGCTGGAGATTAACTGCTTTCCGTGCCCACTTCCAGATGGCGCTTGGAGACCTGCCCCGGGGAGATCCGAGCAGCCTCGGCGCACACTCCGTGGACAGATGGCCACCCCGGGGGACCCTGCGCCCTGCCTCTTGGTGGGTTGCGGTCCGGGGGAACGTGTAGCTCTTCTGTCCCAGGAAAGCTGAACGAGCTCACCCTGGGCCACCGTGCCAACTTCTTGCTGGAGCATCAATCTGTCTGGGGCACCAGGACTCTCTCTACGAGGGTCCCGGCTTCGAAAAGACCCCACCCACGTCCCCAGGGGCCAGCCCTGCAGCCAGGGGCTCAGAGAGGGGCAGCCCCTCGGAAACCTCCTCCGGGTGACCCTTGCCTGAATGCCAAGCACTGACCCAGACAGGGACGGGTGGCTGTCTTGGGGGGTATCTCTCCCCGGGGCTTCCCTGACATATCGCCGAGCCCCCGACTTCTGGCAAATCCTTTGCAATACCCAGAATTTATAAACCTCCGCCCCTCGCCCTGAGCACACCGTTTACGAAGGGGCTTCCTTCCTGGCGTCCCGTGGGAGCCCCATTTCTGAAGAGGAAGTTAGGGAAGTCAGGAAAAGGGAAGCAGCCCAGGGGCTCGAGCACTTGGGCTTTCACCAGCTGCAACTTCCATGCACCCTGCAGAACCGCCTTGTCTGTCTTGCACCCGAAATGCAGTTTCCAGCGCGTGGAAACCGGCAGTGCCGGCCCGGGAGGGAGAGTCGGAGGAGCCGTCGTTAGTCACAGATGCTATCTCTGCTTTGTCTGGGTTCGCGTTCCGCGAGATGGGGAGATCGGGCCCCTGTCACGCTCCCCCGTAGCAATCATCCCTGGTGATCGGTGGCCGACGTGACAGCCGGCAGCTGCAAACCCCAGCTGACAACCGGCGTGTGCCTGGCCCTGAGCCCCGTCTGAAAAGGCAGATGAAAAAGCTCTCACGTCCAGGCAGACGAGGAAGGAGACAAGCTCTGCTCTCCCAACGGGGCCTTGAAAGGAACGCGGAGCTGAGAACGGCCGCATCTTCCCCCCTGGAAGAGCTCACCGGGCTGTGCTGTGCTGTGTGACCTCGGGCCGCGTCCTAACCTCTCTGAGCCCCAGGCTCTGGTCACCTCTGCAGATGTGCAGCAGCTTGGAGCTGCCGGACGGAAGAAAGGAGACAGGAGTCCTCCTCATCTGGGGTTAAACAGAAACGTGTGTCTGCAAAGCCCTTTGCCCCAGGTTGAGTCCAACCTTATTTCTTTGCTACAAGTTGTCACTGAATTCCTCGATCCCGTAGCTGGTGCCTGGTCCTTACTGTGAGAGTGACTTAGGATCGTTCCCTATAGGTTGCATAAGATAAAATCTATTTTTGCATCAACAGATCCAAGCTTATAAAAGGAGACATTTCTTATGTTGTCAAAATGCTACATTGTTGATAATAAACTTGATTTGTTGATACAATGAAACACCTAACCCCGCTGTACTGAGCCATGGTGTGCAATACATAGGACACATTTTACCTTTTGTCATTCTACACGCTGTGCATTTTATATATTGTGTATACGTATGTATGCCATTATATATTGTGTGTGTGATATAACATATAAACAGTACAATGTGGGGAGCTCTTGCTGTTATTCGGAGTTGGCGGTAGCTTGGGAGTGCAGACAGCCTTACACCTCAGTACTTTAGGATGGGACTGTATCTGGAAACAGGGTCTCTGCAGATGTGATTAATGAAGGGTCTCGAGATGAGGTCATCCTGGATGAGGGAGGGCCCTAAACCCAATGACAGGTGACTGAAAAGGAGACACAGACGCAGAGGAGAAGCCACGTGGAGACGGAGGCAGAGGCTGGAGTGACGCGGCCACAAGCCCAGGGACGCCTGGAGCCCCCAGGAGCTGGGAGAGGCAGGAAGGAGCCTCCCCTGGAGCCTGCGGAGGGAGCGCGGCCCCGAGACCCCTGCGTCTCACACTCCTGGGCTCCGGGACTAGGGGGGGGACACATTTCTGCCGTCTCAAGCCCCCGGGCTGGTAGTATTTGGTGACAGCAGCCCCGGGAAGCTCCTACTCCGATATAGCCCCATTTCCAACCTGCGTCACCTCTGGGCACTTTCTCCCCTTCCCTGTTCCCATATGTGAAATTTCCTTCTCCAACCTCGAGAAACAAAACTCCCGTTAACCCCGTTAAATTCCCTCATTAGCTTAAGCGCAGAATCCGCCGACAGTGGTTTCGGATGCACACGCGCCCTGCTTGAATTACAGTGACCGAGTGCGTAGGTGAGCTCAGAACTGAGCAGCAAAAACATACACTCAGAAACACCTCCAGGCGAATCCGTCCTCATTTGAAAGAAAAACCACCTCCGTGTTTTAGAAGCGAAATCTGTCACCATCCCTGTAAGGCAAAGCTGGAGGGAGAGGCTCTGTGTGGACGCTTAAACGACACAAAAGAAACAATTAGGTTTGCAACAGTAATAATCGCAATAATCCTTCGCAGACATTTGCCGGGCACGGCGAGGTGTGTGCCGTTCTTACGGAAAACTGCATTGTAAAAACGTCTGTATTTTGTTACCGTCACTGCCTACTACGTTCCCAGTTAAACAAGAATCCCGCAAGATGAGCACGCAGAGGCCGGGTGCCTGCCTCTGAGCTTGCCAAAAACACCACGCATTTAAGAGGTGCTGAGCTTCGTGGGCCGGGAGACCCCAAGGCTGCAGTCGAAATCACTTTCTGCAAAGAGCTGAGATGCGAAATGCGGTTAAACACACACACTCCCCGGTGCTGCGAACCCGGGTCGCCGTGTGGGCTTTCTCGCAAGCTGCACTTAAATTTTACAGCCGGAGACTGAGCCAGTCCCTAGTTATGTGCCCAGAGCCTCCTGCCGCGGCCCCGTGTTTACCTTCCCGGCACCGAGGGGGTCCTCTGGCGTCCGGGTGGCCCCCACCTGCCACGCGGCTGCAAGTGCGGGATCCGGGAACCCCATCCCAGCGGGAGACGTTAAGAGCTTTTTAAACGTCTGCGTCGCGGGTGTGCACGCGATTACATCTGAACCCCCTGGCGGAAAAGGGTCGTAAAATGTATCCTAGGAAGGTTGTGTTTTCCGTGGGCCATTAGACCTCCTCTCCCGCCGTTCCGTGTCTCAGGAATTCTGTGGCCATCATGGAGGCCTCTGGACGTCCTCAAACATAAAATCTGCACGGTGTTGACTGATTAGCTACATTGGTGGCCCTCCACCGATCAAGAGTGATAATATATATATATATATATATTTTTTTAGCAGACTGACTTGCTTTCTCTCTAGGGTAGTTCAAGGTCTAAGTTTCCCAAATCTGGGGAAGCTATGATATGACCTTGATTGGCAGGTGTCTTTCCCTATACACAGTGAACTTCTTCCTTTTTTTTTTTTTCTTTTTTCTTTTTTTGTTTTGAGACAGAGTCTTGCTCTGTCACCCAGGCTGGAGTGCAATGGCATCATCATAGCTCACAGCAACCTCAAACTCCTGGGCTCAAGCCATCCTCCTGCCTCAGCCTCCCAAGTAGCTGGGACTACAGGCATGCGCCACCATGCCCGGCTAATTTTTCTATTTTTAGTAGAGACGGGGTCTCGCTCTTGCTCAGGCTGGTCTCAAACTCCTGAGCTGAAGCAGTAATCTTCCCTCCTCGGCCTCCCAGAGTGCTGGGATTACAGGCATGAGCCACCGCGCCCGGCCTAGAGTGAACTTCTGCTCTAAACATTGACTGTTCCTTGTCTTAGATGCCGAAGACGCTGGAATTCCAAGGCACCGGGTTGAGAACTACTCATTCTCTGGGTACTGTCCATGCGCATGTAAAATACACGCCTTGATACACTTCCTTTTGCTTTTCTTGTGTTCTTTTTTTTCTTTTTTAAATTTTAGAATATTACAGGAGTACCAACATTTTGGTTTCATATATTGCTTTCGTGCTGTTTGAGTCACAGTGATAAGTGTGCCCATCCCCCAGAGAGTGTGCCTTGTACCTGTTAGGTGTGAATTTACCCATCCCCCCTCCCCCTCCCACCTGATTGATTTCCAATGCATGTTACTTCCATATGTGCACATGAGTGTTGGTTGCTTAGTTCCAATTTGATGGTGAGTCCATGTGGTGCTTGTTTTTCCATTCTTGGGATACTTCACTTAGTAGAATGGGCTCCAGCTCCATCCAGGATAATACAAGAGGTGCTAGATCACCATTGTTTTTGTGGCTGAGTAGTACTCCACGGTATACATAGACCACATTTTATTAATCCACTCATGCATTGATGGGCACTTGGGTTGTTTCCACATCTTTGCAGTCGTGAATTGTGCTGCTATAAACATTCGAGTGCAGATATCTTTATTATAGAATGTCTTTTGTTCCTTTGGGTAGTTGCCCAGTAGCGAGATTGCTGGATCAGATGGTAGTTCCACTTTTAGTTCTTTGAGGTATCTCCATACTACTTTCTACAGAGGATGTTCTAGTTTGTTCATCTGACTTTTGTGACAAGATTCCATTCCAAACAAAAACCTATGGGTTTTTTTTTTTTCTTTTTCCCCTATAGAACCCAAACCAGGCCCATCTGCCATGGGTCAGTCCTTGCTGAGACAGAATGTCACCACGACGTGGCTAAATGGGGGGTGGGGAGGAAAACATTCCTTGTGTCTCCGGTTTCTCAATTGCCTTCGGCTCAGCAATCCCCCTGCCAAAGTGGCACACTTTGGGGCAGTGAGTTCTGCTTCCCTTAGGGATTTAACGCCCGGGTCAGGCTCCTACAGCCCCTGAGAGCTGCTTTGATCCCAGCACAGTCCCCGCCTCCTGCCATCTGGGGACATTCTCAGGATGCCAGTCACAGCAGGGCGTGAGGCCCGGACTGCCCCGGGTCAGGTCTCTGAATAAGCACGTTTCTCTTTCAGAACCTGAGATGCTGTCTGCTAAAATTGCCCTGCAGAATTCCGCCCAGAAAGTCAAATAATTCTGCAAATAATAAACTGGTCAAATAATTTTTTTTTTCTAAAAAAAAAACAGTGATCCAGGAGCACACAGAGAATTCTCTAAAGCCAGAAGAAATAGGGTAGAAAGACAACACACACACCCGTGTGATCCAAGGGAAACGTGTCCTGCTGTGGTGATTTCTGGAAGCTTTGCAGTCGAGCTCTCACACTGAGGCCTGCATTGCACCCGGGGGTCTCTGTGCACAGCCGGGCGGTGCAAAAGTGTTTCCAAACTTTTTTTTTTTTTTTTTTTTTTTTTTTTAAGTCTGGCTTTCCTGACGTGTCTCCAGTGCCCCCTGCTGTTCTCGAAAAGTCCATAAACACAAGAGCCGGTCCCGGAACCTCTGCTGCGTCTGAAACTGAACCCTGCCGTGGACCCTGTGGCCGGGACTGGCTCAATTATTACAGTTTTATCATAAATTTCAAGACCCCCCAACTGCATTTCGTGTTGTCTTTCTCCTCCAGCCTCCCCCACTTTCTTGTTCTTCCTGTGTCTTTGGCTCTTCTAAATAAACTCTCTTAATAATTCACACTGTATGTTTTAGTCATCCTGGGTTTTCTAGGTGTGCAATTATGTATCGATTATGTGCAATGATGCATAACTATTTTGTTTTCCCTGTGGCAGTTTTTACACCTTTGTTACTATTTCTCCTCCTGTCTACATTTCTGACGTGATAGTTTGTTCCTTCTTTTTTTCTGCATTGCTCTCACCAAAAGTTGATCAACTTTGTCAGACATATTTTTTAAAAGAACCGAATTTTAGCTTCGCTTTTATTTTTTTCCTGTCTTGTGTATTTTTATTTTTTAATCTTCATTTTCTTTCTGATAGTGTGTCAGAATTTATTTTGCTGCTTTCCCGCTAAGTTCTTGAGGTGGTTTATTAATTTCCAGCCTTCCTCCTTTTACAACCTAGGCCACTGATGCAATAATATTTCTTTCAAGTCCTGCACTAGCAACCCACAGCTTTGGAAAGATGCCGTTCTTGTCCTTTATTTATTTGTTTATTTATTTTTTTGAGACAGAGTCTCGCTGTGTTGCCCGGGCTAGAGTGCCGTGGCATCAGCCTAGCTCACAGCAACCTCCAACTCCTGGGCTCAAGCGATCCTCCTGCCTCAGCCTCCTGAGTAGCTGGGACTGCAGGTGTACACCACCATGCCTGGCTAATTTTTCTATATATATTTTTACCTGTCCATATAATTTCTTTCTATTTTTAGTAGAGACGGGGTCTTGCTCTTGCTCAGGCTGGTCTTGAACTCCTGAGTTCAAAGGATCCACCCGCCTCGGCCTCCCAGAGTGCTAGGATGACAGGCGTGAGCCACCGCGCCCGGCCCAATTGGTTATTAATAGCATCTTGTCATACAGTAGTATCTCTCTCCCTCTCTTTCTGATACATAATATCCATATATCATATATGAAGATGTGTACATGCATATACATTTGTGTGTATGTATGTTTGTGCATGTGTATAAATATATGTGTGTGTATTATACATTATATCTATTGCATTCTCAACAGGGGTGATATAGTCCCCCAAAGTTGGGAATTTGTTCTTGGGGAGTAAAAATGATTATTTTGTTGTTGCTGTTGTTGTAATTTTTTCACCCACCGCAGGGTTTATGGCTGAGACCCTGGCTATAGCAAAAGTCAGATGAACAAGAGACACGTGCACAAATATATTTAGCGTGAGTTTTCCGTGGCACGGAGCCTTCTGAAATGAAGACCCATAGAAACGAGGAACCTGCATTTTGTGCTCAGCATGACGGAGCATGGACAGTCATGCAGAAGTGTGATTGGACACAGGGCGTCTGGGCTCACGGGAAGGCCGCGGGGGACCTGGCCAGGACTATGTGTGCAGATTCTCTGTGTCCCGTGTCCCCAGAGACGAGGATGCTCCTTCCCTCTGGGTGCGGGGCAGGGGGGCACCTCTCGCGGGAGGGTCTCGTGTCAGCTTCCGGGGAGGGTCTGAGCATCCTTCCTGGGTCTTACAACGGCTTCAGCTAGAAAGTGAGGGGCCACCTTTGCCCGTCTCAAACCAAGCGGAGCTTACCAGTCACCTGAAACACCAAAGCAACCACTATATTGTCTAAACTGGAAGTGAAACACAACATTCCTCCCATGGGCTGATCTCCTTTCTTCACCTAAAATGCAACTTTTAAAAATCATACTTTTTTGATCAATACTATTTTTCACTGACAAATCACAATTTCCACATTTCCAGGGTACGGCGTGACGACTTGATGTCTGTCTGCAAGATGGCGAGACTGCATCCAGCTAATCAACGTACCCATCGCTCACCTGCTTTCTTGTGGCGAGACGTTTGATGTTTATTCTCTGTTATTTGGAATACAGAATTCGTGATTATTTTATGACCGATTCCATATGTCAGACGTCACATGCAAAGACACAACTTAGAATGACATGCAGCTGCTCCGGAAGAGTCACTTCAGTCTCCCACTCTCCAACGTAATCTCTCTTTGCGGACTCAGTGAATGCTGAGCCTGGTCAGGTCTTTAGGATTAACAACCTCTGCTCACCTGCCCAGACAGGGCCTGCAGGGTGGGTCACCCCAGCCCTGGGACATTCCCCCAGTCCCAGCTTTATAGACCCAGAAATCTGATTTCGGCCAAAGCCAACCAGTCCCTTGAGGCCCGACTCACATTAGCCCAACTCACAGAGCCTGATGTACACACCCAACATAGCAATCCGTTTGTTTGCAGAGATGTGTGGTTCACTCTCACGTGGAAATGTTTTCTCCTTCCAGACATCAAACAGCAGAGAAACCCAAGAAATAGCCAAAGTCACCTAGAGAGATTCCAAGGGGCATGTGTCTGCCACCTGCTCAGGAGAATGGACAGGACGGGTCTGGGGCTGGCTCCAGCCACTGATGTTGGGGAGCATGGCCAAGGTGAGTCTTCACTGCACTGTCCCTCAATGTCCACACCAGCTTCCTTCAGACAGGACAATACAGGCCACCTGGTTCCACTGACCTGCCAACATCCACATGGTCACCTACTGGGGACACTTTGCATCTAAACTTTTCACACATGGCAGAAAATGGCCAAGAACCCAAGAGATGCGGGTGATACCCCAAGTTGCCTGCCAGGGCCACATGAACCCCCACTTCTGGGAGTTCCCTTGAGGCACTGGGGTTCACCACGAGGAAGCCATTCTCAAAGACAAGCGAGGGAGAACCGGCCACCGCAGCACCAACCTCAGGGGCCTGGCTTTTATCTGTGTCTGGGGAGGTGGAAAGTTGAGCCAAGAAGAGAGAAAAAACAAGAGTAAAGATGAACACAAGGAAAGAGGTTCGGTACTGCCACCCTGTACTATCTTCCTGTCTATTAATATTGTTGGAGAGGAAACAAACATTTTCGCTAACTTGTTAGGTGTGGTGACTGAGGGCGTGCCAATTAAACTGACAAAGACAGATTAACAAGAGGAGAACAAACAGATTTAATTACTCACGCACACAAAGGGGCTCACAGAGAAATGTGAGTCAAGGAAGGAAGTTAGAATTTGGGGCTTATGTACCATATTATTAGGGGTGGGCCGGGGGCCAGGGGCAATTACAGGAGAAGAAATGACTTCTTAGAAGAGGGAGGGGAGAAAAGGCACTTACAGAAGCACAAGTGACTCTTTCAAAAGATAAACGGGCCCTTCCAAGAATTGATGGCAGATATGATCATGCAGTGACAACGCCCGTTTGGGTGTTTGCAGAGACGAGAGTTGCTCCGGGAGAGGGGATTCCTGACAGGGAGTTCTTTCGGGAAGCTCCGCTCTGAAGCAGATAACGGATTTTGGGAACTCCAGTGCATTCAGCCCAGACTAATTCTTGTGCCACATGGGCTCTTTCTGGACCCCTTCAAAACCAATATGTTCATGCGTGTCATGCACTAATCAATACATCATCGCCATGTGCATGTTAATAGCAGTTGTTCCATTTTCGATGGTTTGGCTTGTTCATCTCTCCTTTGTTCCAGAGGCCTCAGCTGTGACCCCTGCAATGGGAGAACAGAGATATTCCTTTTCCCTTGTACGTGCTCAGCACCGCAAATAATGTGAGTGAAGTGTGCTCTTGAGAGGGGGAGGCCTGTTGGACCCACCTGGATCACCTGCCCTGGCACGCACCTGTGCTCACCTGATCACCCTGCCCTGGCACACACCTGCACTCACTCCCCTCCGCATTGTTCCAGATCAGAGCATCTCCTGATGTGCTCACCTTAACTTTCTGCCTCTTCTGAGCTTTCACCACAAGAATCTCAGGCTCTAACGGTGGAACAAAAATGCCGTTGGTGGCAGCAGGCGTCAGCCCCCAACCCCTTTCACTCTTTGTTTTGTTTTTTTAAAACACAAGGAGAGGAAATTCGCAAACCGAAGTTTTGTGACCTGGACAGACACTCCTCTGCTCAGTCCCTGCTCCCCTTCCCAGCCTCCCGAACTGGGTTTCGCACCACCAGGAGGTGGGAAGTGTGTGGACATCCAAACCCAGCAGCTACGCTTTAAACTGTGTTTTTAAAAAGTGTCAAGAAGGCTGGTTTTTTTTTTTTTTTTTTTTTTGTTTTTGAGACAGAGTCTCACTCTGTTGCCCAGGCTGGCCTCAAACTCCCGACCTCAAGTGATCCTCCCTCCTCGGCCTCCCAGAGTGCTGGGATCACAGGCATGAGCCACCGTGCCCGGCCCCAGGAGCGTATTTTGTCAATAAGCTTGCATCTGCAGAGAGAAGGAAGGTGTCAGCGTGGATGTAAAAGCTTGGTCTGTCTGGTTACTTACAGTTTACTTTTACGAAACACTCCCTCATCACAGAAGAGGATGTCTGAACCACAGCACTCATACAAATATTTATTTCAGGCAACAAATACATAAGGTTAGATACATTTCATCCTACTATTTATTTCTGCCTAGGTGCCTAGGATTAGATACAATTCATTCTATTCATTCCCTCCGAAGCGAATAGGGCTAGCTACATTTTATACAAATTTTCATTTCTACCGAAGCAGGGACAATGAGATACATTGTATTCCATGCCTAATTTCTACCTACATGCATAAGGTGAGAGACATCGTATTCTACTGTTTTTACAGGTAGAAAGCCGTGTGCATACACCCGGAAAAGGAAGCCTTTGCAAAGTCAGCCCTGCATGATTTCTGCAAGGACATCGCCCCAAAATTGGCGTCATTGACACAGATTAGCTTCCTGATGTCACAGAGGTGTCTCTGGGCAGAGAGGTCCAGGAGGATTTGGCCACTTAGTGCTGGTTGCTAAGCTCTGATGACACTTTGAAAATAAGACAGTTCTGTGTCTCTCCAAAATCCTACGATTTAGGGCTTTGTCTACTTCCTCCCCCGATCCGAAATTCTAGATCAGGTGAGGAGCTCATCGGGGCACTGAATTTCATCTGGGATCATGCCTGTATTGGAAAGAAATCTATTTGCCCCTCCTCGGGGAGCCTTTGGGGGTAACACTGGTCCCCAATAATAGGGGGAAAAAAAGCCATTATCTTCCAATTAGAGTCCTTGTTACAGAATAACCTCTGTCCTCTGCCTCCAACATGCAAAATCGAAATAAGTGCCTTCACAAGTAGTGTGACAGTGTTTTCTTGGTGGTTTTTTTTTTTTCTTTTTTTTTTTTTTTGCTTTTGCCAGCATTTGTAGGTGTGACTCGGGCTTTCCGGCCCTTTTTCTTTACAAGAAGGCTTTCTGTTGTAAGAGAGCAAAGGGTTCTCCACGCCTCTGGCACAGGGCAAGGGTAGGAAGTTGCATTTGCAGCACCGATGCCGTAATTCTGCAAGCCGCCTTCCTAAGCCCGGCGCTCATTCCTGCCGCCAAACCACCACCTAAATCTCGCCGGCCCGAAGACACGTCCAGCGACGGGAGCGAAACCAGACGGCGGCAAGCCCCCACCCCTCCTTCCGAAGGGGGGAGTTAAAGGAAATGCCTCGTGTTGCAACATAGGAAGGAAGAAATACGGCGTGCCAACTGGCCCCTGACAGATAAAATAGTGTTCTCACTTTTAAAGAGAAACAGCACTTCCTCCGTCCGTCCGGGGGGGGGCCTGGGAGACCCTTTAACGGCTCACGGTTCGGTTCTAGCACGGGGCGTTTGCAAACGTGCGTGCACCGTGCTATTTCCTGTAATCAAATTCATGCAAAGAATAAACAGCCTAAATGCATTTATGTGGGCCTCGCACCCCCCCACCCGGGGTTGCAGAAATACCACAGGTTGCATTTGGGGTGCGGGGCATGCGGCTTTCTCGGATTCCCAAAGCCGGGAAACCTGCAAGGCCCCCGCTCACAGGGGCAAGCGGCCAGGTACGGCCCTAAATCACCCTAAATCACTCGCGTGTCTGGTGGCAGAACAAAAGCAACGCTTCTTCCAGAGTTTAGTGTTTTCAGGTTTCCGGCCGGCCTTGGCCAGGGGCGGGCAGGGGGAGTGCAGGGAACAACGTGCCATTATGTTCGTTCCTGTGGAACCTCACCGTGCTGCTTGCTAAGAAGGGCTGCATTCATCCCCTGCTGCCGGGGGTCTTGCAAAACACTCAGACTCGAGGACACCCCATGACACACACGCGATTGACGGTTTAAAACCGGGACACGTTAAGAGAACTCCAAAGCCGACTCCCGGAGACTCGATTTGAATCCAGTAGATGTAAAGCGAGAAACGTTATTAATAACAGCGCAATCAAAACCAGGAAGGAGACTGCCCTGTTCTTGTCCAATCTCAAGTGCAGCGAAAACCGAGACGGTTTCTGAGATGATTTCCACGTCACCCCTCGATATGTTGCATTTTTACCTGACATTTTGTACGCAGCGCCTGTGTGTGGCGGGCCAAGACAGGTACGGGTATACACCTGCACAGGTAGACGCTTCCTGGCTTCTTCCTCTTGGGAAAGGGTGTGTGGACACTTGGTTTTTGCAGCTGCAGGACTCAAACGTTCGCAGTTCACGCGTTCATGTCAGCCCCGCGCCTCGACAGACACGGAACGCATGTTCAGTGCGCATCTCTGACGACTGTACCGTGCGTTCGTGGGCGTTGTGTCTGCTACAGGTTTACTGCAAGCCACTAAGGATGGGGAGTCACTTGGCCGCATCTTCCAAAGGCAGCGAGGATGCCCAGCGTGGATGGGGACAGAATTTATAGCCACCCTCTGCGTAGGGTGGGAAACGTCCCCTTGCAAAGCGCGGGGACACGGGACCCCATCTGCACGGCTTTTGTACCTACGACCAGAAAATCTTCCAGGACATGTGATGTTAGGGGACTCTGAGGTTCTCTTGGCAGACTTTTTTATTACGGGCCTGCGGGAGTCGCCGTTGTCTCTGGGAGAGAACGCTCCAAGTTCAAGGTCAAGGAAGCTTTGCAGGATGGGGAGGGGTGGAGGGGACATTCGGAAACGAGGGAGCCCCAGAGAGAGGCTTTTTGTGCGTCTGGGATACTCACCTGCAACGTCTAGAAAGATGCCTTCACTGTCACTTTTAACTTATAAACCGCATAGACGTTGGCCGGATTTCTTCCCCGGCCGCCGCTGGGTGGCAGCAGGTACCCGCCGCTTCTCAAAATTGCTGCATTTTGGTGACAAATGCAGGAAAAGCCTGAGAGCTGCCGAGCCCATCTGCCTGCCTCGGTGGACACACGTCAGTCCCCTGAACCTGGCCGCGGCGGGCGGGAAGGGCTTAGACATGCTCAGCTCACCCCGAGTGAAATCTCGTGTCTTCCTCAAACTGTAACTCACCCCGTGAAGATGTGACTTTTACAGCAGCGTGGGATGCGGGGACATGTCACAGCCCAAACTGTCCCATGCATCCAAGATCCCGGGCGGGACAAAGGGGTCTCTCCGTAGCCCCCAAAACAGCACAGATGTGGCCACTCCGTGTGACGATTTTCTGGAGCGCTTTGAAAGCAGGAGGATTATTTTGAAAATCAAATGGAAAATTCATGTCTAACCAGATCACCTGTGTCATCGTTCTCGTCTAAATGCGTGCTTTATCACGGCTGCGTCCACTAAAAACTGAAGACATTGTGATGAGTGGGGCGGTACCTCGAAGCTGGGAGAGGCTCTGAAATTTGTTTTCCCTAATTAATTCACTTGACAGGTAATACGTGCACAGCTTTACGGGGTACAGTGCGATGCTTTGATCTGCATAGACGATGTGCAAAGATTAAAGCAAGCTGAGTCACGTGTCCCTTGGCTCTCACGCACGAACGTACCTTCTTTTTGGTGGTGAGAATGTTCTTGTGTCCACTCACTGGGGTTTGCTCCAAGGGGTGGATATACCAGGCCGTGCCGCACGGGGCCTTGAATTCGGGTTGTTTTAAGGGAGGAGAAGTTTTAAGAGGCGGCGGTATTAGATTCCCCCTCAATCCTGCACCACAGCCCCGGAGCGTGGACCTGTGTGGGCAGAACGACTCTCCCTCGTGCTTTGCTGGCCTGTAACGACCACAGAGCACCCGACCCCTCCAGGGCACCTCCTCCTCCAGGAAGGCTTCCTGGATTTCTCACTTCCCGACAAAGGCAGCTGCCAGCACGTAGCAGCTTGGAATCACCAACACCAACGGTGGCTGCAGTTAGGAGAGGTTTGATCTTGCAGGGCGGTCAGACTGACCCAAGGCACGGATGTGGCATGCTTTGTTTGCTTATGAAGGCTCAAACGGGCACCCTTTTACGGGCACAAGAAGTGCAGCCCGGAGCCAGCGATTCCCAGCAGGGGGTTTGTCCTGGGACCCCGTGTGACCTGCAGGGAATGTCTGTGCCGTCCCTCTTCGGTGTCGAAGCAAAACGGGAACAGATAACCATCAGGATATGGTCACCAGAGAACCAGGAAGACGCCAAATGCCATTTAACGAGCAGGGTTTTTCCTCCGAGGGAGCAGTTTTGGGCTTCGGCTAAGCCAAGCAAATAGCCCTTAAACACCCCCCTGCACACACACTCAGAGCACAACGAGGGTTAGGCTCAGCATCTCAAGAGCGAGTTTTAGATTTCATTGCCCGAGCGCTGGTCTGAAATTCGCCGTCTGGCGGAATTTACCTGACACAGGTGAAACTCATTAGCGTTCAGACTCTACAGGTGGGATTTATGATTACGTAATTTCTGAACGCCCAAACCATTTCCGGGGAAAATGTGGCAGCTTTGCTGGTACTACTTTTGGGTTCCGTTGTTGGTGGTGGCTTTGGTAAAAGTGATGCGATTGCGTTTCTAATGTCTCAATGTTTCTTTTCTTTCTTGCTTTTTTCTTTTTTTCTTTCAGCCTGTTTGTTTCTGAAGGTTTCCTGCTTCCCAGCCCTGCAGGAAATAACACCTGGGAGAGCGGATCGGTGAGATCCGGGGGAAGCCGTAGAGGCTGCAGGAGATCTGGGCGGATCCTCACAAAGTCCTGACAATGTCTCTGCAGGTATTAGGGGTCTGTGAAAACTCAGAAAGCCAGTTATTGGAGAAATTCCTCCGGGGTGGCGACGCTCCTCAAGGTTTTCGGCATAAAGCATGCCGGATCCGAAGACTCCGGCCCTACATGCCTCACCCCGGCCACATTCCCACAGGAAACAAGGTGGTTTGCATTATTCTTAAGTAAGATTTTATGGCATCGTGAGGGCAACACTTATTTAGAAGCAGGTTCGTTTTATAGCCGGGAATATTACAATGGAAGTTCGTGAAAAATCAAAAGCATCAAATGAACTTCTGCTTGTAAAACTCTTTTTTTTTTTTTTTTTATTATTGCGGTAAAAAACGTAAAACTTACCATCTTAACCCCGTTTTAAGTGCACAGCTCTGTGGCACCAAGCGAGTTGTCTCTGCTGCACAAATGTCACCACTGTCCCTTTCCGGAACTTTTTCATCATCATCTGAAGTGAAAACTCCATATCTGTTCTTTTTAAATTAATCCTGAGGAAATATATGCAGGAAGAAAAATTTCTATGGGATCTTAGGGCTTAAAATAAGTGCAAAGCGTAGTAGGGAAACATTCGCAGAGACGGTCAGGCCTCCTTAGCACGAGCCACTCGGGGGGAGAATAATAAGTCCTGCAGAGGTGGAGAGAGCGAGCCCCGCCAGGCACGGCCGGCCCTCCCTCCCGCCCTCTCTGACCCGCAGTGACCCTTCTAGGGCCTCCCTCCTCCCCGCCTCCCTCCCGGACAGACGCCCTGACAAGCCCACACTGTCGCTGGGCCGAGCACCCGGCAAGCGCGGCCAGGCCGTGATAATTAACGACTTGATCACCAAGGTGAGAAGCCAGGACCAGCCCCGGCTAAATAGTTGATTGTCTGGGGAACAGAATAAATAAAGGACGTGTTCTACGGTTCGCTTGCCCTGCACCCCACTTCTTACCAAACAAAAAAAATTAAAAAAAGAAAGAAAGAAACAAGGCTGGAAGATGTGTGTGAAGAGCAAGCTGTCTTACACGAGGTTTTGGTCACGCTCCACTTATATAGGGACCCAGATACGTGGGCGGTGGCTGAGTGGGAACTTGACCCCAGGTGTACGGATTATGTCAGGTAGAAAATGATGATTTATTTCCCAAATAGCAATTGGGAAACAGACACAGGCTCAGCCTCGCTGCTACAGAGGGGCTGCCACTGCACCGGGCTTTCTTGCTGTAAAAACGTAATTCTGCATTCAGAAGCTGGGACTTCCTCCCTCTTGGGGCCCTGAGTGCTATGGAATGTTCTGGGCTGCAGGGTGTTGCCCACTCGGAGAAGTTGGTCAGTGCCAGGGAGACATGGGGGGCAGTAACGGGGGCTCTGACTTTTCACCCCCAGGACTCTCCATTCTGTCAGGGGACGCTTGGCCATTTCTAGAGACATCTGTGACTGTCACACTGGGCAGGGTGCTGCTGGCATCTGGGGGGGGGCCCAGGGACGCTGCTCTACGCCCCACAATGCACAGGACCCCCCCACATAGTCCCCCAGCCCCAAACATCTACAGAGCTGAGGCTGAGACACCCAGCCCTTGCTTAGTGTGTCTTGACCATGTCTAAGCAATGAGCAGTCCTGTCCTACCCCAGGGTGGGGTTTCTATGGGTGCAGTTGTGGCTTTGCTATCCAGCCTTTAAAGAAATTTACTTTAGGACAAGTGCGGTGGCTCACGCCTGTCATCCCAGCACTCTGGGAGGCCGAGGTGGGAGGATGGCTTGAGCTCAGGAATTCGAGACCAGCCTGAGCAAGAGCGAGACCCCGTCTCTACTAAAAATACAAAAATTAGCCAGGCACGGTGGTGCATGCCTGTAGTTCCAGCTACTCGGGAGGCTGAGGCAGGAGGATCGTTCAGCCCCAGAGTTGGAGGCTGCAGTCAGCTGTGATGACACCACTGTACTCCAGCCTGGGTGACAGAAGGAGACTCTGGCTCAAAAAAAAAAGGAAAGCAATTTACTTTAGAATAGGACCTTGCTCTGAGCATTAGAATCAAAGGTCTGTTTTGTTTGTTTTTGTTGAGCTCTGCAGGACTGTCGTTTAAAAGCAGACTCTCTCTGGCATCCTTATGCCAGGTGCCACGTGGACCCCAGACAACTGTCCCCTTGCACAAGCCTTTAAAGTCACCACCCTCTGCCCCCTGAAATAGTCGCTCACAGACACAGCAACACGCAGGAGGGAGGGGAAAGCAAGAGCAGGTGCGGCATGAGAGAAACTGCCTCTCCCCTGCAGGAGTTGAGGAGGAAAATGCGATTTGTGTGGCTCCGGGGAAGAGAAAGGCTGCTTGTCCACGTCCTGGGAGGGAGCAGGCGGGGGCTGTGGAATGTGCAAGGACGAAACATCGGCAACAAGGGGCTGGCTTGTTAAAGTTGGAGTCAAAGAGGTGAATCCTGAGCAAGAGGCCAGCAGGGCGAGGCTGGCGTTCTCGGGCCCTGGAAAACCGGGAGGGGATTAAGCCCTCGGCTGGGAGGACGACGCGGGCTCACATTTCCTCCCCAGAGGCTCCGACTCACGGAAGTGCCTCAATGGCACCATTCAGAGCCGATCCCTCCGCTTAAGTCGCCCCCGAAAACATACCACAAATACGCGGGAAGGTGTGGAGCGCGGGAAAGGGAGCCCACAAGAAAGCAAAAGAGACGCGGGGTTGGGGGTGAGGACGGAGCCGGCAGCCTGGCGCAGAGCCACGGACTCTGCAGCGAGAGCTCAGAAACGAGTGACCACGGGGAAGGGGGGCAGAGAGCCGGGGCTGACACAGCCACACGCGCTCAGTGAAGCAAGGATGGGTCCCCAGAATGTCCACGTCCTACTCCCACGTGGGAGCCAGAGCAATGTCCCCAAGATGTCCCCATCCTAATCCCATGTGGTAGAGAGAATAATGTCCCCAAAGATCTCCACGTCCTAGTCCCATGTGGGACACAGAATAACGTCCCCAAAGATGTCCATGTCCTAATCCTGGGTGGCAGACAGAATAATGTCCCCAAAGATGTCCACATTCTAATCCCCTGTGGTAGACAGAATAACGTCCCCAATGATATCCACGTCCTAATCCCCTGTGTAGACAGAATCCTGGCCAGAGGACCGCCCACTTGCTGAGGAGGAAGCTGTTGCATCAGTCTTCCCCGTTCTCAGTCTCCCCACACTGCAACACTGATGTGCCGTCTCCCCTCGGAGGATCCTGGTCATGCAGGGGTGCTGGGCACCACAGCGTCTTGGAGCTACCAGAGGAACCAGGGATGCCCAGGAAGCTGGGCCAGTCGTCCTTGGCGGGTCCCCCAATTCTCCTTCTTCAAGTACGTGCACTTCTGGGCTCTCTGTTACACAGCACAGCTTCTCCCTGACCGGTATCGACGGCTTTGCATGCTCCACCCTGGATCTCTGACGCTTGACACGACAAAAGTGCACTGAATTAAACCAAGCGGGACCTGAGCCATCTTTCTCCTGAACTCCACCGATGCCTCGGACCACAGAAACATGACCACATGGACCCTGAATGATGGTCCCTTGGGGAGGTCGAGGCAGGATGGAAAGAAGAGTTCTGACGGAAGGTGGGAAAGGACACTTCTATCACCCGGCGTAAACCCTGCAAGGAACACGCCGTCAGTGACCGCAGACTCAGGCTCAGGCACGGACGTTACAGGCTCTGGGTTTGGAGGCATCACACGCTCCGCTGGCCGGTGAACGCTGCGTGTGGACACTGTGCTGTTATCCGCACATGCTGTTGCCTCGGCGATTGCTCTCACGTGGGGTCCCCTTCTGCTTTCACCTTCAACTCGGTGGAGAGGAGGGACGGGAGGCCTCAGCCAGCCTAACGGTGTTTCCGGGTTTGCAGGAGCACCGGGGCTCAATGCCATGTGTTTTCTGCAGCACCATAAAGCTACAACAGCCGTGTCCATTCATGAAAACTTATTCAAGATTCAGGTGTACAGATTAGTGTCCGGGGGCTTCCGTAACTAAGTGCCACACACTGGAGGACTTAAAACAATAGGAATGTGTCACCTCCCGGTCCCGGAGCCCAGGAGTGTGAGACGCAGGGGTCTCGGGGCCGCGCTCCCTCCGCAGGCTCCAGGGGAGGCTCCTTCCTGCCTCTCCCAGCTCCTGGGGGCTCCAGGCGTCCCTGGGCTTGTGGCCGCGTCACTCCAGCCTCTGCCTCCGTCTCCACGTGGCTTCTCCTCTGCGTCTGTGTCCCCTCTGCTGTCTCTTAGGGGGACACTGTCATTGGGTTTAGGGCCCTCCCTGGTCCAGGATACTCTCATCTTAGCTAATAACATATGCAAAGACCCCATCTCCAAATAAGACCACGATCTGAGGTATTGAGAGTTAGGAGTTCGCTACACACACACACACACACACACACACACACACACACACACAGTTTATATATATATTTTTGGAAGCCTTCAGAGGACGGATCTCAGGTGCCACCTCAGACAACAGGTGGCTTGGTCACGCCATCGAACATCAGGGTGTTGCTCACACCTCTGCACCTGTTGGAATAAACACGAGGTCTTTCTGTCCCATTCTAATTTTATTAATAACTTTGTACCGTCCCTCCCTTGGCATTCGTTTAGAAAAATCCGCATCACCCCGACCTGTCTTGATACACTCTTCAATTACGAATGTTTTATTATGGAGACGCTGCTCGGCTATAAATAGTCGCTCAAGCAGGTGTATAAGCCGCCCGGGTGAAGGCAGGGAGAATGCGAACCGGCTTTGCGATATTGTATTTCAATTACCTTACTAACCCAATTTTCTGCGCTGCCCGGACTCAAACGGCCCCCGAAGACTCGTCTCCTGTGCCTTGCATACGTTCATGCTGCTTAAAAACCGGGAAGATTCCTGCGGCTTTAATAAAAATCTCCTCCTGCACCTGTTTGCTTCTGTAGCTCGGGTCTCCCCTGGGTTCTTTGCTCTTGGGCCGTTGGGACAGTGTGGTTTTCCAGAAAGTTCTCTGCCCAGGATCCCCCGAGTCTGCCGCCTGCAGCCTTTTCTTGCAGAAGGCAACGCTGGCCTTGTGGTCAGAGGATACGAGGTCTGGCGTGAGGAGGGGACTCCACGCAGGGCCGGGCTGGAAGTCTCAGAGAAGAGTGTTCCCAGCTTGCTCTGTGCTCTGCCTTCTACCTTCTGGGGGGTGGGACCCCTTTTAAGGACAAGGTGGGGGCCGCGTCCTTCTCCTGGAGCAAGAGCAGTGTCTGCTGTTAGTGTGGGAGACAAAGGGTCCCACTTAGAGCAAAGGCTGCCCCCAAAATGTGTGTCCCCCAGAACTTGTCAGTGAGAGCTTGTTTGGAAATAGGGTCTTTGCAGATGTCCCCAGTTAAGATGAGATCATCCTGGATCAGGGAGGGCCCTAATCCCAATGACAAGTGTCCTCCTAAGAGACAGCAGAGGGGACACAGATGCAGAGGAGAAGCCACGTGGAGACGGAGGCAGAGGCTGGAGTGACGCGGCCACAAGCCCAGGGACGCCTGGAGCCCCCAGGAGCTGGGAGAGGCAGGAAGGAGCCTCCCCTGGAGCCTGCGGAGGGAGCGCGGCCCCGAGACGCCTGCATCTCACACTCCTGGGCTCCGGGGCTTTCAAGAAATAAATTCCTTTTGTTTTAAGCCCCGAGGTTTGTGATTCTTTGTGAGAAAAGCCACAGAACGGCCGTGCACCCAGCTGACTCTGATCCCGCCATCTGAGCTCGCTCCGTGGGCGGCGGGTGGAATTTCCATTCATAGAGGAAACCACGGGAACTCACAGAGGTCAAGGGACTTATCTGTGGGAGCTGAACTCAAGTCTTCTCCCTGCAGACCCCAGCCCGGCCCCCAACTCAGCCTCCTGTTCATGGGGTGCCGGATGTCCCGTGAGAAGCTGCAGTCGTACCCAGGGCTGTCCCCAGGACGTCTGGACGTGCCGTCCGGGGTCCCCGTCTGGGCTCCCCAGGAAGGTGCTGGAGAACATCTGAGTGTAGCTGCCTGGGCAGGGACCCACGTGGGCTGCCGGGGGTCAGCGGTCCTGCCCCTTGGACATTCCTTCAACACCCCTAACACCACCGGTGCCTCCAGTTGGGGCCCCCAAAACCAGATGCTGGGGAAAGAATTGGGGGGCTGGTGTTCTGCAAGAGGGTGCTCCCAGGAACGGTTGATTGCAGAGCAGGGAGCCGAAGGGGCGGAAACACAGTCCAGCGGGAGGACGGGGCTGGAAGCTTATTTAAAGAGGTAATGGCCGGGTGGGTGGCTCACGCCTGTAATTCCAGCACTCTGGGAGGCCGAGGAGGGAGGATTGCTCGAGGTCAGGAGTTCCAGACCAGCCTGAGCAAGAGCAAGACCCTGTCTCTACTAAAAATAGAAAGAAATCATCTGGCCAACTAAAATATATATAGAAAAAATTAGCCAGGCATGGTGGCGCATGCCTGTAGTCCCAGCTACTGGGGAGGCTGAGGCAGGAGGATCGCTTGAGCCCAGGAGTTTGAGGTTGCTGTGAGCTAGGCTGACGCCACGGCACTCACTCTAGCCCGGGCAACAAAGCAAGATTCTGTCTCAAAAAAAAAAACAAAAAAAAGGAAGGAAATGGTGACAGCTGCCACAACACAGGTGAACCTTAGGGACATTATGCTCAGTGACATAAGCCAACCACACAAGGACAAATACTATAAAATTCCACTTCCGTGAGCTTCCTGAGAGTCGTCAAACGCACAGGGACAGAAAGTAGAATTATGGGTGCTGGAGGCTGGGGGGATGTTTAACGAGGCCGGAGTTTCAGTTTGGGAAGATGAAAAGTTCTGGGGGTGACGTTTGCACAGCAATGCGAGAAATGAACCGTACGCTTATCAACGGTTAAAACGATACATTTTATGTTACGTGTAGTTTACCAAAATTTAAAAAAAACTAAGTACTGTAATACAATCGTTAAGTCATTTTATCTAAAAACAAAAAACTCAGAAAGTTCCAGTCACAAGAGAAGTTTTTGGCCAGGTGCCGCGGTGGCTCATGCCTGTAATTCCAGCACTCTGGGAGGCTGAGGCGGGAGGATAGTTTGAGGTCAGGAGTTCGAGGCCAGCCTGAGCAAGAGTGAGACCCTGTCTCTAATAAAAATAGAAAAATTAGCCAGGCACCTAAAAAAATAAAATTAGAAAACAAAAACAAACAAACAAAAAACAAGAGAAGGTTCAGTTTTCATAGGCGTACAGCCATGTCTGCGTTCGTTAGTGCCAAGTGGGTTCTGCGGGCTTTGGGCATTCACGTCAGTACCCCTGGGGCCGTTCCAGTCAATTTTGGGGCTCTCAGTTCTTCACCTCCCAGTGCACCTTCTAAATGAGTTTATGAAGGACGGGGACAGGGGTCTCCACTGCAAGGACACCTGTCACAGATGTCTAACAAACCACCCTGCCGTTCCGATTGCTGAGACCATTCCCACGGAACCGGGGCCCCCGGCCTCCCCGCGATGGGGCCCCCGGCCAGGGTGTGCGGAGAAACGAGACCCACCCTGTCGGGAGCTTCTGTGAAACCTCACTGGGACAAAGTCAGGAACACCGGGGACCGGGGAGGCAATGACACCTCCTGAGACAGACCGCTGGGCCTTCCTCCCCACTGCAAGCAGGGACTGAGGGTGGTGACCCGGCGAGGACAGATGGCACCGGGGAAATGAGCCGCAGGCCCTGGCGGGGGGCCGGGGGTGGGGGGGCCCAGCTGCATTCCTCCCCAGCGCCACATGAAAGCCCTGCCGGCTCAGGGCCGTATTTTACACAAATGGGGCACAGAAATGTCGGTGGGTTCTATTTCCCGCCCTGCATCGTATTAGCACCTCATCAGGCCCCGGGGCCCCAGACAGATGCTCGCAAGAGCCCACAGGGGCCGAGCCGGGCACCGGAGCTCTGGCTCCCATTAGCGGGGAGAGCAACGTACCAGGCTGAAAGAAGCGGGGAGTGCGGCCGGCTAATATATCACCTATGCGGGAACAAAGGACCGAGGCGGGAAGAATGTCCCCAGCGTGACGTTGACGGCCGGGTGAACGGACGGGACGGAGGAGGGACGGGTCGCCACGGCCCGGCTGCCCTAACGATGGCACGGAGAGCATTTGGCATCTGGCCTCTGCATGCCACAAAGGGGTGTGACGTCCCTTTGGCTGGTGTCAGCCCGAGACATTTGTCCCCATGAAACCTACACCTCTGGGGGCGAGTTCCCAGCCCCGCGGTGTTAATGAATAAGGAAGGTTCATGGTGTGTTAAGAAGGGGGTTGTCGCCGGGAATGAGGGCAGGGGTGCAAGGGTGTGGACAGTGCGCTTGCTAAATAGGGGATTCGGGGAGGAGGAGTGAGTCCGCGTGCGGCTGGGCCTTTGGGGAAGAATGTTCTAGAAGACTGAGCAGAGAGAAGGAAAAAGACAAAACCAAACCCAAACCGAACGCAATGCCCACAGGTGCTGATCACAGAGCCTCTCTCACTCAGGTTTGGAGGCATCCAAACACACGCGTGATGAAGCGCGGCTTCGTGAGAAACAGCGAACTAATAAAAACCACCCACCCACCACCAATAGCAAGCCCAACTGCCGGCCAGCAACGGGAGGGGAGGGAAAGCAAATTATCGGCCATGCAAATGCACCGTGGCCACCTCGATTGTTAACCTGGCTGCAAACGTTAAATCTCACTTCCTAAATTGTTACCTGAGATTTCCAAACGAGGTTTCCCTGCACTGGGTACTTCATAGCAGGGCGAGAGAGAGACACACACACCATCGTGGGCACCTTTGTCTACGGTGATGATGGAAGAACCCGCCCGAGGAGGGCACTGGGAAGCCTGCCGGGCACTGGGAGCCGGCTGGGATCTGGACGAGGTTGGTCCATGCTGGGATGGAGCAAGTGTGGCCAGGAGCATGAGGGTGGGGTCCCTGGCCAGGGAGGGTCTGGGTTTTGGGGCCACCATGCCAAGGATAGGCAGACAGGTTACAAGCTTGTGCCAGCCATGGGCACCCTCGAGTCAAGGGATAATGTTGAGTAAGGATAGGTTAGGGGTTAGGGTTAGGGTTAGCACCAGGGCTAGGGGTTAGGGGGTGGGGGTTAGGGCTTGGGCTAGGGGTAGGGCTTCTTTTAGGCGTTAGCAGTTAGGGTTAGGGTTAGGGTTAGGGCTCGAGCTAGGGCTAGGGGTTATGAGTTAGGGGGTAGGGGTTAGGGTTTTGGCTAGGGCTAGGACTACTTTTAGGGGTTAGGAGTTAGGGTTAGGGTTAGGGCTAAGGCTGGGCTACTTTTAGGGGTTAGAATTAGGGTTGGGGCTAAGGGTAGGGGTTATGGGTTAGGGCTTAGTCTAGGGCTACTTTTAGCGGTTAGAATTAGGGTTAGGGCTAAGGGTAGGGGTTATGGGTTGGGGGTAGGGGTTAGGGCTTAGGCTAGGGCTACTTTTAGGGGATAGGCTTAGGGTTAGGGTTAAGGGTTAGCATTAGGGTTAGGGCTAGGGATTAGGGGGTCGGGGTAGGGGTGAGGGCTAGGGTTAGAGTCAGTGTTAGGGTTAGAGTAAGAGGGAAATTGATGGGTTTTTATTTACTCCCAGTCATGGGATTATCACAATCTAGAAAAGAGGTTGTGAGGAAGTAGTGTAAGATGTGGAATGGGTGGAGGACCCACAGAAGCTCAGGGAAGTTTGGAGATGAGCTAGAGGGAGGCTGAGTCTCCTGGGGAGAGAGTCCGACCTCACCCGTGGCCACCAGCGTTGTTCCAGCTCAGCCACGTGTCACGGAATCAGTCCACGGATCCGAGGAGCCCCTGGGCTGGGCCAGCAGGACTGAGTACAATTGCACGTGGGCTGATCACCCAGCAAACGAGAGGCTAATTCCGTATTCATGAAATGCAGATTGTGGCTGGCGTTACCTTCCAAAGGAATCCCAGATTCCAAGAGTCTGTGAAATCTTGAGTGCCTCCAGGTAAAATGTGCCTTTCATGCAAAATGCCATTGGTTTTCCGGGCTTGGGACATGGCGTGTTGGCACGCGTGTGCCTGCATGCAGCGGCCCGGGACACGGAACCGTGTCTCAGCCTCGCCAGGGTGGGCAGGGAGGGCAGGAAGCCCCGAGAGCCAGAGTCTACCTCGGAGACGTCATCCTCCAGCACACGGCTCGGGTTTGGATGGAGAAGTTCAGAGGTCGGCCTGGAATTTAGAGTTAGGGCTTTTCCTGCCTGCTCAGGGGGAAGACTGGATCCCAAGGAAAACAATGACGATGTCGTAGGATTCTCCTGTGGTCACGATGACAAATGACCACGCATTTGGTGACTTCAAACAACACGGGTGTTATGATCTTGCCGTTCTGAGGGCAGAGGCCAAAGTCAGTCTCCACAGAGTTAAAATCAGGGCTGTGCACCTTTGGAGGCTTTAGAAAATAATTCACTTTCATGGCTTTGCTTCTGTTTTCTAAAATCCACTTGTAGACCTTGGCATGAGGCTGCCTTCAGGAATGACGTGAACACCTGGTCCATATTCCTATCTCTGCTCTGCTCCTCACGTCCCTGTCTCTGCTGTGACCCTCCTGCCGCTGTCTTCTAGGAACCCTGGGATGACTTTCGGTCCAGTGAGATGACGCACAGTCAACTTCCAAACTCCACATCCCTCACCTAACCACGTCTGCAAACTCCCACTGGCTCCAGAAGCTAACATGCTCACAGATTTAGAGATTAGGACGTGGATGTCTTTGGGCACATTATTCTGTCTGCCACATGGGATTAGGACGTGGACATCTTTGGGGACATGATTCTGTCTCCCACATGGGATTAGCACGTGGACATCTTTGGGGCCATTATTCACCCAAGCAGAGAAGCCAGTTACTTTTACTTATCTGATACTAAAACATAAGCCACGCACATGAGTCCCTGAGGCAAAGTGACCCAGCCTCACACACCCGGTGTGAGTCCCACGTTCTCACCTGTTCTCTAAAGGGGTCAAGAAATATCCCATCTTCCTATTAGATTAGGACCCTTTTTCCTGGGTTCTTTTCGGGCCGCCTCGGTAAAGATGTCACTTCCCATCTCTAGTCCCCAGAGCCAGCGTAGGAGCAGCGGAAAACCACGATGGCCTCAGAACTTGCAAACTCCTCCAACTATAAACAAAAGGGGATGTTCGCCGCATGTGGTTCCAGCCAGCAGAGACATCAAAGAAATGTCCCTACCTTCCAGAGACAGATTTCATTTATTCAGCAAGGGATTCCAACGACTAACACTTAAATTTAAAAGCCATATCCCAGTTAATAACCGGGAGCATTAAAGCGTAATTCCATATTTATGAAACGCAGATAATTGTTGGCATTATGTTCAAAAGGAATCCCAGATTCCAAGAGCCCGCGGAGTCTTTGAGTGGTTTCAGGTACAGGCTACTTAAATGCAAAACGCTGTTGATTTTTAAGGCTTAGGACCGATTTTTTCCTTCTTCTTCTTCTTTTTTTTTATGTGCATGTGCTTCACTAGACCCGGTAAATGGAATTGTATAAAATAAATGACGGTAAATTATAACAATGAACGAGTATGCAACTCACCAACGACTTTCATTTAATCTCATTCAATTTTCCCAACCATATGGAGAGGCAGGAGGAATGAGCCTTATTAATATTTCTGTGGTTTGGAAGAAGAAGGATTAAATGATTTTTAAAATCAAAGTCAACAGAAGGAGATTCAGAGCTGCATCGTGGTTGCAGATCGTAGGAACGTACACTGCTGGGAGGCCCTAAAAATGTGACGTGGGTGCCACCATATCTCGGGAGCAGGTCTCTGATGCCGTCTCAGGAGGTGCCACTTTTCAGGGACCACACATGCACGATCTCACCGAAATATCTCAGGTCTAGTTCTCCTGAGTCCGCCTCTACCAAGGACTCTTCCGGGCATCATCTCACTTAGCCCTGCGCGCACCTGTGCCAGGTATGTGTGCCCAGCATTCCGTACGCCCCCAGGAAGAGCTGGAATGGTAGAATTGTTAGAAGTCGCCCAACGCAATAGTTTTCCAGCCCCGGAGGCCGAAGTGCACAAACTGGGTGGTCCCACCGACCCGACCTCACGTGCTCCATCCGTCAAGTGTTGTGTCCCGTATCCTCTTCAGGGAATCAAGCGTTTCTGTTTTGTCATAATTGTGGTTTAATAAATGCTGCAACTTCCTAGCGCAGTAAAAAGGAAACCTCGCTTCTTAAAATGTCTGATACTCGGTTCATACATTCGAATTTCAAGCTTTGTAGAAGGTCGATCCACCAACGGTGAGGAACGTTTGTGGAGGGCGTGGTCTCTCCCGGGTGTCCCGCCGGGGGGCGTGGTCTCTACCGGGTGTTACGCCGGGGGGCGTGGTCTCTACCGGGTGTTACGCCGGGGGCGTGGTCTCTACCGGGTGTTACGCCGGGGGCGTGGTCTCTACCGGGTGTTACGCCGGGGGGCGTGGTCTCTACCGGGTGTCCCGCCGGGGGGCGTGGTCTCTCCCGGGTGTCCCGCCGGGGGGCGTGTTACACCAGGGGGGTGGTCTCTACCGGGTGTTACGCTGGGGGGCGTGGTCTCTACCGGGTGTTACGCTGGGGGGCGTGGTCTCTACCGGGTGTTACGCCGGGGGGCGTGGTCTCTACCGGGTGTCACGCCGGGGGGCGTGGTCTCTCCCGGGTGTCACGCCGGGGGGCGTGGTCTCTACCGGTGTCACGCCGGGGGGCGTGGTCTCTACCGGGTGTCACGCCGGGGGGCGTGGTCTCTACCGGGTGTTACGCTGGGGGGCGTGGTCTCTACCGGGTGTTACGCCGGGGGGCGTGGTCTCTACCGGGTGTTACGCCTGGGGGCGTGGTCTCTACCGGGTGTTACGCTGGGGGGCGTGGTCTCTACTGGGTGTTACGCCGGGGGGGCGTGTTACGCGGGGGGGGCGTGGTCTCTACCGGGTGTTACGCCAGGGGGCGTGGTCTCTACCGGGTGTTATGTCGGGGGCGTGGTCTCTACCGGGTGTTCCGCTGGGGGGCGTGGTCTCTACCGGGTGTTACGCCTGGGGGCGTGGTCTCTACCGCGTGTTACGCCAGGGGGCGTGGTCTCTCCCGGGTGTTACGCCAGGGGGCGTGGTCTCTCCCGGGTGTTACGCCAGGGGGCGTGGTCTCTACCGGGTGTTACGCTGGGGGCTGGGATTGTGACAGTGAGCAGCCCGGATACCTGCGTTCAGCAGGGTGATGGGGGCCCCTCAGTCCTCACCGGGGGGCCGCAAAGACAAAGACCCTGTAGGAGAGATGGGAGCACAGAGGGCGTCACGGGAGGACTTCCTGGACGGAGAGACCCTGCACCTGGCCCCGCGAGGGTCTCTGCACAGAGCGGACTGTGTGCACCAAGCCGCATTGCTTGAGTGCCGTCTGTGTACTGGGCTCTGAGGGACAGCACCCCTGTTTACCTGGGGGAGATGCCTCCGGAAGGGTTTTACCCAGAGTGGCCCCGGCTTCTGGGGCCAACCTCGATTCCAGCAAGCCCTGACCTCAGCCCATGCGAACTCCTGCCCTGACATCGGAACCTCAGGCAGGGGACAGAGAGGGGACACGGCGTGGGAGCTCTGCTTCCTGCACGGCCACCTGGCCCCGGCCCCCGGCCAGCCCAATGCCTGGCCAGCCCACGCTTTCGGTCAGTGATTCTTCGGTGTTTGCAAAAGACGTGTGTCTGGTGTGTTTCTGTGTGTGCCACACGTGTGCGGGCTGTGTGCGGTGTGGATAGCGTGTGCTGTGAGCGATGTGCTCGCGGGGTGTGCGTGTGAGAGCGCAGTGTCTGTACCCATCCGTGCGTGCACCTGCACCCGCACCCCCGTTCGGGGGGTGACCTCTGGGGAGCAAAGGCTGGTGCTATACACAGAGGCAGGTGCTGACCTGCGGTAGGAGGTCAGGGGGCAGCAATGGAAGAGCAGCGGTGGCATCCATAACCCCGTGGGGGGCCGTCGTGCCCCACCCACGTCCCCGACGTCATACCCCCTGACCTGCCCGTGCAATCCAAACTCACACCTGCATCTCTGTGCACGAGGATGCTCTCCGAAGCCTTTGTCATCACCCAAGTCCCCTCTGATGACCCTTTTCCTGGGGAATCGACAAGACCGGGGAGCTGCCTTCCAAGGCAGGATGGGATGGGACTGTCGTACGAACACCCCAGTCCCCAGCCCTGGGCAGGGCCCCTTCCGGGCTTCGTCTCACACTTTCCCCAGAATGTCCCCGGGACGAAGCTCCGTGCACACGCCCTGGTAGCTGCCCTGATGACTCACCCGCCCACCACAGCTGAGTCCGGAAGGCGGGCGGCCCAGCACCTGTGTGCAGGTGGAGACTGTGGGTCGAGGGGACCCGTCCAGCTCACCTGTCCCTCTGCCCTGCCACTAGCGGGGACACCCTAGGACTCCCCGGACTTTTCTCCAAAACCTGCTCCGTGCCGTGAGCCCTAAGACTCTGCCCGCGGGGGCTGGCGGCATGGCACGCTTCACTCACGCACGGTGCGGGTGCCTCTTAGGGACACATCTTGGGGGACTCACATGCGCTCATGTTTGGGGGGAAGAAGGTGGCAGCCTTGGGGACCCAGGAAACCCCGACGGCAGAAGGATCCCACGGGGCTCGCATCAGGGAACCAGGGGAAGGGAAGGCGCTCTGAGGCCGTCTTGTTCTCTGCTATTGCAAAGTGACCACGCGGAAGCCCGACTGCCCAGTGCCCCAGCGAGGAGCCAAAGTCTTCCCGAGACTTATTTCCGAGACTTCAGGGGGAGGCCTGGGTGAAAGGAACAGAGACTGGAGGCCCTGATTTGATTATTTCTCACGGGGAACAGGCAATACGAGAGAAAGCACAGCAGCAGGTAAGCAAGGAGGAAGAGGAGCGAGGTGGAGCTTAAGCATGTCGGCAAACAAGCCCAGTTCGCAAGAGGATGCCTGGTCGGGCCCGGCCAGAAACTGCCCGCGGTGAGCAGACCAGCGAGTGTTTGCTGCTGGACCCAGAGCGAAGGGTGTAGAGTGAGCAGTAAGACCACCAGTCGGCCGCCTTAAAGAGTCAGGAGGTGTGTGGGTTCTGCCAGATGAGTGTTTTGTGCACTATCAGGCAGGACTTCAAACTGAAGAATTCACACATTTGCCCCGAAGTACAGAAAAGAGCAGGTGGTTTGGCTTTCGTGGGCAGCGGGTCCTCACCTACTCCAAGTTCTCCGGGAAAAGGATGTGTGTGCCGGAGTCCGGAGCTACTAGGGGTGTGTGTGTGTGTGTGTGCGTGTGTGTGTGCATGTGTGTGTGCATGTGTGTGTGTGCGTGTGCGTGCAGTGGGTGGCATTGCTCACAGACACAGGAATGGAATTTTACACTTCTGGGTGCAAGATGCAAGGCTAATAATCCCAAACGCTGCTCCCCAGTTCTGTCTCTGTGAACTTCTCATGCGGGCAGTGTGTTCCGGAGACCCGCACTTTGAATCTCAGCCAGAACTGGTCCCTTTCCTGGCCACAGGGCGGGAATAGCACGTCAATATCGGCTTGTTAATTGTCACAAACGCGCCTTATAGATGCAAGATGTCATCACAGGAAAAACTGGCCGTGGGGTCCGTGGAGATTCTCTGTGCTACCTGGCAATTTCTCTACAAATCTAAAACTGTAATAAGGCTAAATATAGTTTAATTATATTATATGTCATATACATTTATCTATGTCTCATGTGTATGTACGTTATAGGTACATGTGCATATACATTATGAAGTTTAGTATATACACGTGATAAAATGTAATGTCTATGTACACTTATAGACAAAGAAAGGATAATATATGTACATATGCATACATATATGATACACTTGCATGTATGTAATAAACTTATGTATGTACATGTAAGTTTATTACATATGTATATATGTATACATATATACTAAATATTTATAATGTGTATACGTTATAAGGTTTGGTAGATATGCATATATATTTAATATATGTACATACTAAAGTATACATATATATACACTAAGGTGTGTGTATATATACGCACCATATATATGAAACATATGTACTAAATATATGTGCCTATCTACTAAACTTTATAGTTCATATACCTATATATTTAGTGTGTATATGTTTAATATATACACATATAGGTACATATGTAGAGTTCACTAAACATGTGTGCATATATGCTATACTTTATTATGCATGTAACATGTAATGTCTATTAAATATGCCTGTTATGATACATACATACACATACAAAAATGCCCACACCTGTGTCTATGCATGTTCATCTGCATCTACCTTTCTATGACCTACCTATCCACTTCCCAGAAGTTTAAATCAACTCAAAAACAAGGGACTTATGATCCGACGCAAAGTCAAGCCACCCAGTTTTCGGCGTATGTGTGTACCCCAACCTGTGGGCGGGTCCCCAAACCCCTTGGCCGAACCTCCCGTTGATGCCCTCCTCAGCGAAGCTCACGGGCTCTGCTGCCGTCTGGAGATCCAGTATCTTCCACAGCACGGGGGTTTCCTGCCCACGGTCATTTCAAGAGAACCTGAGCCTGTCGGTTTTAAAGAGGGTGGGGAATGTTTTGAGTGGTCGGCCCGTACGAATACGACCGACGTTTTTATTGCAATGTGGAGCCCCAGGTGTGGTGTATAATTTGAGATCAGAGCAGTGCGTGTGTGTGTGTGTGTGTGTGTGTGTGTGTGTGTGTGCGCGCGCGTGTTTGTGTGTGTCTTTTCCATCCAGCGGGCGAGCGGTTTAAACAACGGCCGTCCCAGCGCAGAGGGAAGGCGGCCCGGCGTTTGGGCCCCATGTGTGCGGCCCCGCACGGCCCCCGGCGTCTGCGGGAAAGATGGGGTCCCCCTAGCTGTTTGTTACCTGTTGAGATCCCTTAAACTTGATCCATCCCAGAAAAGAGGAGTCCCCTTCCTCCGGAGTTATTTCGAGCGGGGAGGGGGTTGTATTGGGTTTCCTTCTTTTGTCCTTTGGCTAACTCCGGATTTTTAATTACAAAGGCACAAAAGAAAAGGAAATTAAACCCTAACCCTCACCCCCCCCACCTCCAACCCGGAACATTAAATCGACTGAAGCTCATAAAGTCGATCCAAATCAGAAGGGCTTTTCTTCCCGGCTGCTACCCGGGGCTGCAGTCTCCTGCATTTTCTTGCAGAAACTTCTAGCGATGCTTCTTTTTCTATTTTCTAACACACTCTGGGTGTCCTGCCAGGCTGAGGAGCAGCCTCCACCCGACAAGGTCACGGACCCTGGTGGCCCCAGAATCACCCTGACTTGTCGGTCCCTGCTCTGAAATCCGGGTGTTTTCTGTGGCTTGTTTGTCTCCTGAGAAGACCTTGGGTCTAGAGGGGACCCTGTGTCCCCTTTGGGTTGTAACTGCCACCATGCCTGGCACTGAACCGTACCCACCCGGGCGAAGCCTGCCGACATGCACACGCACATGTGTGCCTGCCCATGTACATGTATACCTGTGCACGCATCAGGGTGGCTCGTGGGAAACTGTCAGCCTCCTGGGAAGTTAGTAGAGGAGCAGGGCAGGGCTTGGGGGCAGTGATTCGGGGAGGAAGGAAAACCTGGAACCTTCCGGAGCCACACTCTGGCTGTGATGAAGGTCATGGGCCGTGAGGGGTGGGGCTCCACACCTGCTCAGCCCATGCAGACGGCTCTTACTCTCTTCCCACGACGATGGTACTCCATGCTCACGCCACGCTGCCCCCATGGCTCAGCCACGTCTCTGGTGTGTCCACCTTCCCCCTGTGTCTCCAAGCCCCGTGAGGGTGAGCTTCGCGGGGCAGGAAACGCACCTGGGGTCGCCCTGGCAATTGGTCCGGCATGTTCTGGCCTGTGTCAGCTCCCACTGCAGGGGCGTGTGTGGTGGGCAGAATAATGTCCCCAAAGATGTTCACGTCCCAATCCCATATGGTAGACAGAATGATGTCCCCAAAGATGCCCACGTCCTAATCCCATGTGGTAGACAGAATAATGTCCCCAAACATGTACACATCCCAATCCCATGTGGGGGACAGAATAACACCCCAGATATTCCACTTTCTAACTCCATTTGGAGACCAAATAAGGTCTTACGGTGGGGACATTTTTCCGGATTGTCTGTGTGGGCCCTACGTGTGTTCCCACAGGTGCGTAGCGGAGGGCGGTGTCATGGCAGGAGAGGTGATGGGTGGACTTGACTGGGTATGCAGGAAGGCGCCTCGAGATAAGAAATATCGTCAACGTCTAGATGCAGAGACGGGCCGGGAAACACCTCCCTCGAGCCCCTGAACAGAAATGCAGCCCCCAGGGCACCTTGATTGTAGCTCAACGAGGCTTCTCACCTTTACAGGTGAGAGATGATAAATCTGTGTTGTTTAAACCAGAAGGGTCATTGCATTTCTTGCGGCAGCAATAGGTAATCAATACCGTGCCCGTTCAGTTATTGACAAGTATTGGGAAGATGGAGGTGACGGTCTCGGGGACTTGGAGTTCTGTTGTACGCTGGCCATGCCCGAGTTCCGTCTGAGCAGCAGCGTCTCTCCCTGCATGGATCTCTTTATTTTTTTCGGGTGCCCTTTATATTCAATAATTTTAAAGTATTGCAACCAACAGCCTGGACCGGACTCTTCATCTTTGCCTTCTCAGCAGGTGTTGGGCACAGCTGGAATTTCAGTGTTCATGAGCACCTAGGTTTTTCCAGCCCTCCAGACAGAACTCGACTGGGTCCTTTGCAACTATCCCTGGTAAGGGCTCTAGGATGTCGGGGGATCTGCAAGGAAGAGAGAGACGCTACAGATTTTCCCAGCAGAGGGCATTCGGTGAATGCGGATGCAATTTCTGACCCGTCACGGAGCTCTTCGGCAGAAAGGTTGGCTCTGCCTGGGACAGGCAAGTGCTTCCGAGGTCTCCCGGCCACGCTCCAAGAGGCATAAAACCACGTTTTCTACATGGATATCCAAAGAATAAAGGGATTCCTACCTTTCCTGCGGTCAAGACCCCAGCAGGTCATGAATTTCCTGAAGTTCTGAGCTTTCATATACAAACCCGGTAAAAAGTCAAAAGCTACCCAAACCTATTCAAAGTCCATAATGTGACTTTGTACACAAGGGATACACTTTTCCAGGACCCCCCCCCAGGCTCAGAAAACAGAGTGAATGTCACAAAACAGAGGGAATGTGGGAACCCCGGTGTGTGGTTTCCAAGCACATTAAGAGAGTTCTGGGAAGGGAGTCTTGGAACACACAGCTTCGAAACCTGAACGCATTGCAGGAGAACTTACCTGTTCAAACTTCATGTATGTGTTCATATTATTATGATGATGATGAAACCTTTGGCTTCTCTGCAAGCAGCCCTATATTCATTTATAGTATTTTCTCACTGCTTCCTCACCCTTGGAGCTAAAGACAAAATTTCCATCAACTTCTGTCTCCTTCAGCCTTCAATTTCTCTTCTTACAAATCACTCAGCCTTCGTATTCAGAAGAAAAGGATCCGCTGAGACCTCTTTGTGGATAAGTCTACCCATGTGAAGAAATAAACAAAACACTACTTACTGTTACCAGCTTAGAAAAAAAACTCTTAGTGTGCAGGAAACATGGCAAGAAGAGAAAACCAAGACCAAAATGGGGGGGGGGAAAAAAGAAAGAAAAGAAAAAAAAAAATCTCAGCGCCGACGTAGGAACAATAGCTCCGGAAATCATAAAATCTAAGTTATAAAACAGGAGAACTTTTACCAAGGCCTCCAGCGAAATCTGAGAAGAAAATGTTATTAAGCAAAAATGAAAATGAAAAACCATCCCAGACGCTGTCATCCTCACACGCTGAAGGAATAAACGCAAGCTCAGACCCAGAAAAGGGGGGAAAAATGAGCCAAGATGCTTAGGAAAAGACACTGAGGAGGAGGAATGTTTATTTTTATTACCTAATATCCAATTTAAGTATTAACGGCTACAGTTGCCATCAAACCGTGGGGCCCAAAACCTCTTTAAAGACGGAAGTGTCTTTGAATGGTGTCGAACAAATTGAAATTGCAGTTTTTGCCCAAGTTCTGCTAAGCAGGTTTCTCCATCTGTCGACCATTCTTGGTGCATTTTCGAGGAATATTTTATGAGTGCTGTTTCTAAAGCCATCGACAACCTCCCTTTTCTGCACCTCTCATCCGAGAATTGGATAATCCATCTGCGTTTGCAGGCAAGAACAAGCTTCCTACGTCCCAAGCTTCTACTGGATGCAGGAAAACTTTATTTTAAGCTAACCTGATAGCTATTTAGGTGAGTCAAAGACAATGTCTTCCATGTCCTTTTAATTATAGTGGTGTCACCGCCATGCCTTGCTAGATCAAGCAATGTCAGCACTTTGACTGCAAAGCCCTATTTTTAGGGGCTTACTTATAACTCAACTGTTAAAATTCACTTTAGGCTGAACCTTGGCATAAAATCCTCAGCCTAGAAGCAAAAGACAAAATTTTGAAAAATATGTATCAAGGTGGTATAGGAAAATAAAGTCAGTCACTTAATCACAGCGAATTTCAATGACCTGTCAAATGGGAGGAGTTGAAATTCATGATCTGGGGACTGAGTGTGATTTCCCATGGGGGCCACCATTTTGCACAACTAAAGAGGGAGCCAATGTCTGGTGTCCTCAGTCATCAGGGAGGTGCCCTGGGACCACTCTGGGAACTTGTGACCGTGGGCTCCACTTGGTTTGGGTCAGTCTGGGGACCACTCTGGGAGTCTGTGTCCAGTTGGTTGAATCAGTGTTGAGGCCACCCTGGGTGGTTGTGTCCATTCTGTCCTCCTGGCAGGAGTGAGCACTAGGGTCACCCTGGTAAACAGTGAGCTCTCTGTCCACTTGGCGAGGGGGAAGATGGGAAGAACTGTACTTGGGTCCTCCGCTGCACAGGAAATTCTTGGAGTCACCCACATCACATTCCTATGACCAAGGCATGGAGATGGACCAACGTCACCAGCTTATCTCTTGTCCCCTCATCCTGATGTACTGTGTTTGCCTGGTGCCATGTCACACCCATTGCCTCACCCCAAGAAATCCTTAATTCTTCATCCAAAGAACACCTCAGAGCATCTCAGGTGAATGGTGTGGCAGAAGACAGTTCACACCCCTCTCTCGAGGTCTTCCTGTTCATAACGATGATGCATCCACCCACGTATCCACTCAGTCACATACATCTGCAAGCAAGCTCAGACACAGTGTATACTTCTGTAAGCAAGCTCAGACACAGTGTATACATCTGTAAGCAAGCTCAGACTCAGTGTATACTTCTGTAAGCAAGCTCAGACACAATGTATACATATGTCTGTAAGCAAACTCAGACACAATGTATACTTCTGTAAGCAAGCTCAGACACAATGTATACTTCTGTAAGCAAGCTCAGACACAGTGTATACGTCTGTAAGCAAGCTCAGACACAGTGTATACGTCTGTAACCAAGCTCAGACACAATGTATACTTCAGTAAGCAAGCTTAGAGACAGTGTATGTGTCTCTAAGCAAGCTCAGACACAATGTGTACTTCTATAAGCAAACTCAGACACAATGTATACATCTGTAAGCAAACTCAGACACAATGTATACTTCTGTAAGCAAACTCAGACACAATGTATACTTCTGTAAGCAAACTCAGACATAATGTATATGTCTGTAAGCAAGCTCAGACACAATGTATATATCTGTAGGCAAACTCAGACACAATGAATACTCCTGTAAGCAAGCTCAGACACAATGTATACTTCGGTAAGCAAACTCAGACACAGCATATACTTCTGTAAGCAAGCTCAGACACAGTGTATACTTCTGTAAGCAAGGTCAGACACAGTGTATGCATCTGTAAGGAAGCTCAGACACAGTGTATACATATGTAAGCAAATTCAGACAGCATCCAAACTCTGGCAGATCCTACAACCAACTGGGCAAGGCAGAAATCATGACATAAACACAGAGATCTTTAGAAAGGTCATACCATCTAAGGGGATCATCTAGATAATTGCATGACAAAAAAACCATATGCACCAATGCTTGAAAAATGCAATGAAGCCACGTCGACAGGCGTGATAAGCCAGCAAACAGAATACATTGGATAAGGAATGTATCCAAAGGTAGATACATGTGTGTGGGTTCAAGAGAAGAATCAAATATCATCTCATAGTGTTCTATATTTTTTTTGTGCTATGTACCAGGTGTGCAGAGGACACTAAGCTGATTTGAATCCATGAGTCTTACAACATAAACCTTATTATGGAGACTTGTCTTCAAAACCTCTGGGCTGATGGTGAATCTATTTCTCCTTACTGAAACCTCACATTCCCCTCTTGCTGTTTTCCCTGTCTCCACAGTCATGGGTGAGAACTATTAATAGTACCTCTCTAAGCAAAGCAAATTTATGCCCTGGATTTTCATGCACAAACCCTCTCATCCACAGTTCTCCAGCGGCAAGTTCAGATTGCAGTTCACAAGAGATGCCCTGAATCTCCGAGCTCACCCACACCCTTCCCTCTTTAGGTCCTTGGTGGACGGTGGGTGGTGGTGCCATGTTGTAGCCTTGGTTTGTCAGATGGTCCAGTGAGTTTAGCAGGATCTCTGTCAGGTGGGATGTCTCTGGGGGACTCTAGGACCCAACACAGGAAGTTCATGTCCACGTGGATACTTGGGTGGATGAGACTTTCACTGAGCTCCAATTCTCAGGGCCTCAACCGCAACACCGAGAGTTAATGCACATGCCTCTCTTCCCACCCCCAAACGCTGTCTGGGAACCATACTCATTTCCTGGGGCTGCCATAACAAATTGCCACAACTGAGTGTTTTAGAACAACAGAAATTTGCCCTCCCCCAGTCCCGGAGCCCAGGAGTGTGAGACGCAGGGGTCTCGGGGCCGCGCTCCCTCCGCAGGCTCCAGGGGAGGCTCCTTCCTGCCTCTCCCAGCTCCTGGGGGCTCCAGGCGTCCCTGGGCTTGTGGCCGCGTCACTCCAGCCTCTGCCTCCGTCTCCACGTGGCTTCTCCTCTGTGTCTGTGTCTCCTCTGCTGTCTCTTAGGGGGACACCTGTCATCAGATCAGAGTCTATCCTGATGCACTATAACCTCATCTTAACCAATTACATCTGCAAAGATCTTATTTCCAGAGGTAATGGGGCTGAAGGCTTCAACATATCTTTCGAGGTGAAACAATTCAACCCATAGCAGGGACAGTCCGTAGCATCTTGAGGCTTGCGCCAGCATGGCTCACCCCTCCAGTTTGGCTGCAGGCACGGTGCCCTACCTCGAGGACAGCATCCGGCCCGTCTACCTGGAAAAAGCAGCCAGTTCTGATTAGGAAACAGCATGACAGAGTCTTCTCACTGTAAGGAAGAGTAGAAGGGCAGGTGTTGGATTACTGCATACAGGGCTTCCAGGTAGAAGCACTGGCTGAAAACACTCACAGGGCACGGAGCCTCATTGCCTCCCATATTCCTCCATGAGACACCCCAGTTGGAATTTACCCAAAGAGGGTAAAAATGCCATTCAATGACCAGATCAGAGTAGGCGCTGGTAGGTGGGTCTCACCTTACTTTTCCAAACTAGGTGCTTCTCCTGACATAAGTACTTAATTTTGCAAAATCTGTAGGACTTGCATTCATCATTCAACCAATATTACTTTCATTTAATTCAGTTACCTCATTACCCTATAGATTGAAGAACGCTTTCATTTCTAATTGCCTAGCATAATAGAGGCACATCACCCCCAGATTTATAATAATTCAGTATTATTTTTATTGCAAAGATGTGGAAATAGCCCAAGTGCCCATCAACCCATGAGTGGATTAATAAAATGTGGTCTATGTACACCATGGAGTTCTACTCAGCCACAAAAAACAATGGTGATCTAGCACCTCTCGTATTATCCTGGATGGAGCTGGAGCCCATTCTACTAAGTGAGGTATCCCAAGAATGGAAAAACAAGCAGCACATGGACTCACCATCAAATTGGTATTAATTGATCAACACCTATGTGCACATATGGTAGTAACATTCATCAGGTGTCGAGCAGACGGGAGAGGGGAGGAGGGGGTGGGTATATTCCCACGTAATGGGTGTGGTGCACACTGTCTGAAGGATGGACATGCTTGGAGCTCTGACTCAGGTGGTGCAAAAGCGACTTATGTAGCCTAAATGTTTGTACCCCAGTAATATTCTGAAATAGAAAATAAATAAATAAACAGGTACATAAACAATTATTTTTAAATATGTGCATCAGACCGGTTAGTTCTGATGCATATATTTAAAAATAATGCCTAGTTTTTCCTACATTTGGGGGTTGTGCGATTATATGGCCTACGGATATGAGGCACGTGGAGTTAAAATAACATTTCAAACGCCCTTTCAATCACACAGGTACTGCGCAGTTCAAATGGCGTTTGGATCACACTTTGATTTCCGAGAGATCAATCAAAGGAATCTTTCCGGGGTGTGTGTTCCGTCACACGCACACACACACACACACACACACACACACACACACACACACACACGCTCTGTAGCGCTTTAAACAGAGAGAATGGAGAGCAAACTGGTATTTGTAAGCGTTCAGGGATTAATCCGAGGCACTTGCAACAAGAAGGACGTCTTAAACCGAAAGCTCACAGGTTCGGTCTTGGATGCGAGTGGTTGCCCACCGCCCCGTTTCACCCCAGGGGAGACTCCCACGAAATAGCTTGTCAGCTTCCAGACACCCCCATCCTCATCCTCCTCCTCCTCCTCCTCCTCCTCCTCCTCCTCCTCCTCCTCCTCGAGTGAGCCCCTGGGATCCTTTTCTTCCCGCTCCCCCTACAGAGCACCTCACAGCCGCATTCTAATGCAAATTATATAACAAAGACCGTTGACTTCCCCTTTGCAAAAGGGGGAGGTTTATTTTTCCCTTCTCTTTGGGCTGTTGGGACCCCAAGGGGCTGCACCGAGCGGCCAGAAAGCTCCAGGCTGTGCGGAGACAAGAGCAGAATCCGATGAAACGCCCCTGAACGTGAGCCGGGGGTGGGGGGGTCTTTGCTGATAACAGGTGGACCCTCCATCTCAGCATCCTACGTGTTGCATGCCCGGGTTCTGCTTTTTAAATCAGAATCATTAGATGCAGGAGCATAAAGCCACGGTGCATCCTCGAGGAAGGAAACTAATTTCCCTCCCTGCTCCGCGGTGAGCGAGGGCGGAGCCTGTTGGTTATTGCAGGAGTTTGCTTTTTTTTTTTTTTTTTAATTTTTTTCCTTCCTTCATCCTCTCCTTTAATCCCAGCGCCCTGCTTGTGGAGCTTCAAATTGAAATATCCTGAACAGATGTAAAAACACATGTGAACCTCTGCTCGCAAGCTGTGTGCATCTTTGTTTCATCTGCTGCTGATGTGGACGTAAAGGAGATCTTTTTAAAATTTCATCACTATTCAAAAGGATAATTAATACGTACCCCCAGGCTTTGATTATGCTGCGCACAGTGTGTACCGCGGCGGCAGAGATAATGAGGCCCCCGTCACGCGGGGGATGAATATGCGCTGCAGAGGCTCAGCCTCCGTGAGAAACTCAGGATGCAGCCGGGGTACCGTGGAGGTGGCTTAATCTAATTTTAATTTGTAACACAATACAATAGATAAGATCATTTGTTTGTAACCGGCACCGGCATTTTGTTTACACGAAACCCCAGTCACCGTTCGGCAGATGGTCTTTTTAAAGGCTTAATTGAAGTTTTCTCATCTAACCTCTCTGCTCTGCACTGTGTTATGAAGGGAAAAGAATCACACACACACACACACACACACACACACGCATGCACACGGACACACAAGCATGCATGCACGTGCATACCCAAATGGACCTCATTTCTCTGCACCCACGAGGTGGGGGCTCTGCAGCTCTCCTGGGGTCTCCCCTGTCATTGTCACCTCTCCGTTGTCCCCCTTCCTGGAGCAGGTCAGTCTGCCAGAGATCTGCCTGCCGGCGGGAAGCCCGGGCACCCGGGACCTCCTCAGGTTACCAGCTGTACCTGGAATAAACCAGCCCCAGCTATGCTGTCCTGCCAAGAGTTGACCCAACACCCACAACCCTGGGTTTCCTCTTTGGTAAAATGAGTCTGGCATCGCCTCGCTCATGGGGTGAAACTGAGGATGAGACGAGGACATACTCTCAGCCCCGCCTGGTACACAGCTGGCGTTTAATAATCAGTGGTCCCAGCACAAGGAGGATGAAGGCATGGTTCTAAAGGGAGACAGGAAAGGAGTCCCTGAATTCTCTCAAAGTGAAACTTCTTCCCTTGTCACCTCCGACATCCCTCCCTCAAATTGATGCTGGGTTAGCTCAGTTCCAAATGAATCCAGAGAACCCAACCCATGGCTCCATAGTAACTTCAAAAGCTGAAGGCCGCCCCCCAAATATTCCAGTTAAAGTGACACCTTCGTTATATAATAATCGGGGAGAAAACAGAATGCAGAGAGAGAACTTGAGGCTTCTGCTCATGTGGCCAAGCCACATCCTCTTTGGGCTGTAAAACAAAGAGCTTAGAAGAGGTGTCTGCAATTCACATTGTTGCTGTCGAGTGTTGTAAGAGAAACCTACACTCTGACAAAATCCAATTGGACCCCCAATCTGTGACACGTATATAAACAGGGGACGATGCCCTCAGAAGCTTGCATCTGCATGGACTGAATAAAACGACGTTTTCTGCAGCCTCCTCAGGGGCACGGTTTGGGAACAGCTGCGCTGGTGGCTGTTTATGATTTTTTTTTTCTGCCCTCATTCGAGTATTCTAAGATGCACAGCTTAACCACTTATGCAAATAGACGCTAATGGGAGGCCTTCAGACATTGTTTTGAAAGATTCTGTCGGCTCGTTTATTCAACAGATTCAACCCTGTTTATTCAATACATTGTAGAAGCGAAAGTTACTGACGCCTTAATTTGGACAGACCCTACGCCGCTCTCTTCCCCGTGTTTACGTAGCAGGCGAGAGGCGGTTTTGTGTCGCATGCAGTGGGATGAGGGATGTCTCTAAAACAGCCCACTTAGGATGCTGAGCGTAGAGCAGCCCGGGCTGCAAATAAGAACAACCACGCCCACCCTGAAGTTGCTTTTTCTGGAAATAGCCCCTAAGCAAACAGCTTGTCGAAGGCCACTCCACTTTGAAAAATTGTCCTTCTCGGAGAATCATAGCATCCCAGTTCAGGGAAGAGTCCGGGGAACACAGGCATCTTAGGACACATGAGGGCAGCCCAGAGCCCGTCCTTCAATGCCCCCGAGTGGGATGGGGAGAAGGTGAAGCTTCACCACCCACACCTGCTTCAAATACCATCTCCTTCTTCATCCACGGCCCATCCGGGGACTCCAGGCAACGGTTCGGTTACAGATGACATTGTTTCCCCTCTAAATCGACAACTGGGAGCCCTAACGCTAACTATCTCAGAGCATGAACTTATTGGAAACAGGGTCATTGCAGACATAATTGTTATTATTATTTTTTGGGATATTTATTTTCTCCTAGATGTAGTCCTATGTACAAAAATATTTTTGTGTCTCTTTTTTCCCCCATGCCCGTTATGACTAGAATGCTTTCAAATTACTACAGGACAGCACTTCAAAAAATTTCACAGTACTCGAGTAATTTATCTATCGATACAATGTAGCTGTTTCCCTAATGTTGAACCATTTGTTATATACCGCTGCCATGCATACCTTGATACATTTTAGCTATTTTTATTACTGTTGATAGTATCCACTTCCATGGGGAATTTTATTAGGGGAATTGTCAGAAAGCACGCAATCCAAATACAAAGGGATTATCTTTATGCACGTATCATATTGTTGCATAATAAACCACCTCAAACCAAACACAAACAAGCAACAAAGAAACCAAGAGACCTCCTAAATCTACGGTTTGGACGGGGCTTGCTGGGAGCCGTTCAAGGTGACCCCAAGGTAAGTCACCTTCGTCAGAATGTGTGAGCATCGACTGGGTCCCTGTACAAGTCCACACCTGTCTTACGGAAAGTCACAGATTGAATCCTGCAGAGTTTCCCACAACGGTACACTTGGTATGTGCTCGGGAAACGCCGTGGGCATTCAGAGATGGAATAAAATCTGAACGGCATGAAGGGGAGACCAGCAGGTGCAGAAGGTCTCAGGTGGACATCACAGGTGACTCTGACACATCCCCTTAAATCTTTCTAAGACTGCAACAAAGGATCTTATACACTAGCTTTGATCTGGTCTCGGACCATAAGCAATTCCTGAATTTGAGAACCATTTTCCAATCAGGAGAGGACGGGAATGAGAAACAGTTTGATGCTGGAACCCTGGAAGCAGACGTAAGGATTAATAGTTAAAGGGGAGGTCTTGCTGAAACAGGGGGGGCCCCTAACCTAACACGATCTGTGTGCTTATGGTAAGAGGGACATCAGACACAGGGAACACCGCGTGGAGACCGGGGTGATGTGGCCACAGCCAGGGAGGTGTCCGACCCCGGGGGAGATGTCCGGATCACATCCTTCCTGCAGCCTTCGGAGGGAGCCTGGTTCTGTCCACCCCCTGCCCTCAGATTTCCAGCCCTGAGAACTGCGAAAGAACAAATTACAGCTGTGGCATCCACTCAATTTGGTTAATATTTGTTAGCGGTATTCCTGAGAATCTAACACATGTCCCAAGACTCGTGAGGGGGCGATATCTGCTAAATTCTGATCGCTACACCTGGGGGGCTTGTGCGTCCCCCTGTCGATGTTTGCACAGACCAGCCTGGATGTGAGCCCTGCAGGTCCTCAACAGAGGAAGCCCCTCCAAGACGAGAAGGTCAGTGAACGGGATCTTAGCAAAACCCTGGTGGGAACAGGGGCATTTCGATTTTGTGTGCAGGTGGCCAGGTGTCCCCCACAGCTGTCTGCCTCTGACCTCCCGATGTCACTAATCCAATTTTTATGCAAGCAAATACGATAATAATAATAATCGAAGACTCCTTAGTCATTGGTAACACAGGAAATCCAACACACGGAAACACACACCTCCCAACATGGGGATGTGGGAGAGTGAATGAGCCCAGGACCCCACGACCCACACACACAGAAACACACACAAGCAGTGAGAGGTGGACGATGAATGGTGTGACACACACAGGCTTGCACAATATGCTCCAGGATGAGCAGGTGGATGCCTGACACACACGACACACGTCTCACCTCTCCTCTCTCTCCCCTCCTCCTCCCCTCTCTTCCTCTCTGCACCCCGTGGGGGGATTGGAAGAGTCAGTAACTGTCACCCTGAGCAGCAGACGAGGTTTGTCTCCTACCTCCAACCTCAGAGACGGGCAGGTGCCCGTTAACAACCGAGCATGGGGACTTTGAAAGTGAAATCTGGGAGACACCTGGCCACCTGCACACCCAGCACCTGCACCCTGACCCTGAACCTCTGGAACATTCTGGCAACATCATTGCGATGTGCATCGTGACTCCCACCTCCGGAGCAGGTCGGCGGAGCAAGTTTCGTGTTGTTTGAATTGTGATGTTTACGAATGAATTTTATGAGAACCCAAACCGACATGACCCATGCCCCCTTTTGGGAGGGAGAATGGCTGTTGTATTTGTGCATTTTGTGAGCAGGCTCTAGAGTATGTCTGTTGTGGTCCTTCCTTTCAGAAAGGCTTTGTGTTGTCTCAGGTAAATTCATCTCCTCCCGTTGAAACCCTCTTGCGGTTTTACCAGCCTCTGGGGGTGGGACAGGTCGGGGCTGGGGTTTCACAGAGCGGTGTGGGGCAGCGGCATTCGCACTTTTTAAAGAATCTTGTCCCGATGTATCATGTTTTCAAATCATCAAAATGTTTCCTGAAAACATTTCTTTTATGTATAGGTTGCAGGAAAAGAATTGCAAATTACTTGTCCAATATACACACACGTATGTCTATATTTATATGTATACTGATATCTACACATATCTGTGCATGTCTATGTGTGCATACTCCATACCTATGTCTGCAACTATAGCTGCATCTACATCTATGCATATCTATATAAATGTGTGTCTATATATCTATCTGTAACTAGACCCATATGCATACCTTTACCTGCATCTCTATGTATACACATGTATGTCTATGTGTAGCTATGTCTAAGTATTCTCTATAGCTCTCTCTGTATTCATACCTGTATCTATACATATATAATGTCTATATCTACCTATACTGATGTGTACCTATACTTATATCCATAACTATACCTGCATGCACACCTATACCTGTATCTCTATGTATACCTATGTCATTGTGTCTATCTCCAGATCTCTATCTGTGTGTAGCTCTCTGTGTATGCATACATGAATACATATTTGCATGCCTCTACCTCCATCTGTTAGCAAGAGCACAGCGAATACCTGCTCTAGGCAGCATAGGGGGGTGTGGCGAGAGATAGGTTGGCACGAGCGAAGAATGGAAGGAAATGAACAGCAGTTATTTCACTTAATGTCCTCGAAGTTCATTCCTATTATCACTGATGACAGAATTTGCCCCCTTTTAAAGGCTGAATAGCATTCCACCGTGTTTATATAACACATTTTCTTTATGCTCTCAGCTCAGGTGGACTGCACACCTTGGCTACTGTGAACCCAACACTCCTACTGGATGGAGGAGCTCAGCTCTACACTCCGCAGGAGCCTTTTGTTTGCAACTCATTGACAAGTAGCACCTCCCACCAAACCTAAAATTCCAAGGGGTGAAAGGCACGCTGTGATTTACGCAGTCCACACCCCCACAAACAAAATACAAAGTGGATTATGGATTGCATCGGGACAGGCCTTCCACGGCTAGTGAACACAGGGAAGAACGTACAACTTGGGAAATGTGGGAAAACGTACAGGTCAGAGTTGGTACAAATCAGCGAGGTTTCCGACAGCCCACAGCACAGCAGTGCTCTCCATAAACCACCGTGACATGAGCCCCTACAAGAAGAACGGTTCCCAATTCAACGACTTGCCTTCATCTCAGAACTTCTGCACAGCCGGCACCTGTACACGCCCGACCACAACAGGTTATCGAACAAACAGCAGCTGGAGGTGGAAGTGAATGCTGAGGTCTATGTGCAATTGAATTGTGTAATTTAAGGCAAAATTGGTGATAATGAATAGAACACACTTAATTTGAGCCAAACCTGGGGCCTGGAGGTCGTATCCTCTGGTAATTCTTCGGGACCTTCCATTATATAAAAATACAAAAAAAAAAAAAAAGCTAATGGACATAATCTGTGTAATCACTTTGTGGTAAAAAAAATGTAATTTACTTTCTCTAAGGTAAAATGGGCTCGTGTTATATTTTATGCAGTATTTACTTGGTCTCGTGCAATAAGGTAGGGTGAAAAGTTAATTGGAGGGACACGTTTAATTATGCGTGGATGCTAATTCCAAGGTGGGGTCATTTATATAAAGCCCATTCTCTGCTCACTCCTTAAAACTCTCCTCTGCAATGTGCTTCAGGATGGGTCACAGGTCAGAGGACTGAGCTGGCCCAGTTTGGGGCTGTGACAACTGCTTGTGAGGATGCCTTACAGCAGCAGGTAGCCGGGTCCAGGTGAGCACGGACCACAGCCTGCTCCACCCACACCAGGTGACAAATGGACCATGGCCTGCTCCACCCACACCAGGTGAGCACACGGACCATGTATATTTAATATATGTATATATGTTTGTATAATACAGAGGACATTTTCCCTATATACCTTATATATGTATATATAGCATAAACTCTCTGTATATTGGTGTACATATATGTGCTATACACGTGTATATATTGTACATACACAGCCCTCTCTTCATATAGACACATATATGTAAGACGTATAAACATATATACCTTCAATAAATATATATACTTATTAATAAATATATATAACCTATATGCAGATGTAACTCATCTATACATACCACATTATATACACCTGTCTTCTCCGTATATTATGCACACAGGCAAATGCATGTTATGTCTATACACTACGTATCAAAATGCTCTCTATACATACATATACACAGACGTTGCATATGTGTATACAGCACACGCACATGGTCCAACAATCCAAATGTCTGCAGAGCCTTCACGTTCTGTCTGTGACAATAAAACCAGTGGTATCTTGTGGTTGGTCTCAGTTGCTTCCTGCAAACAAAAGAGTGGTCCCTCTCCTCCTCTTCCTCCTCCTCCTCTTCCTCATCCTCCTCCTGTCCTGTCCACCTGGCCTGGCTTCTTGCTTCTTCCTGCTCCCTCTTCCACCCTGTGCCTGCATCCGGCCCCTCCCTCTGTCCGGCCAAGCGGAGCTCAGAGGGGCCTCAGAGCCATCTTGCCCAGCTGGGCTGGGGGCGGCTGGGGAGACCCCACCCTGGGCAGCAATCATGGCAGACATCTTCGGATGGGCTCACTCCCTGCACCGCGGCCCCCTGACCTTGGAGCAGCTTCTAGGCCAATTGTCCCCCCACAGCCGTGCCGGGCCTCTCACCAACCTGTCACCCATCACAGAAGACACGTCTTTAGGGGAGAGGTTGGTCTGTGTGTTCCTGGTGGGGTCTCATAGATCTCACAAATGACACCATGTTTTTATTCTTCGATAACGCCACACAGTGGCATCTTAAATCAGAGATCAGATAATCACAGTCGAGTATTGTCTCAGGACGATGACCTTCCAGGGGAAATTCTAGGGGTGTGTATGAAGCCAAGACACTGCAGCCGGTTAGCGTTTTCTACCACTAAAGACAGAAGTTGTGCAGAACCGAGGCCTGCCGACTTGGGGTTGGTTGGAAGCTTGTCTGCATTTTCACGGATGTGTAGACCGAACAGCACACATTTCAAATACCGATTTCCTGTTTCATAGAAGAATACGCTCTTAGAAAAAAATATAGACGTTTGAAGATTTGGGCATGAAATCTTTAAGGTTCCGTACAGGAGTTTTGTCTTGCATTTCATTCCAACCCTTCCTGGTGTGCTATTTTAAGAAGGATGCTGAGGAGGAGTTCTTGCTTTGGGTCACAGTTGCATGTTCATTATCATGTTCATTTATTTATTTTTTGTACAGATGGGGTCTTAGCATGTTGTCCAGGCTGGTCTTGAACTCCTGGCCTCAAGCGATCCTCCTGCCTTGGCCTCCCACAGTGAGCCACTGCACCTGGCATTGCTGTCGTTACCCATCCTGGGATAATGACGTCACGGGCAGACTGCAGATCTACCTTGCATTTTAGCTGGACCTGGGTGCCTCTCAAAATAAATTTGGGGTAAAAATTGCAGTAAATCAAATGTCTCCCGAAATATGCAAGGGGTGGGGGATCATTATTGTGTTTAACCGACTCAGGGCATGAAATCAAACTGAGACTCACAGGCGAGATCTGGCCCCACACCTGTTTCTGTAAATAAAGTTTTATTGGCACACAGGCATGTTCACCAGTCCATGCATTTTCTATGGCTGCTTCCACTCCCCAATGGCAGAGTTCTGTAGTCACTGCAGAGAAGAAATTGCCCGGAAAGCACAAATTATTTCCTATCTGACCCTTTGCAGAAAAAGTTTGCCCATCCCTGCACTGAGCAGAGTCCAGAGGTGGTTTGCTTGCATTTTAACGGGAAGTTTCTTACATAACTTGTGCACGGATTATAATGGTTTTAATAGCCCTGAGTGGCTCACAGAAAAGTAATTGCTTTGACATTATCATAAGCCCAAGAAGCAGAAGAAAAAAACATTCAAAAACACGTTATTTAAATGGACGTGTTGTTGCAGTTCTAATGAACTAAAAAGCAAACAAAACAGAAGCGTGTGCCCCTGGAAAGAAATTGGTTTCACGTCGCAGCCTGAGCACGGCCCTGCATTTCGTCCGGTTGCACAAACAAGCTTTTCCAAGACACAGCGGCACTGAAGCCATCACTGCCTGAGTTTTGAAGGCAAATCTGAAAGTTGGGTCTAGCTGCCTTTCGAAAGGAAGAAGAAGAAGGCGGCTGTCTGAATCTCTGAGAAATCAGGGGCCACCTGTCCTGTTTCCATTGATAGGAGCGTCAGCCGTGCACTTTGCAGACTGCCCACACGTGACACTCTGCCTCGGTGACAAATCCAGCCAGGGCCGCCTCTCTCGGCCATTGAAGTGCCCCTGGCGTTTGACGTCCTGGAATTGCAGGACGGTGGCTCTGGTGAAGTGTGCCGAATGCAGGCTGTCACCTGCGCTGCTGCCATAATGGGACACCATTAAAATGGACCGGAAGGTGCCGGTAATAGAATCGAAATCCGATGCTCACTCCACTCAGCAAAGGGGACATTGAGCATGCATGTTTGTGTGGGCGAGGCTCTGCTCCAAAAGGAAGGAAAAACAAAAACACAAACAGGGAACTTGGGCCAGGACAAGATCATTATGTCCTACCCTTGAGTGGAATCTCTTCGGTGGGGACTATTTGCAGCCTTTCAGAATCAATCACAGGTTCGCTCACACACACACGCACGCTCTCCCGGGGAGCATCCCAGGGAGCACATCACCCCGGCAACAAATCAGGGGTCCATTTAGTCAGCACGTGCCGTGTTTCGCCGCTACGACGCCAGCCTCAAAGCGTTTTTGATGAATGGTGTGTCTGTGCCTCATTTATTACTGTAATTATTGTGATAATTTAGAGGAGATAAATTGAAATCTATTAGAATTTAATGTAAAAAGCTGTAATTAGTTTGCCTGAGAGAGGGGGAAGGAGCCGGCGTGCATAACAGAAAATCCATTAAGCCAATTACGATGTTGGCACCGCGGAGAGAGCGCGAGGGCCCCGTGAAATACACCCCTGGCTTTTGCCCGGCTCTACCCCGAGCACACACAGATTCATCTGTCTCATGCTGCATTAATTTAATAAACACATCAAGGCAAAAGATGGGAGAATTCCTTAATCATCATAATGAACGCATGTGTTCAGCTTTGGGTGTGGGTGATGGGGAGGAGGGGGGTGGTGGCGGGTGGAGGGGGGAGGCTGAGGAGAGAGGGGAAAAAATATGTTGCTTTAGAGCAATTATCATGCAGACCCTAAAACAACAGCAAACTGTCTGCAAGCATGTGCAATTATGCACGGCAGAAAACAACTGCGGTGCGTGCATGTGTGTGTGTGTGTGTGTGTGTATGTGCGTGTGCATGCATGCATGTCCTCGGAGCTGTGCGGTGAAACCGGAGGAGGGTGCATTGCTAACGAGAGCACGGAATGCCTTCCCAGCTATTCCCAGACGTGCAAAAATAAAACCTGTCCTGGTGCAATTAAAAATATATATATTTAAAGAAGCCGGTAACTGCTACCCCCTATTTACTGTCAAATTAATTCAGTCGCTCCAGAGATGCCATCTGTATCAGAGGCGTGAGAAGGTGTCACCGGCTTCGGGAGCCATCAGGGGAAGTGAGCGCGCTGTTCTGTTTGATGGCTCTGGTAACCGGGACAAACTAAGCAATTGCAACAGATATATCATAGATTTTCTCATAATTACCTGACCTGTTACAGTGTGTCAGTCTTCCGCCAAACACACTGTTTTTATGTCAGAAGCTGTATGGGCATTTTTGGCTTTGATCATTCCGTATTCTGCAGATGTCAGCCTGACTGTATTTTAATTGACTCTGGGGTAGCGTTAAAAAAAAAAAAAAAAAAAAGCACCTTCTCCTGCAGTCGCTCGAGCCTGATGAGCATGACAACCTGGCACTTGCGAACGCCGGGTCTGCTGGGGGAGCCCCCTTTCACACTGCCACGCGCTCCCCTCCGCGTCTCCGAGGGGGATGACAAAGTGATGTCAGGGAGCCGGTTCAGGTGGCGCCTCTCGGCGGAGCCCACCTGCACCTGCTCCCGGACACCCTGCGTGTCAGCCGCACGTGGGCTGGCTCCGTCAGACACGTCCGGGGGGAGGCGTGGAGTCCCCGGTCGGAGCCAGCATCCCTGCCTTAAGACGGGGTCAGCTTTGGCCCCCAGCCCCAGCCCACGCAGCTTTGTGGATGTAGAAGGAAGCCCTTACCTTCAGTTGCTTGAGCGGGAAAAAAAAAAAAAAAATTATTTATTTATTTATTATTTAAAAAAAAAAAAAATGGTGCTGGTTGGAAATACGGGCTGAGCACCAATTGGAAACATTTCCACACAGAGGTCAATTTATTTTGTCTTGGCTGTTTTCAGAGACAGAAAATCTCTACCTTTCTGTCTGGGAGCACACGCCGTCACGCCGTAACCCGGTGCTCCCTGCCTCGTTAACCCAGCCCGCCGGGGGACAGGCTGTCTTCATCCCGCAGCCCGTGATGGACACGGCACCCCCGCGCCCCCCTCCCAGTCCAAGGGAGGCCTCCTCGCCCGCATCCCCGCAAGCTGGCTCAGGGAATCGCCCGAGTCAAGCTCTGTTTGCTCAGGGAGCCACAGGGAAGGAAGAACCCACCGAGAGCAGGCGGCACATGCCCATTGTGCTAATTGATGAACAGCTAAATGGGGATGAATGAATGAATGAATGAATGAATCTTCTAACCCACGAACAGCTGCCTGAGGCTATTACAAACCTGGTCCACTGGCTTGAGCCACACTCCCCCTCTGCGTCTTCTATGATTTCGGGGACGCTCACACAATGTTGCCCAGAGGCCCCTCCAGAGTCGGGGAAGATGTGAGGTGGAAGCAGAGGTTAGAGCTAGAAAAGGAAGATGCTCAGTTGCTGGTTTAAAGTCAGAGGAAGGGGCTCTGGGCCAGGGATTGCATGTTCTCTCTAGAAGCCGGAAAAAAGGAAGAACCAGACTGTCTTCTAGAGGCTACAGAAGGGACACAATCCTGCCCTGACTTTAGGACATTTGAACTTCGGGACTGTAAGATAATAAATGTGCATTGCTAGAAGCCACTGAATTTGCGCTCATCTGGTACAGCAGTGGTGAGAAACTCATACCCCAACTAAACGTCCTACCCCCGTTCCCTAAGGACGTCTCCCAACCCTCTGCCCGTGATGCGGACGATACCTACCATCACTTTCTTGTGCACATCCTCCATCCATGTCTACTCTTGCTTTGCTTTGATTGCTTTGCCCAAAGCACAGCTCTGGAAAAATCCAATTCTTTGCTCACTCCTCACCTACACCCTGAGCGTGCAATATGGCTGGAGGAAATCCCATGGACACCCTGACTGGCCTCACTTCAAGTCCACGGCGTCCCACCCTAAGGGACTTTGCTGCCCAGGAACCATGCTTTACTTCTTTCTACTCATTATGTTCTCCTCCTGGAGTATCATGCATCTTCTGTTTTCTCCTCCAACCTCCAACATCTCCTCCGTCCTCACCTGCTGCCCTCCTTCAGTTTACACCGATGATATTGAAGGAGACACCTACAGACTCCTAATGCTCACCAACCCAGCCACCCGCCAGCCGCTGCGCCTGTCAGCTCCCATCTGTATCAGCCCAGAGAAATGACTCACGGTCCCGTCTAAATCCCGTCCCTCTCCTTGCGTTCCACTTCTTGCCCAACTTAAGACAACACCCCCAGCGCTTTCTCTTCATTCTCCCACATCACCAGGTGTTCCCTCTTTGCTGGACTCTGCCCTTCCGTGTGTACGAGGGTCTCATCTCTCCCTTCCTACAGAAGCCGCCTCTTGAGCCTACTTTGCCTGTGGCTACCTCTCATCTCTCCCCTCCCCTGGGCAAGGAGACACTCGTGTCTGCTGGCCGTCTCCAACTGTCCTATGCTCTTCTCTCTCATTTTATATCCAGCCAAGTTTCCACCTCCGTGGTTCCACTGAAAAGACTCTTGCTGGGATCAATAGAGACCCCACTGTGCTACATCCGTGGTCGGGCTGTAGGTCCTCAGTCATTGCACATACCCCCGAGCACCCCCTGAAATACTTCCTCCCCTTGGCCAGGGCACCCTGTATTCTCCAAACACCTTCTCAGCCTCCTTGAGGGGCTTCTTCTTTCTTCTTCCTCTTCCTTCTTCCTCTTCCTTCCTCCTCTTCCTCCTCCTCCCCCCTCCCCCTCCCCCTCCTCTCCCTCCTCCTCCTCCTCCTCCTTCTTCTTCCTCTTCTTCTTCTTTTCTCCTCTTCCTCCTCCTCCTCCTTCCCTTCTTCCTCCTCCTCCTCCTCCTCCTTCCCCTGCCCTCCCCTCCTCCCCCTCCTCTTTACCCTCCTTCTCCTCTTCCTCCTCCTCCTTCTTCTTCTCCTTCTCTTTCTCCTCCTTCTTTGTTCCTTTCTCCCCAACCTCTTAACCGAGGAGGTTCCCAAGGCTCAGTCCTTGTTCCTTTTCTGTTTTCCGTGTGTGTCCACGCCTTTGGTATTTTCTTTCATCTTCTTGGATTTATGTACGTGCTGGCAATGCCCAAATGCATGATTCCTGCTCAGTTTTCCCTCCTGAAGTTCAGTCTTGAAACCTCGTCCAAGAGACATCCCACGCTTAACACATCGAAGCAGAAATCCCGCTATTTCCGTTCACACCTCCTGTAATCCCTCTAATCCCTCCTAAATCCCTTGCTGGATTTCCTTACCTACCCAGATCCTGAAGGTGACTCTGTCTGACATCTCTGTGGTCTGAACTACTGTGGGTGGCTGTAGGAGACTCCTGCCTGGCTTCCCTGCACCTGCTTTGGTCAGTTCCTAGGAAAGCAGTGAGGGAGCTCTTTTAAAACCCAGGTCAGAGGAGGATACTATGGGCCAAGGCCTTCTTCCGGTGATCTTCTCACTCAGAGTAAACAACAAAGATCTCCCCTGGCCAGATGTAACCCCATGATGAGGTCCCTCACTCCTACCCTGAGTTCATCTACTACCTGTCTATCCCTCGCCCCCCTAACCCCAGCTTCTCCACTCTTCTTGATGCCTCCTGTGTGTTCCAAAGACCCTCCTGCCCCAGGACCCTTGCACTGGCTTTCTCCTCTCTTGCAGGTGCATCCCGGATTCTTGGCTCACTCCTTCACCTGTTTCAGGTCTTTGCTCAAATCCGCCTTCACAACAAAGCCTGTCCTGAAACCCCATTTGAAGTGTTCACCCACTCCTTGTCCCAACACTCCCAATGTGGCCCCTCCTCAATTTATTTTCTCCATAGGTCATGCTACTTCCTAACTTAGATCAGTTTCCTTATACACTTCTGTCACCGCCACTGGGATGTCGGCTCAGCGAGGATGGCTGATTAGTTCACGGATACACCCAAGTACCTAGACCAGCACCGGGTACATAGGAGGTGATCAGCAAACGTTTTCACAATAGTCCCCTTGTTCATTTATGCAAACCCAGCTATGAAATCAGTTCTGCAAGGATTGTTGATTGGCTCACGGACACCCAGGTATCTAGGACAAGGTGACTGATAGATATTTGTTGAACGAGTGACTGGAAGGTCTAGAAACAAAATCCCTGAGCATAGTACTTTCAATTTGATGACAGAAAAGTCATCGATGTATCGATGTCTTACAACAAAGAGGCTGTGGGTGATTTAGGACGTCCAGATGGGGCCATGGTGTGCAGGATGGATTATAAACAGTAGGTCTCAGCCCACAGGTTAACCATTTTCTCCAGACAGAAACACTTTCAAATCTGCTTGTTCCCTTTGTGTTGGCAGAATCATCCCACTCTTTGGATCCCAAACGATGGACTCCACCCTATGATACTCAATTTTGGGGGTCCAAATTGTATGGGTCGCACCCCTAAAGATCCCATTCATTGGACCTGAAGTGAGTGGTCCAATTCTATGGACCCGACTATGTGATTTCCAAACATACGTGTTCCAACCCTTTAGGCTCCAAACTATAATCCCCAAACTGTGGATCCCAGTGTGGTGTAACCCCTCTGTGTGGGCGCCACAAATATATGTCCCAACACTATGCATTCTAACCCTACGCAGTCCAGCCCTATAATTTCCAACTCTGTGGACCTCGAACCTATAAATCCTAGTGCTATGAAACCAACCCACTGTGCTCAGCCCTCAGGAGTCCCCAACGGACTCCTCTGAACCCCAACCCTATGGATGGAACCCTACAAACTCCATCCCCATGGTCACGACCCTACAGATCTCAGCCTGCAGCTCCCAGACCTGGGGGGTCTCTGTCATCAATCCCCCCACGAAACATCTGCTCACTGGGGAAGGACACAAATCCACACGGACGCTCTGTAGCTCCGAGGGACATTTCCCACTCGCCAGAGGGCTTCTTCCGAGGGCGCCATGAAGCCCGTCATCCATTCCCCAGCTCCGCCGAGGTTTGGGGACCCTGAGGGCTTGGCAGAAGGTGCTCACTTCACCCTCCCCCTCACCCACAGCGCGCGTTCACGGCGCCCCGAGGAACAGCCCTGGGTCTCCCACGGCACCTGGAGGCAAAATTCAAATTAAACTGAGTTGCAGGCATACTTTCGAATATCAAGGAAATTAACACTAAATAAAAAAAAAAATCGGAGCGGAGGGTGAGTTTCTGGAGCAGAAAGATGTTCTGGGAGAGCTGTGTCCGGAGGGAGGTGGTACCCCCGTAAAACCCTAACGGCGCTTGTGAAAACACTGGAGATAAAGTTCCCAAACGTTTTATGGCAGAAAGAGAAAGAATTGCCCCAGATGGGGGAGGAGCAGGATGCCATCTTTGCCTAAGGAGTAAAAACATTCACTGCTAGATGACCCAGGACCAATGACAGGGAGACTGGGAGGGACGGGTAGGGGACAAGGTGGCATCGTGTGACGTGGGCGGGTCTGAGCCCTGCCCGGGTGCAGCCGGACACAACAATTTCCCCATCCTCTTGGATGTTCATTTGATGCTTATTTATCTCAATTTTAAAATTTTTAATTCTGTTTTTTTTAAGAAAACCATTATTATATTTTTTTAATTTTTATTTAAAAATTTTTTTTTTTATTTCAGCATATTATGGGGATACAAATGTTTAGGTTACATATATTGCCTTTGCTCCACCCGAGTCAGAGCTTCAAGCGTGTCCATCCCCCAGACGGTGCACACCGCACCCATTAGGTGTGAATAGACCCACCCCCTCCTCCCCGCTCCCACCTGCCCGACACCCAAGGAAAGTTATTTCCACATGTGCACGTAAGTGTTAATCAATTAGTTCCAATTTGATGGTGAGTCCATGTGGTGCTTGTTTGTCCATTCTTGGGATACTTCGCTTAGTAGAATGGGCTCCAGCTCCACCCAGGATAACACATGAGGTGCTAGATCACCACACAACATAAAATTGGCCATCTTGAACTTTTTTAAGCAAACAATTAAGCAGCGTTAAGTATATTGCACGGTTGTGCCATGGATCTGTTCAACTTTTTCACTTTGCAGACTGAAACTCTGTCCCTGTTAGACACTAACTCTCCATCCCCTTCCCAACCCCCTGCAAACCACCATTCTATTAAGACTTTCTCTGAAGTCTCTCTGAATTTTACTGCTCTGGGGACCTCACAGAAGTGGAATCACACCGTGTTTGTCCTTTGGTCACTGGCTTTTTTTCACTCAGTGGAATGTCCTCAAGGTTCATCCGCATGGTAGCAGGTGTCAGAACTTCCTTCCGCTTTAAGGGTGAATAATGCCCCATTGTGTGTAGACACCGTGTTCCGTTTACCGGTTCATGCATGGGTGCACATGTGTGCTGCTTCTGCCTCTCGGCTATCGTGACAACCCTGTAATGACCGAGGTTGTACCAATATTTTTTCAAGACCTTGCTACCAATTCTTTTCACTCCACTGGGATTGCTGGACTGTAGTTTAAGTCCACGTCTAACTAGCCCTGAAACTGCCGTCATATTTTCCCCGGCAGGTGCGCTATTCTACATTCCTCTCGGCAATGCACCAGAGCTCCAATTTCTCCGCATGCTTGCCAGCACCGCTTGCTTTCTGTTTTTGTGTTTGTTTTTATTTTCCATAGTGGTCATCCTAATTCATTTGACGTTTTGTGATGCCTCATTTCACCAAGGACTTGAATCGAGGGCTCCGAGTCGGACGCTAAGAGAAAGACAAGGTGGAGTGAATATGCCCAAGGAACGGGGTCCGTGGCAGGCAATCGATGTGCCTGGGCTGAGTGAGCCAGGGCACCGCAGCAGTGGGTATTGATGAGGGAGCGTCTATCATCTGTCCCTCCCCAAAGAACTGTCTGTCTGTGTGTCTTGAGCAATTGCCAAGTCTCCATTTCCGACTCCTTTCGGGGCTTGGCTGGGGTCTCTGGGCAAGGCAGCAAGACTCAGCCCCGCTCCCAATCCACACAGCATCAGTGGGGGAGACGTCGAAGGCAGAAAGCAAGGGAAACATAAACAAGCATCTTGCTTACTCCAAGACGCACTGGAGCTGTGTGGGTCCCGGATCCGAGAACCGACAACATAGTGCATGCAAAAGCCGCCCACGGTCTCCTTGCACAAACAGGGCACGTGCCCTTGAACCAAACCAGCGCCCTCTCTTCAATTTTCTCAGTTAAACCTTTACACAGTGTAGTTACCGAACATAAGCCATCGTTATTTTTCCCTGCCGTCGGATATAGTCTCGTACAACCAGAAAGCCAAATGCAGCTTCCAGAAAAATGTGAGTCATCCAGGTTTCCATTTTTCCCTTCGGGGATGCGTCCAGGCCTGTAGGTAGCAACTGTCACGCGAGACGGATCCTCTCAGCCCATCGAGAGTTCCGCAGAAATAGACCTTCTTTCTCAGAGTGCGGAAAGTCAGAGATCTGGTTGGAATTTCACAAGTGAACGTGTCTTTCTGACGCCACGTTCCGGACAGAGGCAGAGGCAGACCCCGGAAGGAAGAAGCGAGATTGCAGACGGAGCTGCCGTTTCCTGCTCTTTGTAGGGTTGACTTTATCCTCCAAGATGAAACAAGTGTCCTCCTGTGTGTTTAATCCTCTGTGGCCCGGATGTCCCTGCACATTGGCAGCCACAGGGCTGTGCCTTCCGACGCCCCCGGCCGTCACCCCTGCAGGCCTGCGTGGGGCTTGAGGTCTCTTTTCCCCGCAGAGACTCTCCTGTGGCAGCAAAGCCCTCAACACTCCCCCACAATTGATCTTCACTCTCCACAATGCCACGTTGGAGCTGCCACAGAGCCGGCGTCCTTCAAAGGCCGGGGACGCCTTTCAAAGGCTGCCCCTGCACTCCCACGGCGACTGCAAAGCCCTTCCTCTCTCTGTCTGACTTTTTGTCACAGACACTAAAAGCAAACGTTTGAAAGCTTTTCTTTCATTCATACGGAGCCCCTGGCTGCCGGAAATGCCCCTTGGAGGGAAGAAAAGAAAAAAAGTGAGTTCTTCCATCTGAAACTCTGTCTTTCGTCTCTGCTAACGGGGAAAACCCACGACATCGGAAGGTACGAGGTCCCCAGTGTCAACGCTGACTCTTCGTCACCGCCAGGCAGGTGACAGCCTCAGTGTCGAAAGATGCAGCGTCAGAAATACGAAGTCCAACGTCGCCTTTGTGACTCTCCGTCTGAATTGCTCTGGGACTCAGCCCGGTGCGTTGATATTCCCCGACCGACCAGAGAAGGGAGAGCCTGTGGTGTGAAATGCCACATGGGTGTCATAGACAGGCCAATTCTCTCTTCAAGGCCCTCGGGTCAGAGCTGTCTTTCCCGGTGAGGACGTGGCTTTGCAATTGTGGCCAAGTCTCTGCAGAGGGAGAAAAGGCAGCTCCAGTTCTGGGGGAGTCAGGGAAGTGGAGCATGTGCTTGAATTTTAAATCTATTTCCCCATCAGTCTACGCTTTTGTGGTTGTTTTTCATGGCGGCGAAATTCACATGGCATATGGCTTACTGTTTCAAAGTGCAAAATTCAGTGCCATTTGGTGCATTCACAAAATTGTGCAACCACCGCTTCTGCATTCTTCCGGAACATTCGCAGTACCCCAAAAGGGGGCCTTGTATCTGTTAGGAGTCACGCCCCAGAACTCAGCCGATAGTGCGAGCTCCGGTCCGAGAGCCCAAGACCCAGGAGAGCAGAGAGTGTGAGGTCCAGTCTGCAGGCAGGAGAAGACTGAAGTCCCAGCTCACACAGCCAGGCAGAGAGACAGACTTTTCTCTTCCCTTTTTTGATCTCTTTGGGCCCTAGGGGATTGGATTAGACCCACTCACTTTGAACAGGGCAATCTTTTTTATTCTGCCAATTCGAATGTTCAGCTCATCCATAAACCCTCTCACAAACACAGCCAGAATCACGTTTAGCCAAATATCTGGGCAGGCTATGGTCCAGGCAAGGTGACCCATGACGTTAACCATCACAGTGAATAATGCTGCTAGGAACATACCGGCACACGAACCAGTTTGGAAGTCTGTGTTCAATTCTCTCAGCTATGCACGTAAAAGTGGATTTGCTGGGTTACTTGTAACTCTGTGCATCGCTTTTTGAGCAGTTCTGAATGTCTGGCCTATTCTTACTCACAGGCTCTGCAGATGACACCTGGGGTGATTGTGTTAGACTAGTGCAGAGAGGCAGACTGACTCACTGACTTACCGACTCACTGACTCACTGACTCTCACTCTTACTGTCCGAATTCTCCATATTGTCTCCTTTTATTGGCCCAGTCCTAGGGAGGGCTCTTGGGAGGTTTGGGATACTAGCAGATCATAAACAGGTGTCCACAAAATTCCACGAGCTCCCTCTCTGAAAGTCCACCTGGGAAGGGTGAACCACAATGTAGATGGAAGCTAATGACATAACAATTACCCTTAGATCACTCTAGATCACTTTCCAAAGCCTGTAATGCCTGGGCTGTGGGATTCCAGACTGACAAAGCACCCCCTCCTTCCCCAGGTGTAGCAGTTGCTCAGGATGGGATTAAGGGGGAGGCAACACCAAAGGGAGTGCCCGCCCCTCTCCTTATTCTCAGGTGCAGCAACTGCTCAAGACAGCACCAAAGCAGGACACTCTTGTCCCTAGAGGAGCCGGAGATCCTATTTGTCTACCCAACAGTTGTAAGGCTGGGATCTCGTTTCCATGGTGACTCTGATTCTACGACCTCACAAGCTCCTCAAAGCCACCTGCATTCCTTGTTGTGTGGTTCCCTCAGTCTTCCAGCCACCGATGATGTCTTGGAGACTGCAAATCTCTGACTTCTTCTACTCATCTCTCTGATTTCAGCTAGAGGAAGTTTGCCGCTTTTAAGAACTCATGCAGTAATGACGTGGATACCTATGGGGACATTATTCTGTCTACCACATGGAATTAGGACATGGACATCTTTGGGATTTTATTCTGCCTACCGCATGGAATTAGAACGGGAACACATTTGGGGCCATTATTCTGCCTAACACATGTGATGAGGATGTGGACATCTCTGGGACATTATTCTATCTACAACATGGCATTAGAATGTGGACATCTTTGGGGACATTATTCTGTCTACCACATGTGATAAGGATGTGGACATCTTTGGGACATTATTCTGTCTACCACATGGGGATTAGGACGTGGACATATTTAGGGACGTTATCCTGTCTACCACAATCGATTCGGATGTGGAAATCTTTCGGGGCCATTATTCTGTCTATCACATGGGATTAGGATTTGGACATCTTTCAGGACATTATTCTGTCCACTACATCGTTATAGCAGAGTAATGCCTCGTTCCAGTGAATATTCTTCTACATCATGATTTAACGGCTTCTATCATCCCAGTCATTAGCCCCCCACAAAATGACGAAAACCCAGCATTCATTGAGACTTTATTATATGTCAGACAGCACCACAGAGCTCTACATGTGTTAACTTAATTCTCACTGAAATCCCGTGAGCAAGGTCTTATTTTTATTCCCACGGTGCCTGGACACAGCAAATTCTGTGCACTTCCCAGAGCGGACAGGGTTAGAATCCCGGAGTCTGACATCCCCGCCCACGGTGACGTCCTGTCTCTGTTGCCTCTTCCTCTCCCTCGGCACCTTCTGGCTGGATTCTGTGTCACGTATAATTTCTTGGACCAACTTCTCTCCTTGTTCATCAGTGCGATTGTCTAAGTGGCTGACCTGTTGTTACCTACCCGGGCAAAGTGTTTGCACTGCTCAGGGTTTCTTATGTCACTGTGCGTTCACAGGGTCATTAGAGAGGTAAGTCTAGTCACCTCCTTCTACTGGCAGTGAGAAGCCGGTGCACACGTTGGCATGGGCCTTGCCGTACGTAGCTTGAAATGAGGACACATTGAAGTCGGGCAGCTGAAATAACAGCCTGTCAAGAAATACAGAGCGATGTAGAATTTGGGGAAGTAGACATCGGAGGGAATTTGAGGGGGCGAGCAGTGAATTACCGGAACAAGAAGACAATAGACAGTCTCGCAGGGTAAAATTTTAAATCATGGCCATAAAGACAGCATATGCCCGTAGAGGAATAGCCACAGAATTAAAATAATACATGAAAGTCAAGGGGGGTTTTGGGGAAATATAGGACAGAAGGCAGGTGCTCTTCATGACAAACTCATTTGTGTGTCATAAAGCATTTTTACTATTTTACTTTGAAATGCTTTCCATTTTAATGCAAAGGAATAAGGTCGACAAACAAAAAAAATCGTACGTTTTTTAAAAAGTGAAGCATCACCGACCTCCTAAAAATACCCGTTGGCTTTATCCCCGGGCCCCGGTCACCAAAGAACGGCATCCCCCGTCCCTCCGATTTCCCCGCGTGGTGCACAGGCAGGTGAGTCACCGGCACACGGTCACCCGCTCACACACACATCGGCTGTGATCCTTTAATATTCAACAGCGGAGCAGTCGCTGGCCTACAAATTTCTATTATAATGAAAAAGGAGATCTCTGTGTCGGTAAATATAATAGGTGTCAGGGTAAATGTTTGTCAGGGTGAGAGTTTGCAAGCGCGCGGCGCGGCGTCTGCATACTTATGTGTGAGCCTCTCTGAAGGGTGTTAATCGCCTCTCGTGGTGCGGGCGGGGGATGACACAGACGCTCGGTCAAATGTGCCTTATTTATTCAGCACTTCAGCAGTCTGCGGGGCAAAAGCGCCCACGGCGAGCCAGGTTGCGGTAACCCTCCGTGCATTTTAAAACGCCTGCATCCACTCAGCTCCCGTCACTACTCCCAACAGTATGATGAAGTGCAAATAGCGTTTCCATATATTAACTGCCGCAGACTGAATTTTCAACCCGCGCGGGAGGACAGACACTTAGGAGGAGAGAGTCTCAGATGACATGCCCATCGCTGGGAATAATTGCCCAAATGGACGTGGTTATTGCTCTTAAGGAGGGAGAGCGGGCGGCCTGAATCAGTGGCAGGGGCAGAGGAATGGCCTCCAGTCCACAGAGGGTGGGAACGCAGGCCGGGCGTTCTGCAACTCAGACATAAAGGACACTCCAGCGTCCGTCCCTCTGCGTTCATCCGAAAACACTTACTAATAGTAAAACACGAGTCCTTATCAATTACATGCTATCATGCACCGTGGTATCCGGACCTCTCAAAATCCTTCCGGGTGCCTAACCCAAGAGTTAGAGAGTGTTGGTGCCATGCAAGCCTCGTGGCTCATTTCACGATCTGCAATACACCCACGTCCCTGGGACTCACACTGGCCCCTTTCTGTCCTCGCACGCGGCCATGAATACGCAAATCAATGCCCCAGACAGGATCTCAGGGCGGTTCTGCACCTCCCGCGGCCTCAGCAGGCTCCCTAGGTGATTGCTGTCATTGTTTGCAGAGATTTCAAAACTTGGCTAGTATGGGTGGGTTGAAATGTGTCTCCCCCAAAAGATATGTTGGAGTCCTAACCCCCAGGACCTCAGAATGCAACGTTATTTGGAAATATGGTCAATGCAGAGGGAATTAATTAAGATGAAGTCACACCGGAGTAGGGCGGGCTCTAAATCCGATGACTTCTGTCCTTATAGGAAGAGACAGAGATGCACGAGGAGAAGGCAGTGAGGGGAAGACAGAGGGAGAGGTTAAGAGTGATGCATCCCTCACCAGCCAAGGAACGCCAGCGCCCAGGAAGGGGCAGGGAGGTGACCTTCCCTAGAGACTAGGGAGGGAGGGCAGCCTGGCTAACCAACACCTCCAGCTTGGTCTTCCAGCCTCCAGGATGTTGAGAAAACACATCCCTGTCATTTTAAGCCACACGGTTTGTGGCATTTTCTTACAGCAGATCCACGAATGAAAACAGTCACCCCGGCCATTCTGCAGAGATGGCTCCTCCACACTTCTGGGGAATATTAAGGTTTTAGGACCCAAGTCTTGAAGGCTCAGCAACGAAATGCGTTTAAACACCGTGATCGACCTCATTCAAGTTGCGTCATCCCTTTGAAGGACTGCAGAGTCAGTTTTAGAACAAGGTTGCAGAACAAGGCACGGTGCGTTTGTCATGCAACATGCACAACAGTGAAGGTGGGAGGTACCAGAGGGTCTCCCCATCTCCAAAGGGCCACCAGGGAGCCCTGTGACCTTGAGCAGCTACATGCCCAAGGTGCCTCAATTTTGGCATTTGCTGTTGTTTCTCTACGTTTCGGGCACTGTGGAAATCCTTCTCAGTGCTCTGCAGCTGGCGGGGCAGAGGTGGGCTCACGTCTGCATTCAACATGGCCTGGGCTCATTTCAACACTGGGCAGAATCTCTCACGCAGCTCTGCATCGAGGCTTCAAAGGCGCTTCAGGGACACACAACTGTCAGAAAGCTCAACTCTAACCCAGGAGCCAACAGACGCCAATGCAGAAAATGAGTGGGTTGATGTGAAATGTCGTGGGCGGTCACGGAGGGGCGTCCCTCCTAATGCCCATGCAGTCGGTAGGGACCCTTGAGGATGGCCGATGGGGACACAGCACGAGCAAGTCACGTGTCTCTTCCTGAGAATCATTTTCTTCACCTGTAAAGTGAAAAGTGTTGTCTGCTCTCCTGCAACTGTACAATTCCATGATGCCAACTCTCGCACAACCGATGCCAAGTATCTTGCCCACGTGGGAACTTGCCTTAACCCATTGCACAGTCTCCAGACAACCTGCTTAGTGGCCGCTGATACGATGTGTGACTGTGACAGACGAGAAGCAAAACCAAGGTGGGAAACAAAACTTGTGGGTAGCCGGATGAGGATGATTTTCTGTTATTTTTTTTTTTCGGCATGGATGCTATAAGAAGAAAGAGGCCAGTAGGGGGTTTAGACGACCTCCAAACTCTCTGCTTTGACCTTGGAAGTAAGAGGACCAACATCCAAAGTGGAATGAGACCAGCTGTCTCTGGTGCAGGGGAAGAGGAGAGGAAGAAGCATACCTCCCCGGCAGTCCAGAAGTTTGTCACCGATGCTCGAGCCGCCACGCTCCCTGGTGAGGAATCAGGCCAGCACTCGGGATTTGGAAGGAGGTGGGTGTCGATAATGAGGACGCAGAGCAAAAGGCAGGGGAGAGCTCCCAGAAGCCGGCTGGCTGCCGTGACCTTTGGCATTCTCTGATTGACAGGTGGAGGCCGGGACATGTGGGTCACCCCCCTGGCTGGACCCTCCCCGTGGCCGGACCCTCCCCCTGGCTGGACCCACCCTCTGAGCGGACGCACCCCCTGGCAGGCCGGGCGAAGGCCGTGCGCTCCTGCCCGGGGCCCTTTGGCAGCTCAACAGCCATAAGACTAGTCTGCTTCCCTCTCGGGGAGAAGGCAGCAGCCGGTCCCCGCAGCCTCCTGAGCACCCCCATGACCCTGTCCCTCTGTGCAGCGCATTCTGCACTGTGTCCTCTCATGCCCTCCACGGGTCACGTCCCAATCCCTCACCGCCTTCGGCAACCCAGTCACGGCAGCTTTCAGGAAGACCCTGTCGGTTTACTGGACAAACCCCAAACACGGTTGTGCCTAATTGCCCTGAAGACCTCCCACATCCTCACTCATTCCTACGCAGCACGGACCCGGACGCTCGGCCATGTGGCACCTGCTGCCCCGGAAGCCCGGGTCCTTGTGACGTCCCCCCCAGGTAGCTTCTCCCGCCGGTTCCCAGTGCTCTGTGATGCAGCCTTTGTTGAAATGCCTTCTTGGGGTTCAGGCTGGGAGAGATCAAAGCCCATGACTACGGTGGGAAGGTGTCCCCTCCAAATTGCAGGTGTCGCCAAAGTGATGGTATTAACAGGTGCCGCCTTTAACAGGTGATTAGGCCGTGAGGGCTCCTCCCGTGTGAATGGGATGAAGGCTCTTGCAAAAGAGGCTTCACGCCGTGTTCGGGTCTCTTGCCCTTCAGCCTCCCCCAAGCGTGGACGCGGCAAGAGGACCTTCACCAGATGCCAAACGCCGGCGCCTCCATCCCAGACTTCCCAGCCTCCGAACTGTGAGCGGATACATGTCTGTTCTTTACAGCCTACCTGGTCTCAGGTATTCTGTTCTTGCAGTCTTGAGACAACGAGAAAGTCACTCAACTCTTGAATCGTCCACGGTCGGTACAACTCTGGGCAGTGCCGGGGACTTGCAGGGGCCGCCGTGGGATGGGGTGAGCTCGTTCTTGCAGAGAGCGGACGGCGTGCCTGGTACCCGAGGAGGGATGTGGGTGTGTGTGACCTAAGTGGCACAAGATGCTGTCACTGCAGGGGCTGGAATGTTGATTCTCAACGCAGCAGGGTAGCTGTGTGGGTGGGAAACAGCCCAAGCACCTCATCCCAGCGGCGGCGATTCCGTAGGGGGCTCCGCTGTCTCGGAGAGCCTGGGGCAGGGGGTGCAGCCCCTGTCGTCCTGCAGTGGGAAGTTGCTCACAAACACACCTTCCGTCATCGTTCCTCCTGTGCACGGTCTCTTCCCCACACCCCCGGAACCCCCAACCCCATCACCTCCTCTGTAGACTTTACCATACCAGCGCAAAATACAAGAAAATACAATAAGGAGAATTTAAAATACCGTCCTGGGAGAGGCAATTCAAAGGCATGACCGTGAGCCTAAGAATTTACCTTTCTATCTGGGAACAGTTCAGCACGGGCCACCGTGCCCCTGCCTGGGTCCAGGATTTCGGCACCCACAGACCCCACAACCCCGAGGCTCTTCACAGATGGGGGCGGTCGGGGGTTCCGAGCGCATCTCCCGAGAAAGCCGTCTCTCTCGTCCACCCTCTTCCTCACACGCAAACCCGTCAAACTCTGAGGTTCGCTAATGCGGAAGTATTAATGTCAGAAACAAAGCCGTCTGAGCTAATTGCCAGTCGCCTGATTTTGAGGGGGAAGGAGAAGTGATTTGTAATTTTGTGAGGTTCTGTGACCCTGTTTCCAGGGAAGGCTCCCTGCACCTGGGCGATGGAGCCATGGCCTCCCTCCAGGCCACGGAATGGCAGCCGCGCCGGGCAGAGCAGGTGCACTGCTGGGGCAGCCCACGCAGGCAAGTGTGTCTCAGTGCGCATTCCGGACAACTGAGCTTTCCCACCTGACAGGACAGAGACAGACGTCTGTAAACCGGCTCACAGCTACATGTTGCCACTGTCAAATTTTTGCTAGTGTTTAAAAATGTAACTGTGGGAGAGTATAATGCCGTGGTGGTTTTTTTTTTTTTTAGTGTAGGCTGTATTTATCTTTGCTCTTGATATACATATTGATGCATACTCATATATATATATATTAACACATATTTATGTATTTATACATACATATTTATATGTTTATGTATTTATATTATATAATTATATATTTATGTATTTATATATGTATATTGCATATATTTATATATTCATACTTTTATACATATATATTTACACATATTTATATATATTCTTATATATTTATACACACATATTTATGTATTTATATACTCATATTTATATATTTATATATTTATACATATTTATATATTTACACATATATACATATTTATACATATTTTATATATTTATATACTTATATACATATTTATGTATGTATATTTATATTGTATATATTTATATATTCATATATATTTACACATATTTATATAATTATACATACATATTTATGCATTTATATCTTTATATTGTATATATTTATATATTCATATATGTATATATTTATATATTTACACATATTTATATATTTATATTATATATTTACCTATATGTATTCATATTTTATATAGCTATATATTTATATATTCATATATTTATACATATTTACACATATGTATATGTTTATATATACATATTTATATGTTTACACATTTATGTATTTATATTGTATATATTATATATTTATATATGCAATTTATACGTGTGCATATTTATATATTTATATAGATATTTTATATACTTACATTTTATACATATTTTATTTATATATACATTTCATATGTTCATATTTTATATAACATAGTCATATATTTATAAATATTTATACATATATATATTTATGTATACATATTTATGTTTATACATTTATATATTTACATTGTATATATTTATACATTATATATGCATTTATATATCTGTACATATTTATATATTTTTATATAGATATTTTATATATTATATATCTATATATTAATATTTACATATTTATCTATATCTATATTTGTATATTTTAATGTATATTTTGTATACTTGTACCTTGGTACCTCTATTTGTGTATTTCTGTACGTGTCAATGCGCAGTGCGCCGCGCCCACCTCCGAGCCGAGGGCCACGTGTGGGAGAGTCGCCTTCCTCTCCTGCGAGCCCCCTCTCCACCTCCCGGCTCCCCTCCCTCTCGGTCCCTGTCACCCAGGGCCACGTGGCTCCGTGGCGGTCACCTGCGGGGACATCCACGTGGCACGTGACGGGCTGAATGTCAGAGCCGGCCGCGTGTCCCTTCCCGGGCGCGGGCGGGATGACGGTGCTGAGACCACCGTGCTGGGGGGAAACCAACACTCTGGACGTGGGGTTCTCCCCTCCCCTCCCGGCGGTCCCTTGCAATTCGACTCTCGGGCTGTAAAACCCGTGTCAACCCGCGACCCGCGGGCCAGGCGGTTCCTGGAAGCGGGGCCGGCGGGCAGAGCAGGCGACGGGCTAATCAGCCGCAGGTGCCCCGCACGGCCCGGACCCGTTTCCTGATTCGGGGCGCGCGACCTACCAAGGCGCTCTGTGACCGGCTGCATAAGGACTTCATTCGGCTGCGCGGTAACAGGGCCATTACATCCGCCTGGAGCCGGGATTACAAGGGAAGAGAAATACCTTTTTGCTTTTTTTCTTTCCCCTCCGTTGCCCGGCAGAGATCACAGGAAAGAAACAGGCAAGAAACCGGCCACCTCGCACCCCGTCTCCACGCCACGACGTGACACCGAAAACGTGTATTTGCGCGTCCAGACGTGGCAGCCCCGGGTGTGTCTTTCGGAGGACACGGCTTTGGGGGACGCAGAACGACATCCCCTCCTGTCCCTGTGACCTCTTTGCACGGCTCACGGAAAACGGGCATCTCCGAGTCTCCCGTGCCCGCCGCGCACCTGAGCTTGGCGTGGGCTTGCTGGGAGAGGACGGTGACGTCCCCACGGTGGTTCCCGCGCCCCGACCCCAGCCGCGCCCCTGTGTGTGGGCACTTCGGTCTCTGCCCCACCCACCCCTGGACGCATTCCGGGTGTCGCAACTTGGCCTCAGAGAGAAAGACACAAACACCGACCCTTCCTGGGTTTCGAGTTTCCAAAGAGGAGCCAGGCGGTGGGGACAGACGCTGGAAGGCGTGGGGCTGCAGGGGTGTCGGGTGCAGAGAGCTGGGGTCCCCGAGAGGGACAGTCCCCGATGCTGCCTGTGTGCACGCCCTGGCTGAGACCCGACGGGGACCCAGCGTCCCGGGAGGAGGGGCAGACCCCGCCTTGCTTCCCTCGCAGAGCCCTGGGTGGTGGGAGGCGTTGAGTCCTGTCTGGGGACATACGGATGCAGGGTGGGCCACGAGCGCCCCCCTGGTGTCCGGCAGCGACAAATCCTGGCTGCGCTCTGAGCACATAAGAGGGGCCACAGCAGCAAGTCACTCTGGTATTTAATAAATGCTGCATTGAGCCACTACCACGTGTCCCCAATGCTTCACAGGAGGAGAGTAAGAAATTGTCACCTCGAGGAGTGGATGTTTGCTTTCCATCATTCGTGCTACGGAATTTGCAGACGAGAGACATGAATTCGAGCCCAGCGAGGAGGAGAACGGATGTTTTGGGCACACACAGAGCAGCTGTCCCCATCTCATGCCGGTTCACGGCCCGGCCGGGGGAGCTGAGCTCTGCCTAGGCTTCACCCTGAAAGAATTTGTCAAAGCTCATTCTGCCCGGCAGGGTGCGAGGCTAACACAACCAGGAGAAGCAACACCTTCGTCAAAAAAAGACGTTTCGTAACCTCCTCCCTTCTCCAGGCGAAAACCTCGTGACCCCAAAACATTCGGTAACTCCCCATCGGTAACTCCCCACGTGACCCCGCCAGACACATTTAATGTCCAATAGCTTCCGAATTTTTGCTTTTGGCCTTCGGTGACTTGACGTTTCTCTGTGAGCTCTCCAATGACACACACACACACACACACACACACACACACACAAACACACACACAGATGAACGTCAGGGCCCCCCCAAAAAACTCCTCCGCGACTTAATTGGGCCGAAATAAAAACCCGCATTCCAGGCTGTGATTGTAGCCCTGCAGTTCATTTCGTTTGTGTCATTACGGCCCCGCGAGTGTGTCCGTACAGGAAACCACACGCCTGAGAAGTTAAACGTGAGTATAAATAAAATGTGTTTCGGGTTAGAGTGTATTAAAAAAAAAAAAAAAAGACACAAGACAGCCAGACCCTCTGTGATCACTTGCGCAAAATTATAACGGAATTTAGCCCAAAGGACATTAATGCCCGAGTCCGTTTAGTGTTTAAACACGCGGCCGCGGTAAATCGTTCTGGGCATCAAAATGAGTCGACAGAAAGCAAAGTCCGAATCTATTAAGCCGACAACTCTTCACGAGGGGGCAATCGCGGCCGGTTTCGGCTCGTGCTTTTGCGTGGCACGAGAAAAAAAAAAATCTACGATTCTACGTCAACTTGCAAGCATGGTAAAGTGAGCTTGGAACTCAAGGATTCCGGAAAATTGTCTCCCCGGCTTCTCCCTGAAAACAGAAACTCAGAATGCACAGTTGTTTTTTTTTTTTTTTTTTTTCCTTTTAAATGGTGTTAAAATTCACACGACCTAAAACTCACCATTTTAACCATTTTAAACCGAACAGGTCAGTGGCATTTAGAACTTGCGCAAGGTTGTGCACCCATGACCTGTCTAGTTGCAGAATATTCTCATCACCCCAAAACGAGACCCCATACTCTTTAGCCGTCACTCCCTAACTCCTCCCTTGACAGCCACGAAGCCACTTTCTGACTCTACGGATTTGCCTGTTCTGGGCATTTCATGGAAATGAAATTATACGATATCTGGTCTTTTGTGTCTGGCTTCTTTCACGGAGCATCGTGTCTGCAAGGTTCACCCCATTGCAGCAGGTTGTCCGAGTCTCGTTCCTTTTCCTGGCTGCGTAATATTCCACTATGTGGACAGACCATGTTCCATTTATTCATTCACGCCTTGATAGACATTTGGGCTGTTCCCACATTTTGGCTACTGCACCTACTGCTGTGGTGAACATTTGTGCACCAGTTTTTGTGGGATGACAGGGAGTAGTTCACACCCACGGATGACTAGTTTGCACGAAGCTTTTTTAAAAAACCAAGGCTAGGATTTGCATGACGTGAAATAGTTATTTTGAACTGAACAGCTCACTGGGATACATGCATGATGTTTTGTGACCACCATGTCTATCCGGTTCTGAGACATTCTCATCCCCCCAGAGGAGACCCCATCCGCATCAGCAGTCCCTCCCCATCCCGTCCCCAGCCCGGGGTAACCACGAATCCACCTTGTGTCTCTGCAGAACTGCACCTTCTGGACGTTTCTTGCAAATGAAGTCAGACAGCAGCTACTCTGGTGTAGGAGCCGGCAGTGCCCAGTAACCACCCGTCAACAGAGAAAGCATCTTCCCTTCTGTCCATCCGCACACGGTGACCCTCCAGGCACAGTCCTCTGTCCCAGGTGAGGAGGAAAACACACCCCAGGTTGCACCTTGCAGGTAATTGGGACGATGTAGATTTAGTCACCCAAATGGGGCGCTTTAGCCAGAAGAGTTAATAGACAGACGGCATCATGGAAGAACCCACTTTTATGAGATTTCAGGGATAGCTGTAACAAAATACTGCAAACCTGGGGGGTGGGTAGCCAACAGGAGTTTACCCTCCCCCAGCCCCGGAGCCCAGGAGTGTGAGACGCAGGGGTCTCGGGGCCGCGCTCCCTCCGCAGGCTCCAGGGGAGGCTCCTTCCTGCATCTTCCAGCTCCTGGGGGCTCCAGCGTCCCTGGGCTTGTGGCTGGGTCACTCCAGCCTCTGCCTCCGTCTCCACGTGGCTTCTCCTCTGCGTCTGTGTCCCCTCTGCTGTCTCTTAGGGGGACACTTGTCATTGGATTTAGGGTCCTCCCTAATCCAGGATGGTCTCATCTCGAGATCCTTCCCTAATTACATCTGCTGAGACCCTATTTCCAAATAAAGTCTGATTCTGAGATTCCAGGCTGATAGAAATGTCGGTGAGGGGTCACTATTCAACCCATCACTGAGCATAACCCAGGCCTGAGGGCTGCCCCACAGCCCTTCCTTTCTGCTAAGAATGTGATCATCAGGGCATGATGTTGGGAGCTGCAGCAGCCACTTTGTGACCATGAGGCACACTTGAAGACTAGGCAACTAGCTTAAAAAAAATGGAAAGTGACTTTGTATTTCTGTACTGCTGCCTGTCTCCCTACACAATATTTCTGATCCAACACAATCCACATATGTCCCCACCTTGGAAAGTGGCTCTCTTTTTTGCTCTTATTTCTGTTCCTGTGGGGGCTTCTCTTCTATTGTAACCGACAGGAGATATCTCTCAAATTCTCATCCTCCCTGGGTGAATGTCTTTTTTCTTTTTTCTTTTTTTGATAAACACATCATGATTTTTCTCATGTCCTAAGAGTCACCGTGTGTGTGTGTGTGTGTGTGTGTGTGTGTGTGTGTGTTTGTATGTGTATTTGACTGTGTGTTCCATGCATGGCTATGTGGGTCTCTGGGCAATGAAAGCAAACATGAGATTTCTTGGACAGTTGATTTTAGAAAATTGCAATCCACAGAGTATACTGAAAAGCAGGGTGACAACGACGAATGATTCTAACACAAACATTCAGATCAGACACTTTGATTTGGTACAAAAGGCACGAGGAGGAGAAAACATTCCCAATTCTTGAGCAAACAGGCACACATCACCCTTGGAGCTAAGTATAATCAGAGCGATTAGTACTATTGACATGCGATTACGATTAATCACAAATTCATTGATTGCAGCTTCTTAAAGGTGTAGGCTAAAGTTCAGACAGGAGAGAATGCGTCACCCAGAAAAAAATACACCAAAGTGAATTGAAAGGTAGTTTAAAATAGGGGTCAACAACGTACGGTGAGTTGTAGAATTATTTCATTATGTATTACACTGTAATAATAATAGAAATAAAGTGCACGATAAAAGCAATGTGCTTGAATCATCCCAAAACCATCGCCCCCAACCCCTGACTGTGGAAAAATTGTCTTCCGTGAAAACAGTCTCTGGTGACAAAAAGGTTGGGGACCACTGGTGTAAAATACAAATGTATGAAATATTAAAAGCACTTGTGAAATGGCTGGAGTTATTAAAAAAACATAAAACAACGGCACGTTTTAAAATACATAAGTAACGACACGGCCAAATCTTTGAGAACTCTTCTCTGTTGGTTTTTTTTTTTTCTATTCAGAAAGCTACCACCGTCTTTTATTATTTCTGTCTGCATCTTTGTAAAATGGAATTCTCGCAAAAAGGTCTGAGTTTCCAATATGCGTAAAACAAAGGAAATAATGTACAAGGGGTGGGGGGAAGAGATCAGAAAGGAGCCAAGAGTTCTAGAGGAAAAATGCAATTTAAAATCCGGTGTCAGTGACATGGGCGAGCATTTGCAAAGCAGCTCCAGGTTGCAGAGCCGATGGGGCCTGTGGCCCTGATCGCGGGATTTAAATGATTATAAACACATGTTCGGGGGGGGCAGGAGGACGTCCGTGCACGCCGGGGGCAGCGGCTGCAGGGGAAGGTATTGCCGGAGCCGCAGCCCCGTCTCGCCGGAGCATTCTATTAGCAGATGCGTCAGAAGTTAAAAGCACTTGCTTAAGTGGGTAGCTGGCAGATGAATGATTGGAAAAAGAGACCCCGCTACAGAGATCGGAAAGAAGAGAGGCTTTGGCCCGCACAAGAATGCATGTGCGATTTCAGCCGCCTATGAAAAGGTAATTTATGGGCTACATAATAAAACATAAAAACCGGCATCTCTTCTTCGGGAGGAAGAGAAATAACTTAGGATTTGAACAGCACCTCATTGTGCCTTGTGTTGGAAGAAATGAATACAGGAGGTTCGCTGTTCTTTAGAAGTTTGGAGGAGTTTAAAGTCTCCGAAGGGGCACGGCCGAGCGTGTATCTGCACGCATGGACCTCATTAGCGCCTCTGTCGGGCAGGCGCCGCCCCCAGCCCATGCTAACCCCGAGCCTAACCCTAACCAGACAGGAGTGCTAGGAGGAATGCTCCGTGCAGAGACCAGCTCCCTGGACTACATCAGACCCTGCTCCAAGTGCCTGCCGCAGTTTGGTGAGGACGAATACTTCTGACCGTGGACATATTGTCACATCAGCACAAATGGCTGGGAGGAGTCGGGGAAACTCAAGGTGTGAATACTTCTTCCTCCTGCCAAAGTCTCATGGAGCATTTGCGGCAGCGACGCACACAAGGAAATTCAGGCAACCCACCCAGAGAAAGAGCAGAGGTGTGAGCACAGGCGATGACATCTCCTGGCACAATAATGCCACCTTGTCTTACAGTGTGCCTCATTGTCACAAAGTGGCTGCTGCAGCTCCCGATGTCATGCCCTCGAGATAGCATTCCTGGCAGGAAGGAGCTTTCTCCCTGGGACTTTCTGGCTTTGTCTCTTCCCACACAGTCCCCCGAGTCTGCAGCTCGGGTACCAGGACAGGGGGACAGAGCAACCTGCCAGGTTGATTTCCTGGGTGGGGGAAGGACCAGTGAAGCCAAATTGGGGTCCCATGAAAGAGGAGAGAGGGAATGGCTCGTTAAGAGCAAAGGGGAACGGCTGTCTTGGAGGAAAAATCCACAAGGATGTCAGCTTCCAGAGGCCTGGTGGGAGGAGGGGGTGGGGAGTGACTGTTTAATGGGCAAGGGGTTTCCTGTTGGGGTGACGAGAACATTCTGGAACTAGATAGACGTGGAAGTTGCACATCATGGCAAATGCAAAACACCACTGAGCTGCTCTCTCTAAAACTGGTGATGTTTAATTTTACGTTATGTGAATTTTAATGCAATTAAAAAATAACTTACCTTTTAGTGGGGGAAGATAACATACATACATACTTACATGCACACATACATATATGTACACATGTGTACACACATGCTCACACATGCACACATGTGCACACAAATATGTGTACACACATGCATATAACACACATGCATACATATATACGTGCATACACATACATAAAAACACATGCACACAAAGACACACGCATATGTACTTACATGCACACATGCACACACATGTATACACACTCACCCACATGCACATATGTGCACACATGCATACGTATATGTGTGCACACACATGCCTATAACACACATGCATACATATATACATGCATACACATGCATAAACACATACATACACAAACACGGATGCATACATACTTACATGCATATACAGGCGTCCACGTCCTTTATTTTTAACCAGTAAGTTCCTTTAGAGCTACCGGCAGGACAAAACCTTTTAATGTAAATTGTCATAATATTTTTTTATACTTAAAAAATTCCTATTTGTAAATTTTTAGTCTTTTTTGTGTGTGTGAGCAGGTCTTACTGTGCCCAGAAAAGTTCAATTTTCCTCCTCTCCCCCGCTAATTTTTTATGGTTGTCCTATTTCTTCATCGCCGGGGCATTCCGGGCATCCCCCTGCATTCCCACATTGGTTTCATGTTTTTATTTTAATCCTAACCGACAAATAAAAATTGTGTCTCTTTGTGGAGCACAACATGATGTTTCCCAGGACGTATCCATGGTGGCATGACTCAGTGAGCTAATTAACACACATGCAGTACCTTACACGCTTGTCATTTTTTGCACGTAAAATCCACCCTCTTAGACATGGTCCAGGATATAATATGTTGTCGTTAACCGTAGATGCACAATGGGGCTCTTTCACTCATCCCTCCCGTCTGAGATCTCGAATTGCTTCACCAGCATCTCCACATCTTTGCACCTCCCCAGCGCCCGGAAACCGACATTCTACTCTCTGCTTCTATGGGGTCAATGTCCCCAGATTCCACACAAGAGGGAGAACACGCTACGTCTTTCTTTCCGAGCCTGGTTTATGTCCCTCAGCAGCAGGTCCTTGGGCTCCTCCGTGGGGCTGCAAGCGGCCGGCTTTCATGCTAAAACGCTGGACAACCTTCTGTGGTGTATCTAATCGCCACATTTTCTTGCTTTTTTAAATTTCAGGATATTAGGGGCCACGTTTTCTTTACCCAGTTGTCATCCTCCAGTGGACACCTGGGTGGATTCCCCATCGTGGCTACTGTGAGTAAAACTGCCAGGAACATGGGAGTGCAGATGTGTTTTCTAGATACTGATTCATTCCTTTGGATACATACTCAGTTACAATTGCCTCCGCTCCCAGCGTGCCTTTGTGGTGGGTGTCCCGGGCTGCGGTTAATCCTCTGAGCTAGAAGAACTCGTGGGGGCTGTGTCGGCTTTGCGGGACCCAGGCTTGTCTATAATCGGAATAGCAACTTGTCTAATGGGACGCTGTCATCCCGTGACAAGCCCTCGCCCAACCAATCCCCGTTCCTAGAGGAGGAATTTTTATACCAGCACGACCTGAACCATCCTGTTCTGAGACGGTATTCACTGCTTGACAAATTCATCCATATCTCCTGAGCTTTACTTACAGCTTCTAACACGCAGCTGTTCACCATTTTCTGGAGGCTTTGTTTAGAGAATCGAAAGAAAAAGTAATGTCTATGAAAGGAATTTGTAACGAAAAAGAAATATGCAAATGTAAGTTGTTGACATTGTGACGTTTGTGTAGTCCAGGGTGTGTGCTGTATGATACTGTAGCTGGTAGGCGTAGCTGGCTATTTAAATGAAATTGAAAGGAATTAAAATGAAACAATATTAAAAATTCAGTTCCGCATTCTTCTGAAATGATGGGAGAATTAAAATCAAGAAATTTTAAATTGCATATTCTTTTTATCATATCATATATAGGAGCAATAGATTTTGATTATATAAAATACATAAATATATGATATGTAAATATACGATTGTGAATTAACATAAATCAATGCCTTAATATATAATATGCGATGTATTAAATTATATATGCAAGTATCATACCTCATATATATCAAACACATTCCCGCAAACATATCTATGTGATTTATTTTTAAATAACGTAGCTATTTAGCCAACACAATAATCAAAGGCATTTTAGGCATTGATTATAGAAAAAAATAAGTTGATAAAATGACCAAAATGAAGCCAAAGTTTGAACTACTAGGAAAACAAACATTATTATTATTTTTTTAGCCTCCAAGAGAAAATACACTTCGTTGGAGAGATTTCAAACTACAGTGTCTTGAAGTGTCAAGGGACTCTTTGACATGACCTGTGGAGATATTTTAGGGTTGAAAACTCATTTTCTGTGAAAACTGCTAGACTCTCTTACCTCCCACCCGATGCCCTATTAAATTTCAAGACAACGTACAAGTGTGGAGAGAGAAGATTGGTGTCAATCGTTCCGAGGAGTGATGTTCTCTGGAGGCTGATGATGAAAGTGATTAATTTTACAATTCGTCCCATTAAATATAAATGCTTGAATTTTTAGAACAGGCACTAAAAGTGGTGGGGGAAATTGCTTCCAAACTCTTAAAGTGGGAAGAATTAATTAAACCCAAAGATGACAAGACATGAGAAAAAAATTTAAAAAGCCGAAACATTAGGGAACACAGAAATGATTGCAGGAAAAACATAAATAAAAATAAGTCCGTGTGCACGGACTAAACTCTCCACTCGAGACTGAACTAAAGACAGAACAGCAACCGGGTGGATTCTGTTCCCAAGAGGGTCACCTAAAACATGGACACAGGAACATGGAGAAATGCCAGGTTGAGAAAAAATAATACCCAATAAATATCAACTAGAAAAATCTGGGAGTAGCTTTGTGAGATGACACAAAATAGATGTTTTTTTTTAAAAAAAAATGGATGGGAATGGATAAAGTCGCAACTTATTTATAAACTTTCCAATCAGTGGGGAAGATACAATTCTGTACCCGTACGCTAACTCTTACCCTAACCCGTTCACCCCTTAATAACACAGCCTCGTTAATGCACCTGCAGTATGGCCAGAAAGATATTCACAAACCCGCCAGCTTGCAGAGAAGTTCTGCCCACCTCACCTTGTAACGGATAATTTAAGCTGACAAATCATTGAATTTAGAACCCTCCTCCTGCGGGATGATCTCATCTCAAGATTTGAATTACATCTGCAGAGAGACCGTATTTCCAAGTAAGGTTCACATTCGCAAGTTCCGGCAGGCACGTCCAATTCAACTCACCAAAGTTGGTTATTTCCGGTCAACGACTTTCCTTACAGACGTGGAATGGCGACCCACACATTGTCTCGCAAATGATTTTCTTACCAAGCCATGTTTTGTGAACTTCCTTCTTCTCGGTTTTATTCCAATATCTCTTTGGATGTGGAGTCTACCCATCTCCGCCTGACCTTTTCCTGGCATGCGGTATGTCTGCAGCTCCAGAGGAACAAAACCGATCAAAGAGACTCACGTCTTCTTCTCATATAGGTGCTTAGGGAGCTGGGGCTGGATCGCTGGAAGTCCGGTGGGGCTTAGGTTCCAGGAAAGGTGTGATATCTTCCCACGGAGCCACGTGGCTGTGGGACCAGCCACTCTCCTGAGCAAGTGAAGCGTGAGCCAGTGGTGTTCTTCCCCAGACCTCCCAAGTCTGACCTCAGCCTCGGGGACGCTCCCAGGACATCCTCAAGGGCCTGGGCTGGCTTGGCTGGGCTGCCCACATCCGTTGGTGACGTGGTCTCTGCAGTAGATCTCACACCTTGTTGAGAAGGAGACCAACACTCCTCCTCCTGCCCAGCCTCTGCCTCCATCCAGTCCCCACCATCACCGTCTTGGTTTCTGTCTCTTTCTTGAGATGATGACATGGAGCTTTTCCGAGGGGTACAAAGCAACAGCATCAGAGGAACCCGATTACTTGTGGGAAAGCACCCACTGAGTGTGCAAAGTCATCACTGAAGAGGTCACGGGATAGTGCGTCCTTAGAACAAAGGCCGCCCTGCCTGGGCAACCTCACCAGCTAGATCTGAAGTGCAGGAGACAGAACGGCTGTGCGGGGGAAGGTGTCCAAGGCGAGATGCCCAAGCACTGAAGACGGAGAGAGAAAGTCCTCCCTTCCTTGTGGATGGTCGGGATGCTGTTCAGTGACACAGGAGAGTGGGCCGGGAGTGAGACAGTGGTTTGGAAAGTGTTCGGAAAACCACCAAGCGCAAGGCAGAGGAAGCAGCGTGGGGATGTGTGGACATAGGGAAGCCTTCTCAGCACAGTCATCTGCATGCTCAGCTCACACAGACAAGGAGGATCATAAAACACACCCCAGTCTTCAAGCCACATGACTCTACTTATCCAAGCGACCCCGGAGGCTCAGAGCAAAAGCTCACTTTGTTCACGCCAGTTAAGCTGGTCCACTCTTCCTGAGGTTACTACTGTGACTTGGCGATCCCAGAAGGGAGGTGAGAGAGTAATCTATCGAGGTGGCCCTTCTTATTCCTCATTCCCAACCCAGGATATTTCCAGAACTTCTAGAATTCTCAGGGCTGATTTTTGAGATGTTTCCGTCTGGGCCAAGCCAGAGCATCAGATGGGGAAGAGATGGACACCTTCGCCTGGGTGCTACGATCAGAACTGGGTGTGGACGTTGAGAAGCTGCAAGTGGCTTATTAAAGAGAGATCCTGCTCTCAGCCCTGTGTTGGCTTCAGGTGTGGTCTCTGGTCTGCTGAGTCAGTGTGGTTTGCAAAGAAGAGTAGGGTTGATGGACACTTTGGAACATTGTCCTTCAGTCATGTTCGAGCGGCCATATCAGCTTCTTAACTGATCACTCTACTTCCATGTTGACCCACCTATCTATTCTCCATACTATATTCAGACCACTTGGAGGTTGGTCCCACTTGGAGATTGGAGACCAACTTGGAGGTTGGTCCAGTTTGGAGATTGGAGACCAACTTGGAGGTTGGTCCAGCTTGGAGATTGGAGACCAACTGGGAGGTTGGTCCAGCTTGGAGATTGGAGACCAACTGGGAGGTTGGTCCAGCTTGCAGATTGGAGACCAACTTGGAGGTTGGTCCAGTTTGCAGATTGGAGACCAACTTGGAGGTTGGTCCAGCTTGGAGATTGGAGACCAACTTGGAGGTTGGTCCAGCTTGGATATTGGAGACCAACTTGGAGGTTGGTCCAACTTGCAGATTGGAGACCAACTTGGAGTTTGGTCCAGCTTGGAGGTCAGAGTTAAACTTGGAGATTGAAGGCCAACTTGGAGATTGGCCACACTGCAACATTGCTCTGCTAGCAGGGTGAGCAGCGAAGGATGTCTCTTGCCCAGTGAAATATCTGGCCCTCAACTGGCTTCTTGGAGATAACTTCAGCATCCTTACCTGGTAAGAGTGTCTTTGCTCACCTGAGCCCTCAGGTAAGGATCTCACATAATGCTTTTGCCTTTGCTGAATTTAATCCATATTCCTTTGCTCTAACAAACTGCAACCATGAGCATAACAACTTTTTTGAGGTCTGTCAGTCTCTCTAGAGAATTTTAAACCTGAGGGCGACCTTAGAGACCTGTTGAACTGCAGGCAAATAGTTAATATTGCAAGACAAGGGGTTGTTTGCCTTGGAAACTTGGACGTCTAAGGAATCAGGACAAGCTAAAGCTATCCTCCCAGGGGGCAGGAGGGTCTGTGGTTCTACCACCCCTGGTTGGAGTTGACCAATGTTCTCTAAGACCGAGCATTTCTGATCTGAGAGCCATGGGGTGGGGTTATGGGAATCAGATGGCAAGAGAGAGAGATGTACTCAGTAGGACCAACCCCAAAACATTGCTTTGCAGGATCTTCTTGCAACTCAGTATGGACATGACCCAAATGGTCTTTCTGGTGGTCACTACGTCCGCCCCTTCTCTGTACCTTGGCACAGGATAGAGTCACTTCCACATTTCTGTGGTTACCTACGTGTTGTCTGACTCCCTCTAAAGACTATAAGCTCCATGAGAACAAGGAAAAGTATCCCTTGGTCTCACCCAGTGCTTACAGAGTTCCTGGCCATAAAACTGCTAAACAATTACTTTCTGAATGAATGCATTCATCTGTTTCCAAATTATCAAATGTATGAACATTTTCTATTTCTTTTTACCGGTTATAATGCAAAAGAACGAGCAAATTAAGAAACAGAAATAAGTACAAGGCAGGATATCAGTCCTCAAAGAACTCACAGACTAACTGCAAGCGTTAGCGTGTGTGGCTGCCATCAACAACACAATACATGCACGAGAACAACAAAAACGGAATCGTGCAGCAGAGAGTAAATGAGTTGTGAGAATCCGAAGAAACGACTGGTGAATCGTGCTGGAGCAATCTGGCCACGGTGTCTGCAGAACAGGAGGCGCTCTTGGCATGCAAGGAAAGATCTCTTGTCAGGGCTACGCATCCCAGTAGACTCTGTTCGGAATGAAATTTCAGAATGAGAACGAACGACCCGTGGAGAAATCTGTGACTCTTTTTGTGAAGATCTGAGAAGAACGGCCACCTGTTTTGCAGACGACTGCATCTGTGAAGGTGGATCGGAAGAGCATATGGCTCTTAATTACCCAATTTCTCCACGTGGCAAATTGGGCTTGAAAAGGGTTGGTGTGCGATGGTGAACACACGGCGGCTGTGATGTAGCTAAGACCGGCGTGGGGTTTTGAGGAACGATGGTTGTGTTTTCTTTGGAGGATGGAGGGTGGGGCCACAGGGCTGTCGCCAAGGAATCGAGGACGGTGATGATGATGAGGTAGAGGAGGAGAAAGAAGAGGAAGAAAAGGAGGAAGAGGAAGAGGTGGCTATTGCATCATCAGCTAGAATCAGAAGCTCAAATCCCAATTCCAGCATCGTCTGGGATTGTCACCATGACTCATGGTTTCTTTCCTCTCTCTGCAACCTCCAGTGTGAACCTCCCGCTGACCTGTCTCCATCCTCTCATCCCTAAGCACAGCAACTGGTCGATGAGACGACGTGTCTATGTATTGTGAATTGCATTTGTGACACTGTTCTTGCTGCTGTTTTTTTTTTTTTCCCCCTGTAAAGAAGCCCCATGTCTCTGGACTTGTATTTTCTCACGACTTCCTGCCCCCATTTTTGGACCATCCAGTGAAATATTCAAAGGTGGTTTTCTATGGAGATAGATTTCACAATCAGTTTCCCAACGTTTAACCTTCTGCAAAATTTTTCACCGCCCGCGAGGTAGGACAGAGAGCATTCTAGCACTTTGTGAGTGGGGACATTCTAGCACCTGGCAGGTACCAGAAAGTCCTCTCTTTTGTGGTTACGAGTTAACTCCAGGTCAGCTGCTATGAGTACAGCCCTCCTTGGCTCACAAGAAAGAACGTTGGTTCCCACCATCCGTCTGGTGACATTTTCTTAGTGAAGATTTCAAATGGCTTCAGGAAGGTCCGGGGGAACAGGACACAGAACACAGGAAATTACATGACTTTGTTCTCTGGGGTAACTCGAGGTGTTGTAGACACAGGCTCGCTTCCATCCACACTTGGCAAAAACACCTTTGGTTCCTCTTCATGACTGTGCACTCCAAGCTTGTTCTCCTGCCCAGGCCCTCGGCGACGGGTCTCCTTTGATGAAGACAACCCTTATTCTGGTGCCTGGAAGAATCTCCTCTCCTGCCAGGGCCTGTGGCTCAGCGGGGCACAGATCCACTGGAGATCAGAGGCTGAGTGTTGCAGGGGACGGTTATAAATGACCAGGACAGCTGCCCCGCTGGCAGTGGTAACTCCACAGCAGAGTAGAAATTATACCCCAGCAAGATCACATGCCAAAGTCCGGGAATCTACGTCAACTCACTCCCCATGGTGAACTGGGGCTGGACCGATGGGTGCTGGCCTGACCTCTGTTAAAGGGGGACAGAGGGACCATGAAGGTAGAGCATCCTTTCTCCTGCCTTGTTACACGTGAGGTCTCCAACGTCATGTGAGCCACTGCTTTGCCCCCCGCTGCAGCTCCTGTGGGGCAAAGTAGCTCCAGGTGGGTGAAATATCATGTGTCTGCCTTTGCAGCCAAAAACATCACCCCTTGACATCTGCTGTTTTCTGTCCTCATTGCAAGGCTCATCTGAAGTTTGCCTGATGGTGTTTCAACTTCAGCCACGCTGGGCATCCCATCGGTATGAGTCTATTGCAGCTGCCATAACAAACAGCCACAAACCGGAGGGCTTTCAATATCACCTGGTCACCCTCTCCCAGTCCCGGAGCCCAGGAGTGTGAGACGCAGGGGTCTCGGGGCCGCGCTCCCTCCGCAGGCTCCAGGGGAGGCTCCTTCCCGCCTCTCCCAGCTCCTGGGGGCTCCAGGCGTCCCTGGGCTTGTGGCCGCGTCACTCCAGCCTCTGCCTCCATCTCCACGTGGCTTCTCCTCTGCGTCTGTGTCTCCTCTGTTGTCTCTTAGGGGGACACTGTCACTGGGTTTAGGGCTCACCCTGATCCAGGATGGTCTCATCTTGAGATCTTTCACAATGATGTGAGAGATCTCAGTAAGAACATTTCACATCTGCAAAGGCTCTTATTGCTGAATAAGGTCCCCTTCTGACATTCCACAAGGACACAGGCAGATGTTTTTGGGTGACGTCGTTCAACCCACTGCAGCATCCTAGGGACCCCTGGGTGAGGTCTTCTCTGGCTTCAAAGATGTCAAGAACGTGGGCCTAGGAAACAGACAACCCCTGGGCTGCAGCCCCAATATCATGGTCAGGCAAAACCCTCCTGGGGCCATTTCTCCAGAGGACCCCAGAGGCACATCACACCTGACTCAGTGTGAAGCCGTGCACCCAGCGTGGTGACCGGGGACGGGAAGGCCGAGAGCCCGGGCTACCGATGCATACGTAGCCGCCCACAGTGTGCACACATGTGCATGGAAGGCTTTGGGCCCCCCAGGGATTAGCGGCAGAGACTGATTTATTCGGGACACGGTGATAAATCTGTAGGCAACCTCCTTTGATATCACGAGCACAACTATGGTAACCATTGAAATATGTCTGGAAAGAGAGGCTTGCTCTGCACAAAAGCGTTTGTCTCACGGGTCTGGCTGCCAAATGTCTCACTGCCGGCGTTTGGGACTCGGGGGTCAGGCCGGAGGACAAGGCTGGCGGGAGACGTGTGTGGAGTCGGGTCTGCTGTCCCCCCTGCAGTTCAAGGTCACCTTGGTGCACACCTGGGCATCCGGCTCTTGGAGAGCTTTCTCCTGCCCTAAGGTAGCACCTTGCAGCACTCAGAACCGCCTGCCTTTTATGGCCGTAGAAAAACGTCCCCTCATCCCACTCCTTGGCCTGTGTTGTCTCACACAGAGGAGCGATTATCAGCTCACCTTTCATCGAATCAGAGATTGAGAGAGAGAGAGAGAGAGAGAGAGAGAGAGAGAGAGAGAGAGAGCCCTTAGACCGCACCTCTCTGACACGCATCTTCCCGCCGAGATGAGACGCCGTTCCTTCCATCTGAGGCGAACACGAGATGATTAACCCTGAACCTGACAGCTTCGGCGGTTCCTGCGACGTTCGGTGGCAAAGGCTTTAATTCAAGTCCGTGTCATGTTTGAAAACACGGCGGCCCCTTGCAGGACGCAGGCTGCGTGGGGAAGCTGGATGACAAGGACGCGGAAGGCACCTTCACATCTCCAGACGGGGCCGTTAATCGGAGACACTGAACGGGCCCGGCCCACGAGAGCCGGGTCTGGCTGTCAGAGACGAAGAGGGCGGATGACAGCCACACAGGGAGCTTTGGCCCGGCCCGTGGCTTCGCTTTGAGGCTGAGATCTTTGCAAACTTTCCCGGGATCAAGGCGCTGTAACCTGGGCCATTTGCCGAGCTGTCAGGGCCGGGCGGGTCTCTCCGTGCGCGCAGCTGGGTGGGAAGCCGCTGGGGCCTTTTATTCCAGCGCCGATTAAACAACTTTGGGGAGCGAGGTTTCTCCGGGGGCCCAGAAGAGCCACTGCATGCCCAGCTCCAAGAAGGGACATCTAACCCCAACTTTTCTCTCTGCTCCCGTGAGACCGGAGTCACTTACCGGGACGCATCTGGGATTTCCAAGATGTTTTATCCTTAGACTTTTAAACCTCAGGTGAGATGCCATTGACAGAAACAATGGCAGGGCATGGGGACATGCCATGCAAAGTCGCCTTTGGAGGGAGATTGTTCTGGGGAACGGGTGGTCGGTGTGCTAAGCCGCAGGGACCGTAGGGAAGGCGACTCCAAAAACACACCCAGAGGGGAGGGCTGGCCGGCACACGCTCCCTATCCTCCAGCCTGGGATATATTTGTCATTCTCAGTCTCCCTCGCTTGGGGCTTTTTTCTTTCTTGCAGCTTCCAAACGCTGACATTCCCTGGAGCTTCCTTTTGGAGACAAAGTGCAGCGTCCACTGAGCTCAGCTGTCCATCGTACCTGTCTGCAAGGGCGGCCCTTCCACAGCCCCTCGGACCCGGCGGCTTAAACCACAGACGTTTATCCTCTCCCGTCCTGGAGGCTGGAAGTCCCAGATCCAGGGGTCTCAGGGCTGGTTCTCCCTGAGGCCTCTCTCCTGGGCGTGTAGACGCCGTCTTCTCCCTGTGTCCTCACGGGGTCGTCCCTCTGTGCGTGTCTGTGTCCTCGTCTCCTCTGCTTATAGGGACACCAGTCCTGTTGCATCAGGGCCCACCCTACTGACCTCAGTTTACCTCAGTCACCTCTTTAAAGACCCATCTCCAAACCCAGACACAGTCTGAGGTCCCGGGGTCAGGGCTGCAATGTATGAATTTAGGGGACACAGGGGCTCCCTGGCTGGAGTGCCCTCATGTGTCCACCTTGGTCAGACAGAGCTGGGAAACCGAACGTCCACTGTCACTACTTTAAGTTGCCCCGACGATGCTGACGTCTCTGCTCAGCTGTGCACATCTAGAACAACCCTCTTCTTGCTTATATGATCTTTCCAAGGGCGGCTCGGGGCCCTGCCCTGTGGGGGATCCAGGCTCAGTCAGAGAAGCTGCCCAGTCCGATCCGGGTCACCCTGTTGCACCAGCAGGGGCGGATATCTCAGCGTCCCCACCCTGGACCTTCATCCGCTGGTAACATTCCTTCCATCTTCCCCGACACGGAAGGTGAGACTCTGGCTCACCTGTTTCCACGGCAACTGGAGACTCCGGTCTCCATCCTGCAAACCCGGCACCAGAAGGACTTTTCCTTCCTGATCCGCAAAACTCTGCGTGTCAGGGAAGAGCCTGTGCCCTGCAGGAGACAGGACACACGGGACGGAGCCAGGCACGCATCTCATGGGGACGGCCCCTCGTGGTGGCACTGCTGAAGTCACAGTCCCCAGGTTTGCAGCAGGACAAAGGTGTTTGGCGCGACTCACTTCATCCTCACGGTAAGAGGGTTGCCCAGACGTTGCCACGAGCTCTTGCCGTTGGTGCTGGGAGGCTGCAATGTGGAAAGGCCCCCCTGGCCTCCCCTCCTGGGTGACAAATTCCTCAGGACAGTGAGACCCCACATACACATGCCGGCCAAGGATTAAGGGTCACAGGAGAACACAGACCTCGCTGGAGGACGGAGGACAGACCCGCTTGCCCTGGAACCAAGGCAGCCGGGCAGAGCTCAAGCCCTCAGCCAGCTGCTCTTGGCAAAGGGAAGAGCAGATTTAGGGCATCACCCTCACTCTCCGCGTTGACTTTAAGGAAATAGTATCAAATTGTATCATTGATATCCTCTGACAAACGGCCGATTAAGTGGACGGGGAAGATGCCAGCATCCCTCAAAAAAGACCGCAGTCTTTGTAGGAGAGTGTTTTTCTATTTTATTTATTTACTTATTTCTTTTTAATCCAGAATATTACGGGGGTACAAATGCTGGTGTCCACGTCACTAGAACTCTCCGGAACAGCCTTAGCCCCCACGCCGGCCGGGTGCGTGTGTGCCTGTCCACACGTGAGCTGATTGCAATGCATGAAACTCCACATTCAGGCCCGCCTTTGTGCCGTGTTTCCAGGGTTCAGAAGCCTCAGGTGGGTGTTTATATCTAATGGCATTACACGCATTAAGTTGGAACTCAGTTTCTCTGTGGCCCCAGCCAGACGTAGGGACGCTGGGGTCCCTTTCATAAGGACACTGGTCCCATCCATGAGGCTCCACCCTCAGGACCTCATCATCTTCCAAGGGATCCATGTCCTAACACCGTCACCTTGGGGCCGGGATTTCAACACACTACCTTGGCAGGCAGTGGGGACACACAGATGGTCTGTCCCTGGTTCCCTGGTACCCAGCTCCAGGGCAATTAGGGTGGGTGTACGGTGGCCTGGAATATGAGGGCCAGAAGAGGAAAGTGGTTGGAGGTGTGGGCTTCATTGACTTTTCAAGAAGGGAACTCAATTGCCTCTAGCCAGGGCCTCAAAACTGGACCAAAACATTTTTTTATTGTATTTTAATTTTTTTTTTTTTTGAGACAGAGTTGCCTGGGCAAGAGTGAGTGCCGTGGCATCAGCCTAACTCACAACAACCTCAAACTCCTGGGCTCAAGTGATCCTCCTGCCTCAGCCTCCCGGGTAGCTGGGACTACAGGCATGTGCCACCATGCCCGGCTAATTTTTCTAGACAACTAATTTTTCTTTAGTTGTCTGGCTAATTTCTTTCTATTTTTAGTAAAGACAGGGTCTCGCTCTTGCTCAGGCTGGTCTCAAAATCTTGACCTCGAGTGATCCTCCCACCTTGGCCTCTGAGATGGGATTACAGATGTGAGCCAGCACACCCAGCCAAAGACTTTATTTTAAAAAAAGCATATTATTGGCAGTTTTGTGGTGCAGGCCTGGGTTGCCCCGAAGCTTGGGGCCAAGGCCAGGTTGGTTCATCCTGGTCCCAGCTGGACCACAGGTACAGGAGTGTGCAGGTGAGTGCTACAGGCCTTGAGCTGAGGTTATGCAGAATTCTCTCCAGCTTTGCAAAAAAGCCCAGAGTCCTGGAAGACCATCTACAAATGCAACCGAACACCCCCCTGTGACGAGAGCTAGAATTTTAACTCCTACACACTTGCACTTCTCTTTCCACATTCCAATCAGGAGCAATGTGAATGATTCATAGAAAACCCACACTCTAAATTTTTATTTAGGCTTTTGACTGAGGGCGGAATGTTAGGATTCATTGATCAAAATATATTGGCAACCACTTTGGGCATGTTGTGGAAATAGGATGAAAAGTGTGCTTCCGAGGATCGGGTACGTAGAAAAAGGAGAGACATGAGAACTTAAACCTAATCAAAGTGAAATCGCTTTCTCCGAGGGAATACGGAAGATGCTGTGGGACCCATTTAGAAAGTTACAAGATAGAATGAAAAGTCAAGGTTATTAAAGAAAACGAGTTAACAAATTTACCAGATACCAGGGGAGGACGGTGAAAACTAATTTGTCTGGACCTGAAATGTCAGAACATCTTTGAGGAACGGGAAGACGATTCTCTTAAGCACCTGACAGAGAGCGTGCTAGCCAGCACTGCACGGTTTTTGGTACCTTTAGCAACAGATAAGGTAGAGGTAGCTGAAGTGGAATTATTTAAGTTTAAAACTTTGTATATTTAATATGCCTTGGGGGTGCCAGGGATCTTCATGGATGCTTTGGAATAAAAGGAACAATTAGCCAATTACGTAAGGAGAGATTGCAAGAAATGAAAATCCACACAGCTGTCATCCCAGTTTACAAAGTCAGTCGTAAGAAACCCATTAGGAATGAGGAAATTGCTGGGAAGAGATCCACACTGAGGAAGAAAGTGCTTTAAAGTCAAATGAGACAGGTTGTCTGTCACGAAACACAACTATGCATTGTATTGGGAATGGTGACATCGTCAGGAGTGATGACAATGTACAATTTCTGTCAACAACAATCACATTTTTCTCTAGAGTAGAGGTTCTCGACCGGGGGTGATTCTGCACCACCTCCCCCTGCAAGGGGACACTTGGAAATTTCTGGAGACATTTTTGGCTGTGGTGGCAGGGTGGGAGGGTGCTATACTGGCATCTGGTGGTTGGTGACCAGGGACACTGCTCAACATCCTACAGTGGACAGAACGGCCCCATGTCACAAAGAAATTTCTGTTCCTAAATGTCAATAGTGCTGTAGCCAAGAAACTGTCATCTAGAGCAATGCACCTATGGTGAGTTGCATAATTATTTCTCTATGTATTACAATGTTGCACAGCTATTTCACTATGCATCACAATGTTGCACAGCTATTCCACTATGCATCACAATGTTGCACAGCTATTGCACCATGCATCACAATGTTGCACAGCTATTCCACTATGCATCACAATGTTGCACAGCTATTCCACTATGTATCACAATGTTGCACAGCTATTCCACTATGCATCACAATGTTGCACAGCTATTCCACTATGTATCACAATGTTGCACAGCTATTCCACCATGCATCACAATGTTGCACAGCTATTCCACTATGTATTACAATGTTGCACAGCTATTCCACCATGCATCACAATGTTGCACAGCTATTCCACTATGTATTACAATGTTGCACAGCTATTCCACTATGTATTACAATGTTGCACAGCTATTCCACCATGCATCACAATGTTGCACAGCTATTCCACTATGCATCACAATGTTGCACAGCTATTCCACTATGTATTACAATGTTGCACAGCTATTTCACTATGCATCACAATGTTGCACAGCTATTCCACTATGCATCACAATGTTGCACAGCTATTCCACTATGTATCACAATGTTGCACAGCTATTCCACTATGTATTACAATGTTGCACAGCTATTCCACCATGCATCACAATGTTGCACAGCTATTCCACTATGTATTACAATGTTGCACAGCTATTCCACTATGTATTACAATGTTGCACAGCTATTCCACCATGCATCACAATGTTGCACAGGTATTCCACTATGTATTACAATGTTGCACAGCTATTCCACTATGTATCACAATGTTGCACAGCTATTCCACCATGTATCACAATGTTGCACAGCTATTCCACTATGCATCACAATGTTGCACAGCTATTCCACTGTGTATTACAATGTTGCACAGCTATTCCACTATGTATTACAATGTTGCACAGCTATTTCACTATACATTATAATGTTACACAGCCATTCCACTATGCATCGCAATGTTGCACAGCTATTCCACTATGTATTACAATGTTGCACAGCTATTCCACCATGCATCACAATGTTGCACAGCTATTCCACTATGTATTACAATGTTGCACAGCTATTCCACTATGTATTACAATGTTGCACAGCTATTCCACTATGTATTACAATGTTGCACAGCTATTCCACCATGCATCACAATGTTGCACAGGTATTCCACTATGTATTACAATGTTGCACAGCTATTCCACTATGTATCACAATGTTGCACAGCTATTCCACCATGTATCACAATGTTGCACAGCTATTCCACTATGCATCACAATGTTGCACAGCTATTCCACTGTGTATTACAATGTTGCACAGCTATTCCACTATGTATTACAATGTTGCACAGCTATTCCACTATGCATCACAATGTTGCACAGCTATTCCACTATGTATCACAATGTTGCACAGCTATTCCACTATGTATTACAATGTTGCACAGCTATTCCACCATGCATCACAATGTTGCACAGCTATTCCACTATGTATTACAATGTTGCACAGCTATTCCACTATGTATTACAATGTTGCACAGCTATTCCACCATGCATCACAATGTTGCACAGGTATTCCACTATGTATTACAATGTTGCACAGCTATTCCACTATGTATCACAATGTTGCACAGCTATTTCACTATACATTATAATGTTACACAGCCATTCCACTATGCATCGCAATGTTGCACAGCTATTCCACTATGTATTACAATGTTGCACAGCTATTCCACCATGCATCACAATGTTGCACAGCTATTCCACTATGCATCACAATGTTGCACAGCTATTCCACTATGTATCACAATGTTGCACAGCTATTCCACTATGTATTACAATGTTGCACAGCTATTCCACCATGCATCACAATGTTGCACAGCTATTCCACTATGTATTACAATGTTGCACAGCTATTCCACTATGTATTACAATGTTGCACAGCTATTCCACCATGCATCACAATGTTGCACAGGTATTCCACTATGTATTACAATGTTGCACAGCTATTCCACTATGTATCACAATGTTGCACAGCTATTCCACCATGTATCACAATGTTGCACAGCTATTCCACTATGCATCACAATGTTGCACAGCTATTCCACTATGTATTACAATGTTGCACAGCTATTCCACTATGTATTACAATGTTGCACAGCTATTTCACTATACATTATAATGTTACACAGCCATTCCACTATGCATCGCAATGTTGCACAGCTATTCCACTATGTATTACAATGTTGCACAGCTATTCCACCATGCATCGCAATGTTGCACAGCTATTCCACTATGTATTACAATGTTGCACAGCTATTCCACCATGCATCGCAATGTTGCACAGCTATTCCACTATGCATCGCAATGTTGCACAGCTATTCCACTATGCATCGCAATGTTGCACAGCTATTCCACTATGCATCGCAATGTTGCACAGCTATTCCACTATGCATCGCAATGTTGCACAGCTATTCCACTATGCATCGCAATGTTGCACAGCTATTCCACTATGCATCGCAATGTTGCACAGCTATTCCACTATGCATCGCAATGTTGCACAGCTATTCCACTATGCATCGCAATGTTGCACAGCTATTCCACTATGCATCGCAATGTTGCACAGCTATTCCACTATGCATCGCAATGTTGCACAGCTATTCCACTATGCATCGCAATGTTGCACAGCTATTCCACTATGCATCGCAATGTTGCACAGCTATTCCACTATGCATCGCAATGTTGCACAGCTATTCCACTATGCATCGCAATGTTGCACAGCTATTCCACTATGCATCGCAATGTTGCACAGCTATTCCACTATGCATCGCAATGTTGCACAGCTATTCCACTATGCATCGCAATGTTGCACAGCTATTCCACTATGCATCGCAATGTTGCACAGCTATTCCACTATGCATCACAATGTTGCACAGCTATTCCACTATGCATCACAATGTTGCACAGCTATTCCACTATGCATCACAATGTTGCACAGCTATTCCACTATGCATCACAATGTTGCACAGCTATTCCACTATGTATTACAATGTTGCACAGCTATTCCACCATGCATCACAATGTTGCACAGCTATTCCACTATGTATCGCAATGTTGCACAGCTATTCCACTATGTATCACAATGTTGCACAGCTATGTCACTATGGATTACAATGTTGTACGGCTATTTCACTAGGAATCACAATGTTGCACAGCTATTCCACTATGTATCACAATGTAACAATCATAGAAATAAAGTACACAATAAATGTAATGCACTTGAATCATCCCCAAACCATCCGCCCCGTCAGTGGAAAAATTGTCTTCCATGAAAACAGTCCCTGGTGCCAAAAGTGTTGGGGACCCGCTGATCTAGATGCTGAGAGATGTTGGATGAGTCTTCATTGAAAAGAACAAATCAAATGGAAAAAGAAAAAAAGAATGTATCAAATAGTGTCAAAACTATACCTGTGCCTTTTTCAGACGGCTATGTCATGCTGCTTGTTTTTGGAGAATTGACAAGATTTGAATATGGTGTTTGGATTTATGCAAGAGCAGTTTGGTCAAAGGCTTTGAGCCATTGAGTTGAAACAGGCTTGGAACCACATGGAAAGCGGTGCTCACTCACAAAAGGGATACGTCTGACGAGCCAACCCACAGGCTTTCGGCGTTAGAGAATCTTCAAAGTAGGCCCTGATCTGTTGAAAAGCAGCCTAAAATACTTCCCGGGATGACTAGAAACCTACTCGGCAGGGTTCTCCCTGCTGGGCGCCATCTTGGTACATTCACAATTCTTGGAGGACACAGCCCAGATCTCGGGTGTTTTCAGATAGGTCAGCAAAGGGCACAGAAGGAACTGCTAAGTGGTTCATTTTACATTTTGAAAAAATGGAGGTAAAATTCACATATCGTCAAAGTAGCTCTTAACTGTTTTAAATTGTACAATTCCACAGCATTCGGCAAACTCGCCATCCTGTGCAGATGTCACCTCTGGCTGGTCCCAAGACGTTGTCACCACCTCACATGGAAATTTCATACTCATAAGAAGTCACTCTTCATCTCACGTTCCTCCAGTTCCCCAAACCACTTTCTGTCGTCATAGATTCATAGTGACACTGTTCACAGTAGCCAGAAAGGAAAATGACCCAATACCCATTGATGTCTAAATGCATGAACAAAACGTGGTACGTCCACACAACGGAATATTACTCAGCCACGAAATGAAGCACTGACCCTGGCTACAATGTCAATGGACCTTGAAAACATTATACTGTTGTTTTTTTCCCAAAAAGAAGATTGCTGATTTTCCAAACGGAAGCATTACATGGAGAAGCCAGACACAAAAGCCCACGTGTACATGATTTCATTGACTTGAAACATCCCCAGTGGGAATGTATGCATTTCCGAGGGCCATTGTCTCAAACTGTCACAAACTTGTGATGATGTTGGACTCACCCAGATAATCAAAGACGATCTCGCATCTCAAAATCCTTAACTTATATCCACAAAGTCCCTTTTGCCTTGCAAGGTTTATTTGTAGGTTCTGAAGATTCACCGGCTGTGGAGATGGTTGGGGACCGTTATTCAGAGCCGACCACAAAAGGGAAACAGGTGTCTTGACCGAGGACATCACAAAATGTGTAAGCTACTAAGGTGAATTTTTTTTCTTTTTCTTTTTTATTTCAGCATATTACGGGGGTGCAAATGTTTAGGTTACATATATTGCCTTTGCCCCACCCGAGTCAGAGCTTCAAGCATGTCCATCCCCCAGACTGTGCACACCGCACCCATTAGGTGTGAATATACCCATCCCCTCCTCCCCTCTCCCACTTGCCCGACATCCGATGAACGTTACTACCATATGTGCACATGAGTGTTGATCAGCTAATATCAACTTGATGGTGAGTACATGTGGTGCTTGTTTTTCCAAATTTTGATACTTCAGGAGGTGAGTGGATATAAAGTCTACTCTACAATAATACTTGTACAATATTTTATTATAACAGTGATATTAAAGTTGGCTGAGCCTACCTGAATTCAATAGCCTGACTTGATAGAAAAATCCATTTGTGGCATTGTCCATTTCAAAGCCATCTTCCCTCCCCAAGAATGAACACTCAGACATAGTTGACTCTTGAGAAATGTAAGGGGTTAGGGGTGCTGACGTCCCACACAAAGTCTGCTTATAACTTCTGGCTTCCCCAAAACCTAACTGCTAATACTACTGGACAGCCTACGGTGGGCAGGAAGCCTTACCAATGACATAAACACATGCTTTGCATTTTGTACGTATCACATGCTGCATTCTTACAAGCAAGCAAGCTAGAGAAAAGAAAATTCCATCAAGAAGATCATAAGGAAGAGAAAATATATTGAGTGTTTACTAAGTGGAAGTGGATCATCTTAAAGGCCTTCATCCTCATCATCTTCACCTTGCAGAGGCTGAGGAGGAGGGAGAGAAGGGGTTGGTCTTGCTCTTTCTGGCATGGCAGAGGCGGGAGAGAATCTCTACAGAGGATTGATCCTGCACAGTTCAACCCTACATTGCTCAGGGGCCAACTGTGGTTATAAGACGGCAGCAGAATTTGGTGCTTCCTGCAGATTTTAACACGTACATGATTGATGTGGTAAATGGCATTAACGAGCATCAGTGAGTGGCTGCAACAGGGAGTGTGGCCCGTCATCTATGCATTACTCATTCGTCACCTACGCACGGTGCTTCAATGACTCTGCTCTTTCCAAGAGGCTGTGGGGAGGATGAACGGGCTCAGTGGAAGATGCACATTTTGGAAAAGCTAACTCGGGTAGGCTTGATTTCATCCCGCAGACTCTGCCAATAACCCACAGGGAAGATGAAAAATTAAAGAGGGAGAAGGTGTGTCCTCTACTCCCCGACAGATGTTGCCTGGTGCCTGGCGGACAGGTGGGGAATTATCTATGCATCCTTTCCTCCCAGGTGCGGGCACGGGGGCAGGGGAGACTTCTGGAAAGATGGCCTTTGCAGAGAACTCTCCGAAAATGATCACAGGCCAGCCAGGGATGAGTGAGAACGTGAATTAAGATGGGCTAGTGAGTGCGTTCTTTGTTTCACAGAGTCAGCTGAGCAAATGCAAAACAAAACAAAACAATGAGATATGACCATTATATTAGTTTTCAGGGCTGTTAATGTACCATAAACTGGACGGCTTTAAACCACTGACGTTTATCCTCTCCCGTCCTGCAGGCTGGAAGTCCCAGATCCAGGGGTCTCAGGGCTGGTCCCTCCCGAGGCCTCTCTCCTGGGCGTGTAGACACCGTCTTCTCCCTGTGTCCTCACGGGGTCGTCCCTCTGTGCGTGTCTGTGTCCTCGTCTCCTCTGCTTATAAGGACACCGGTCCTGTTGGATCAGGGCCCACTCTAGTGACCTCCTCTTAACTTGACTAATGACACCTGTACAGACTCTCTTGCAAATAAGGTCACACTCACTTGTCCTGGGGTTGGGACATCAACACTGTTTTGGGGGACACAGTCATCCCATGGTAAGAGCAGAAGGTATCTCCGTGAAATGATGGACGTGTTAATTAGTTTGATTGGTAATCACTTTTTAAACACCTCTGTCATAACATCACATTGCACGCTGTAAATATATGCAATTTTTATTTGTCAACTGTACTTCAGTAAACCTGGAGGCGAGGGAGGAAAATAAATAAGTAAAAAGAAAAAAAAAAGGGGACCAAATGCCTGGGTGGATTAAGATCTTGGGTAACTTCATGGGGACGGGCACTGCTCGGTCCTAGGTCAGCCCGTGTGTGGCCCCCCAGGCTGGGGCTTCCATCACAAAATGCCATAAACTGGACAGAGGAAACGGCAGACGTTTATTTTCTCACAGTTCTGGAGTCCAGACGTCTGAGATCACGGGGTGGCATAGGGGGTCCCCGGGACGACTCTCGTCCTGGGTTGCAGTCGGCACCTTCGTACTGTGTCTTCACAAGGCGGAGAGAGAAATGGCTTCCTGGTGGCTTTGCTTTTCCTCTTCCCCCTCAGTTTTAACGAGATATGTTTGACAAATCAAAACTGTACATATTTAAGGCGTACGACACGATGCTTTGGTATCTATGCACATTGTGAAAAGGCCATCGCCATCAAATGGCTCTTCCTTCCCTAGAAGGGAAGAGGAATATCTGATGCACTCATCTCAAAACACCACTCTGTGTTTTGGCAAAAACAAACGAAACACCACGCTTTTGTTGTAGTCATTTCAACGGCTGTGATGGCGTCCCTCCCTCTGCCCGTAGCGTCCTGAAATCGCAGCTTGGCAAAGCGTGTAATAAATTTTCTCTTGACGGTTTTCTCCGCCATCGTTGCAGGACATCAGGCTCTTGGTTTTGCTACCTGCTGCCTGATCGCTTTTCATTTATGGAGAATCGATGCTCGTTTTAGAGAAGAGCATCAATTTGGCTAAAGTGGAAATCGATGCCCATTACCAGATGGGTATCTGCTGGGGAGATAAATTCTCCCTTTCTCGGCATTTCGGGTGATGCTTTTTCTCGAGAGGGATTGTGTGAATACGTGTGTAGGGTGCTCCTCTGTCTCCCAAAGTCTGAAACTTTCTAGTAACACGTCGTCCTCCGATATTTCCAGGCACCTTCTCGGGGACGGTCGAACATGGCATGCCTCACTCATTCCCACCGAGAGGGTGTTTCGGGACCCACAAGGCTGTTAACGGGCCCGGGCAACTCAACTCAGCGACACCCCAGATCTACCGTCTCTGACACTCGATACTTTAAACAGACCCGGTTTTATTTCCTATAAACTGTTTATTTTCCGGGCGAGATTGATGCTGTTAATATTAGCTTTCAAAATGACAGATTAACATCGCCAGTTAATCAGGGCTATTAGCAGATAAATATCTGTAATTCGATCACCAGAGTAATTTCTTTTCCAATAATGTGATTTACAAATGCGAGTGATTAAGTAATTAGCTTACATCTCCATAGATTACCCGGGCTGCGTGGCACCTCCTCTTGCCCGTAACCCCAGGAAATTAGAGGCGGCAAACACTTGGGAAGCTTTCAGGTCTGTTATTTCTCTGTCCTCGTGGGTTCTGAGCTTGTCTTGGGAAACGGAAAAGTCCCTAGAAGTTCCCCATTCACCCAAAGCTCCCGCGAAACGCCTTTGCATTACCCCGCACACCAGAAGAAGAATGAGAAATATTGGAGAACGATCTAGCATGTGCATCCGGAAGGAAAATAGAATCTGGCGAAACAACAGCTCTTTTGACCAAAGGAGGAACTGAATCCTACTAAGCCGTGTCATCGGGGTCAGTAGACTTTTCCACCGTGTGGTGCGTGTTTGACGTCCATGAAAATCTTCACCAAGAGAAAACAAAATAAAAGAAAAATGAGAAACCAAGACTGATGGTGTTCGATTTGGGGGAGAACGGAGGGGAAAAAGGAAATGTCATTCTCTGCTAGGGAGACAGTGAATTTGTACGGCCACAGCGGTATCTGCTGACACTAAACGTCGTACACTCCAGGGACCACCCAGCGATTTCCTACCTAGGTGGGCCCCCACCAGGCTCCGTGCTTACGTGCCCTGACACACAGATGCCCAGGAGCATCCTGTTCATAATGCCACGCTGGGAGAAACACCACTGTGTATCCCTGGTAAGTGGATTAATCCACTCTAGCACATTCATATAATGGAACCATAGGCTCTGTTGTTGGAGCTCCTATAAAAAATACCACAGACTAAGACATTTATAAACAACAGACATTTACTGCTCACAGCCCTGGAGGCTGGAAGTCCAAGATCCCGGAGTGGCAGAGGCTGTGTCTTGTGGGGACTCACTTCCTGGTTCCATTGACAGAGAATGAACCATGGCCACACAGAACAATGTGGACAATGAGCAGCTACTGCAGACATGTTCACGCGTGATAGAAGCCAGGCATGAAAGGCTCCATTCTTGCCTGTTCTGCTTTATGTGAATGACAGCGATGGGACCAGAGAGATCTATAGAGATACCTTGTAGATGAGGCTATTTTGGGCTGGAACACTGCCTGGCATGGACATAGGGGGGCTTCCGGGTACTGATGTTTGAATTATTGATCTGCATGATGTTGACTTGGGGGTGCACATTAGTAAAAAAATCTGTTGAGCCATAACTTAGGGCTTGCACACTTACCAGTGTATAGCTGTTTACCATGGATTGAATGTTTGCATCCCCTGCAAAATTCATTTGTTGAAATCCTCCCCCCTAAGGTGATGGTGTGAGGAGGTGGGGGCTTTGGGAGGGGATGAGGAACTGAGGGTGGAGCCTCATGGGTGGGACCAGTGTCCTCATAAAAGGGACCCCAGAGAGCTCCCTCGCCCCTTCCACCATGTGAGGACACAGAGAGAAGGCACCATCTATGAACCAGGAAGTGAGTCCCCACCGGACACAGCCTCTGCCACGCCGGGATCCTGGACTTCCAGCCTCCAGGGCTGGGAGCAACAAATGCCTGCTGTTTATAAGCCGCCCCAGCTATGGTATTTTTTTATAGCAGCTCAAGGCACTATTATACTTCAATAAAAAAGAAAGTTAAGAAAAAAGTGAGTTCCCATTAAATAGAAAAACAAAATGTTGAAGAAGAGAAATAAAAGCTAAACTAGCCCAGTGGCCAGTGACTCCCTTGGGTCTGGGGGCTTCACCCGAATACGCTTCTAGTGCACAAGGAAAGAGCTGCTCTTTTTGGGTGTGGGGTCTACTATTTGCAGAAAAGAAGTAGCAGTTACTATCGATGTTCTAAATGTCCTAGAAAAGTTGTAAAAGGTGGCCCGGGGTGGGGAGACTGTGTTGGAAAGAGGAGACAGGGCAGCTACAATGCAGAGAAGGAGAAAGAAACCGTTTTACTACTCATTCCAAATTTTAAGTTAAACGGCCTCTCTGCGTGGCTGGTTTTGGGGGTGGGTGTGGCCTTACCCCAGCTCTGTAGGAGGCTCTGGTTTTTATTTATATCGTGCTGACTTCTAGTTTTCCACGGCGTCTGCCCAGCCTCTGTAACATAACTACGTGGCCCTAAGTTCCTTTCTGAAATGTCTTGGGTCTCAACGGTGAATACGGACAAATCCTGGTCATTTCTGGGAAACACTTTTTTTTTCCCCTTTAAATAGGCAAAGGAAGACTTGGAAAGGTTTGGCCATTTCTTTTAGTGTCTGGTGTAGGAAAAAGTGAATGGTGGGGATTAGGGGAGGAAGAAGGAATGCACAAGGGGTGTTTGTATCCCTGCACGGGGCAGCTCAGAGCTGTCACCGTGGTCCACACATCCGTGCCGTAAACCGTGGCTCTTCCGTGGCCTCTGACTCGAAGCATCTCCTGCCCCTTCGGTGCTGACTTAGCGACGTCTACTCTGAGCAGTTAGAACATCCCGCAAAGAAAACACGTAAATACACACATTTGCAAGGGACGCACGATTACCGCTGTGAATTCTCTACTTGTAAGCACCTGAGACCACGGCCCAGACACCTGTGTGACGTGACCTCCAAGCCGGAGAATGTCCGGCCCCATCTCAGCTCTGCCCGGAGTGAAGCATCGTGAGGATTCTGGGGTGCCGGGACGCAAACTGGGTCGCGGGGACAGCCAGAAGGGGCGCTGGCCCTCAGATCTTGGACCTGAAATGACTTCATACGTGGACGGTGAAGCCACCGAGTCTGAAATAATCGACCCCACGGCGCACAGCCAAACGCGGAGAGCCGTTCCTTCCCGAGAGCTGAGCGCGCAGAAGTGGGGGAAGACGCTTTTAAGGAATTTGGGTTGGGACCCTCCGTGGTCCAGAGAGCCTGGGCTGTCCAGATGCCACAAGTACGTGTCATGGCGACTGCAGATGGGGGGTTGAAAGGGCGAAGAACAAACCAGCTTTGGGTTCCAAGTGTACCTGCGCACCTCACCAGGGGCTGCTCAGACAGGTGCGTGCGCGAGACAAGCCCGGCGAACACACACAGACGTTCTCCTGCTCGCAACGGGGCGTCCCACGGAGCGGCCGAGAGACAGGGGAGGAAACAAAGTCACCACCCGCTTCCCCCCCATCCCCTTGCGGGTCCCTAAGACGCTGTCAACTCACAGCTCCCGGGGATGGAGGTTCCGACACCTCCGTATTTCAAAGCCTGGAGCTGAGCGTCAGAAACGCGGCGCTTCCCCGAAGAGCAGAAGCGATGTCAGTTGGAGCGCGTCCAAACCAACCGACAACAACAGCCGCGAAAAAGTCTTTTCGGGAGCAGTGAAGTCCCCGCGCAGAACGGCAGTCGGTGCAGATGTCGGGTGTGGACCGGCCGCCACCCGGGAGTGCGCACCGGCCCGGACAGGGGGCCGCAGCCCGCGTCCCATTCGCTGATTAGCAGGGGCTTCCGCGTGCGCGGGTGGAGACCCGTCCCCGAGCCTCTGAGCGCCGCCCCCGTTTCCCTGGTAACCGCCCCGCACACACCGGGCCGCGCGGCTCCTCCCCGCCGGCTGCCGGCGCGCGGGGCAGCGAGAGGCGCGGGGCCGCCGCGCACCTCACCTGTCAGCGCCCGCGCAGGTGCCGTTTGATCACGCCGGGGGCCCGCCCAGACCCTGCCTGGCGTGATCACAGGGCCCTGCTAATTGAGTCCGCTACGCGATCCTGGGGGAGCCGTACCCCGAGATCTGCTGGCTGGCATCTGATTTTCATCTCGAACGCCAGCCGGCTCCAGGCGTGCGGCGTGGAAGGAATTCTGGAGCTATTTCTTTCTGGGGAGGCGGGAGCTCTGCCGTGGCCGGTGGGACGGGTTACCCGAGACCCATAGCTCGAAAGGGGATTCCAAGCCGTGTCCCTCCGTGGCTGCGTCTCTGAGTTTGGAAGAACGTCCCTGTTAGGAGCTCAGTTTTGTTCCCCTTAAATCCCTGAGCCCCAGGACCTCAGACTGTGGCTATGTTTGGAGACGGGTCTTTAAAGAGGTGACTAAGGTAAACTGAGGCACTAGGGTGGGCCCTGATCCGACAGGACTCGTGTCCTCATAAGAATAGGAAATGGGGACACAGACACGCACAGAGGGACGACCCCGTGAGGACACAGGGAGAAGACGGCGTCTACACGCCCAGGAGAGAGGCCTCAGGAGGGACCAGCCCTGAGACCCCTGGATCTGGGACTTCCAGCCTGCAGGACGTCAGAGAATAAATGTCTGTGGTTTAAGCTGGTTAACCTTGTAGTGTTTTTGTACGTCAGCCCAAGCTGACCGATGCAACCCCAAGTTTTTAAATGCCACTTTCCACGTGGGAACCGCGAACAATAACCTGAGTTGTGCAAATGGCTTCTTTTTAAATGCATCTAGGAATGTGACAAGTAAAAGCAGCCAGGTGCTGCGTCCCTGGTCATCACATCGATGTGTCCCGAGGAAATGTCGTGACGGCCTCAGTCACTCACAAATGTCCCTGCAACCAAAGCACCGAGCTCTCCTTTCGTCCTCCTCCTCCAGAGGGGAAAGCCACCTTGCTATAGAAGCTTGTGTCTCCCGGTCTTTCTAGCTTACCGAACGGTCGATTCTGCATCTCTCTGATCAGGAAACACCCCGGGCTGCACTCACAGCCAGACAGGAGGGAGGAGGGGTCTGAACTCTGCACTACGGGTGCACACATTTCTCAGGAGCATCGATACCCCTCTGGGATCATTGACTGGTGCAGAGGATGGCAAGGTACACAGAGGGTCCCCCAAACACCACCGCCAATCTGCCCCTCATTCCAACACCCCAGGGCCAGAGGCAGCTCATAACATTCAAGGCAAATTTGCCGTGGCAGAGCCAGTGTGGGGAGCGGGGTGAACTCAGAGTAGTGTGATCATGGCCAACGGTGGAGACCTACAATTACGATCGGTTAGAGGGGACTGTTGATTTAGGCATTTTCTTTTTTCTTTCTTTTTTGGGAGGGGGACTAAGTCTTACTCTGTCACCCAGGCTGGAGTGCAGTGGTGCAATCACAGCTCACTGCAGCCTCCAATTCCTGGGCTCAAGCCATCCTCCTGCCTCAGCCTCCTGAGTAGCTGGGACTACAGATGCCACCACCATGCCCAGCTAATTTTTTTCTATTTTTAGTAGAGACGGGGTCTCCCTCTTGCTCAGGCTGGTCTCAAACTCCTGAACTCAAGCGATCCTCCTGTCTCGGCCTCCCAGAGTGCTGGGATTACAGGCGTGAGCCACCGTGCCCGGATGATTTATGAATTTTCTAAGCTTGATGTGTTGGTCCTGAGCTCCTTGGAGGTGCAAACCTAAAGCCATTTACTGTGAGTCTCAGAAGAAAGGAAGACACAGTGAAGGTTCTGGATTCTTTGTCCCTTGGGGTACAAATCTAAAGCCCTTCTCTGGGTCTCAGAAGAAAGCTTCCATGCATGTTCTAGAATCTGAACACCAGCGCCGACTGCTGTCCCCAGATGCCTCATCACCGACAGCTGTCTTTCCCTCTGCCGCTGCTGAGTAGCGGAAGGGAAGCTCCCTTGGTCTCCCGTCTTCCTCTGGGAACAACTGGACCTGCCCAGGGGAGGGCTTTGAATGCCGAGGGCAGAAAGTGCAGGATGCCAACGGGGAACTTGTAGTGTGTTGTCACAGCTGGGCAGGAACCTGTCACACCGTCACTTCCACCCACCTCTGTCAGGGCAGGCACGTCCCAGGGTGCAGCCCAAAGTGCAGGGGGGAGGACGTGGTTGGTGCTCACAATTCAGTCCACGCCCGTAATCCACTCCACCACCAATATTGCAAGTGGCATTTCTCTTCCTTTTGTTTCTCTTACAGAAGGACTTTTGGGGCTGAGCTTGGTGGCTCACGCCTGTAATCCCAGCACTCTGGGAGGCCGAGGCAGGAGGATCGCTGGAGGTCAGGAGTTCAAGACCAGCCTGAGCAAGAGCGAGACCCCGTCTCTACTAAAAATAGAAAGAAATGATCTGGACAGGTAAAAATATATATAGAAAAAAAAATGAGCCAGGCATGGTGGCGCATGCCTGTAGTCCCAGCTACTCGGGAGGCTGAGGCAGAAGGATCCCTTGAGCCCAGGTGTTTGAGGTTGCTGTGAGCGAGGCTGACGCCATGGCACTCTAGCCTGGGTGACAGAGTGAGACTCTGTCTCAAAAATAAATACATAAATAAATAAATAAAGAGACAGAAGGAGTTTTGGTAACAGATGACTCATCCATGAATCATCACACGTATGCAGGGAGGAGGGCACAGACACGAACCCGAGATGGTGGGCTTGTGCCCCGGGGCAGTGGCAGGTGGGACCGTGGGTAGGTTCCTTTCAGGAAGCGGGGTGAGTGTATCATCCGCTGTGTCAAGGCTGGTTACTGATGCGTCAGGATTCGCCAGGAAAACAGAACCACCAAGATAAATATTGGTGCCATGAAAAGCCACACTTGTGCAAAAAGGTTTCTAAGGAATTGGTTTCCACGGAGGGAAGGCTGAGGTGGCTCACGATGCAAAGTCACCAAGCTGGACAGCAAGGAGATGAGACAGTGTGACCTCCCGTCTGAGGGTCTCAGACCCTGCAGGGCCGAGAGTGTGGGCTCCCATGTGAAAACCAGCAGTGTCTGTACCCAGGAAGAACGGAGGTTTCAGTTTATCTCTGAAGACAGAAGGAGAGTAATGTCCCAGCTTGCTACAGTGAGATAGGATGACATTCCTGTTGCATCTGGGGGCAGGCGGATGGTCATTCTTTTCATTTTAGTTTGCTTTCTCCCATTTGGGGAAGACCCACCCCAAGTGGGAGGACGTCTGCCGTACTCAGTCCACTGAGTCGAACGCTCATGTCATCACGAAGCAGCTCAGAGACTCACCCGGGGTCACGTTCTCCAAACACCCGGGCACCGCAGGGCTCACTCGAGTTCACCCGTAACATTAACAATCGTAGCTGTATTATGTTAGAGAGAGCAATTTCTTTCTTTTCCTTTGGTTTTTAATTTTTTTTTCTTGTTTTTTCTTTCTTTCGTTCTTTCTTTCTTTCTTTCTTTTTTTTTTTTTTTTTTTTGGTTTTGATTTTCTTGCTAGTCGTCTAAGAACTGAGCATGCTGATGGCGGCTACCACGCGGGGCTGTCCACGGTGGACGCTCACCATCCCTGATGGGGCTCACTCAGCAGGACGAGCCCGCCTCCCGCTGTGAGGACCTCAAACGCCGCACACCCCCAGGGCAGCGTGATCGTTCGGACCCAGACCGGCAGCAGCGTTCTCAGACGGGGCCCTTGTCAGTAACCCCTGCCTGCGACTCTGCTTTCTCTGATGCCTCCTTGCGTGGGAATGCCCGCTTGTTTTGCAAAGTCTGAAAGCACCAGAGAACCCACATGGGGTTTGAAAATGCCATGTCCTATAAAAAAGGAGACGCAAATACGGACTCCTTTGCAGTGTTACGGTGAGAAGCCACACAACCTCTCTGATCTTCAGCTGCTTCATCTGCGAAATGCTGGGGTTTGGCTTAAAATAATTTCCTGGGGTCTTTTCTGTTCTGCAATGTTTGGAGTCCACCATTAGCCCGATCGATGCCTTCGTTCCTGGCATGAGCTTATTTTGAGGAAGGCCGGTGGGTATTCCGTGCCTGTAGTCAGCCTCACCTAACCACACTCCACGTTGGGTCTGATATCAGAGTTCCTTTGAGGAAATCGGACTCACAGCTCAGCAATTTCAGCGCAAGAAAAAATCAAGCATTTTTACGACCCCGTAGCTCCACTTCTGCTCGGCCAACGGGGACTCGAGACTTACTCTTGCGCTCTCTGACTTTTCGATATTAAAAATTCCGTCTCATAAAACGTGGATCTAGCAGGCATCAAAGCCTTTTCACATTCCTGACTGATTTAGATGTTTTTTTTTTTTAAAAAAAAAAAAAATTACAGAAAAGCACATGAATCTCTTCACCTTCCTCCTCTCCGGGCAAGACCGTTCACGGCATAACTTTTTATCCCGTAAGCGTACACGGGGCTGTTAGCAGCTTTAGAGCAAGCGTGGGTTGGGCTGGATCGATCATAAATACTGCTAGGGTTGGGGGTCTGTGGTGTGTTTCCGAAATTAGACTTTGACGAGGGACACATGTGGGGTGTTTGCGTTTCTGGGAAGTCGTAGAACTCACTGGATTGGTGTTCGTAATTCTCCCAGCATCGTTACCTGCCTTGAACCTTGGACAGCCAGGAGAGAAATTAGGACAAGGCTGCCCTCCCGCCAGGGAAACAGCGGCTGCATGAATGTCCCCAGCCCGTCCTGCGGTAGCTGCCAACTTCAACGTGCAAGCTGGTTTTTTCAGGACTCTTCTTTTTTTTGCCAAATCTCCAGCAAGGCACCCGAGGATACCCTTTGCCATTATTTCAGCCCACCCCTCATGTCCCTCCGAGTATCAATCGGCCGATTGTCTCCGAGGGATGAAAGGGCACTCACAAGAAACCCCCCACACAAGGTTACTGTGCGGCCGAGATTCCAAGCTGCATAATTAAACCGTTAAGTCACACACCCGAGCTTTCATATTTCAACGCGTTTTTCCGTGCACCCCGGCCGGGCGCTCAGTCATTTTCATAAAACCTCGTTGCCAACATATGGGAGGGGGGATTGGCGGGTTCCTGAGTTTTATGTTCCTTCCAACGGACTCTCTGTGTGGGCCTGACGCAGCCACCGAGGGGCTCCGGGGTCCAAATGGAAGTTGGCAGGGCCGCCTGCCGCCCACCGCTCTACCTACCTCACAGCCGGGCTCCGTGGGGAAGTTCATTTACACCGGGAGGGGCAGCTGTGCCTCGTCAGGCCCTGAGTAATTCCCCGAGCTTCTCTTCTCTTCCAAGTGCACGGGGAATAGTGTTCCCCTAACACCCCACGCGTGTGGCCACGTGGCTCTCACGGCCTGGCCCCAGCCGGCTCTCACCCCTGAATCTGCACGTATAACTCACGCCTGTTAAGGAACACTCCTGTGTTGTGTCCTGCCTGATCAACCTTCCTCCCCGCCTCCCGAACCGATAACCTCCCCACTCTCGTTTCATGGGATATGTAGATGCCCCTATGCATATGATCAGCTTTGCAGGATTGTGGTATTTTTTTCCCTCTTCTTCTTCTTCTTTTTTTTTTTTTTTGTTAAGCAGACTTTAATGTGGACAGTACCTGGATAAGAGTCCTCACATTCCTGTACGTTTAAGGCTACATTTGCAAAGTTAGAAGAAAAGCAAAGTCAGAAGAACAATCGTTGTGTGTATTTCAGACTAAAATCAGTGCCATGGCGTTAGGGGAAGGGAAGAGATCTTAGGAGACTTCCGATGGGGTTTATGCACCATAGGAGGGCGTGGGGACTCCCAGCACAGGACATGGCTTTGGGGGTATCACATGTACAGCAAGAGCCACAAGACATGGGGAGCACAGTGCAATACTATTTAGCCTTCACAAAGGTGGAGATCTTGTCATTTGCAAAAACAAGGATGAACCAACAGGACATCATGCTAAATGCAATAAACCAGGCGTGAAAAGACAAACATTGCATGTTCTCACTGACCTGTGGAAGCTAAAAAAGTTGGTCCCGTATAAACAGAGAGTAGAATGGAGTTTACCCGGGGCCAGGGAACTGGGAAGACGTTTTCCAAAGGATGCAAAGTTTCGGTTATGCGGGACGGATAAGTTTTTGAGATTTTTTTGCACAGCTGGTTACCTATGTTAATAACATAGATTTCAAAATTGCGAAAAGAGCCGATTTTGGATGTTTTCACCACGGAGAAATAATAAGTAGTTGAGGCAATGGAGGTGTGAATTAGCCTGGTTTGATCATTCCACAACACCTGCCTGTACCACAACGTCACGTTCTAGCCCATAAACACATACGTTTATTATCTGCCGATTAAAAGTAAAATTTAAAACACAATCTTTGTTTCTGAGCTGCAGTTTTCTGAAACATCTGATTTTTTTTTTTCAGTATCCAGTAACTGTGAAACCAGTTAACACTTTGAATTTCGGTCGTGAAGATGCAAAAAAGGGAAGTTGTAGGATTGAGGGAACAAAGAGGGTGCAGGCAGAAACTTCTTAGCAAATGTGCGGAATTCCACCTAATTCTGAGGAATTTACAAAGCGCTGCTTTACAAAGCCGTGGTACACACTGAAGATCTCTGAGTTACCCAGCCTGGAGTTTCCTACTTGTCTCACCCATATCCTTTAAGTATTACCCCCAAAACTCTTCAATATGAGAGTTGTTTTTTCCTCCCCGAGAAAAACTTTCTTACCAGCCCTTTACCAAAAAAAAAAAAAAAAGCTCTCGCTATGTATTGAAAACATTCAACTACGCATCTGTGACTGACGTCCGTGTATTTACCAAAATGCCGTCTTTTCCCCCCACCGCCGAACGCTTGCTTCTAAAATGGCCTTTCGTTTTGGAATCAGTCCTGATTTTTAAAAAATTAATTTCCACGTTTGCCTTGGGAGAATGTTTTTGATCAGCAAATTTCTGCCTGGCAGCCTAAAGTTATCACAGGTGCGGGAACATATTGACATCGTTAGGGGGCTTAGCCGTGCGCCCCCGAGAAGGGAGCTGAGAGGAGTATACACGGGTCGCTGTTATTCCGAGTCCGAGTGGAGGGTGCAGTTCTCCCTGCGCTTGGTAGAAGCGGGACGTGCCCCCACCTGGGATTAGACCCCGGCTCCGGCGTGGGGCCGCCCCGGCTAGGAGAACCTCAGCCCGCCCGCCCCAGCCTGGGCACTAACAGGCGACCCCCAGGCCTGGACGGGCCGCGGCTTCATCCTCCTCTGTCCCCTGTCTGCAGACACACAAATCTGATTCACTACGTTGCTTGAAATAAAACAGAGAGATCAAAGGATCTGGAAAAGACCCTCCAACAGAGATTAGGACACGTCCACAGTGACCTAAAAAGGACCCCAGGAGGAGCCTGTGGGCAAAGCACGAAGTCAGATGCATTTGTTCTGAAAACCGACCCCGTGTGGGTTTAGCCCAGGCGGCTCCAATTCCCTCCCCATCCCTCCAACAGAGGGAACTCGAGTCTCTGCCGCTCTGGTCATTTTTAAAAATTTAGATAGAGCGTGGGTGGTTTTAAAAACATATTTTGCTAGTGCGAAACCTACACCACATGTTTTGTGAGGGAGAACTGTCCTACCAAGGTGGGGTCCCTGACAGCGAGGAAGGAAACTGAACCCTAAGCTGATAGAAACAGAATTAGGTAACGTGTTTCATATTTACTGTTGCATTCAGAGCCAGATATTGTGTTATTAAAAAAATACTTTTGGACACTCTTGAAGCTCTGACTCAGGGGGCTGGGCAAGGGCAATATACATAACCTAAACATTTGTACCCCCATAATATGCCAAAATAAAAAGAAAGAAAGAAAAAAAAAGATACCATTATATCATGAAAAAAATGGTCAAAATGGTAGATTTTATATTATGCATGTTACACCACAATTTTAAAAAGTTATATTGCTCTACATGGGAAAAGAAACAGTGCACATGTGGAAAAGGGGTGTCCATGTTTGGCAAGCATGAAAATTGGATAATATTTAGTTTTGAAAAGGCAAGAAGTGTTCTTAACAAGAAAATGCTTAAGATGGTATGTCTTATGTTATAGATTAATATATTTTGCCAAAACAACAACAAAAAAAGTGGTATAGGGAAATGGTATAGCCAACAAGTTAGGGAATCTCCCTAACTGGGAGAAATGGTTTGTTCTGCTGCCTGGACTAGAGTGCCGTGGCATCAACATAGCTCACTGCAGCCTCCAACTCCTGGGCTCAAGGCATCCTCCTGCCTCAGCCTCCCAGGCAGCTGGGACTGCAGGCGTACGTCACCACACCTGGATTTTTTTTTTTTTTTACTTTTTTGTTAAGAGATGGGGTCTTGCTATGTTGCCCAGGCTGGTCTTGAACTCCCAGACTCAAGCCATCCTCCCTCCTTGGCCTCCCAAAGTACTGGGATTTACAGGTGTGAGCCACCGGGCCTCACCGAGTGTGCTTGTTCAGAATCCATGGAGCTCTCTTTCCAAATGAAATCTATGTGAAAGCACAAGACAAATGATACTTAAAAAATAAATACGGTGACAGAAAGCGTTTGTCTTTCAACAAACACAAAACTCTGAGCCCCACCTACGATGGCAGTCCAATATAGAAACACTGTTCCCCCTCCAAACTCAGCAAACAAATAGACTCGGAACCACTCACTACCCAAGCTTGTTCCTGACTCTGCTTGACTTTCAACCTTGCACATAGAATGATCTCCCACGTCTAGGGACATTTGCAAGTCTGATGCGTTTTTGTATCTTGTTGGCTCAGTCAAAAATGAGACAAAAGGTACCCAATGTTACTATTCTCACCATGCTTCTCTGAAGGAAGAAGCATCCTCACGTTATTGATGGGAGATTTATACTTGAGTAGTTTGAATAATGTAGGGATGCTCTCCCAGCTAGCGAGTGGAAGAGCTATGATTTGAACTCAGGTGAACGAGTTTCCTGGGATTGCACAACAAATAACCCCAAATGCATAGCTTCCAACTACAGGAATTCATCGTCTCCCAGCCCCGGAGCCCAGGGGTGTGAGACGCAGGGGTCTTGGGGCCGCGCTCCCTCCGCAGGCTCCAGGGGAGGCTCCTTCCTGCCTCTCCCAGCTCCTGGGGGCTCCAGGCGTCCCTGGGCTTGTGGCCGCGTCACTCCAGTCTCTGCCTCCGTCTCCACGTGGCTTCTCCTCTGCGTCTGTGTCTCCTCTGCTGTCTCTTAGGGGGACACTGTCATTGGATTTAGGGCCCTCCCTAATCCGGGATGACCTCATCTCGAGATTCGTATCTTAAATACATCTGCAGACACGCTTTTTCCAAATAAGTTGCCGCTCACAGGTTCCAAGGGGTTAACACGTGGAGATCTTTTTCGGGTCACCCAGCACAGCAGGACTTTGAAATTCCCCTGCTCCTTCCATAGTCCAATGCACTAAATACTTCAGAGCTCGGTTAGCTCACTCCTCATAAACGAGTCATCATGCCCGTGGGATCGTCACTCTTTGTGGAGGGACACAGCAGAAAGCAAATTATGCTTAGAGGATTTTCTCCATTTCAACACACCCAGATGTTGACAGGAAGAGATACATGTGTGAAATGAAAAAAAAAAAAAAAAGTTGAATCTCTTTCAACAGGGTCTGGTGTGGAAAACATAGGTGGACTTAGATCAACTTAAATCATCATTTGGCTGAACAAAAATGTGCATAGAGTTAATGCTATCGGACACTTAAAAATTTGCAAATCATCAAATAAAAAGAAAAATCCTCCTTGGGCGGAAAACATTTTCTGTGTGTTTTCTGCAGCATTCACAAGATGTACAGTCATGCTGCCATTTAAAAAGCAAAAAAAAAAAAAAAATATTCAGATTTTGCAGCCTCTGTCTCTGACTGTATCAGTCAAAATTGCAAACCAAAATGCATCTGACTTTGTCGGGTGCTGAAGTCAGACTTCATTTCATCCATGGCACCGTGTGTGGCAGGAGAGAAATATTTTGCAAACCTACCCTGTCAAATTGGGCTAATTCAGCTAATTAAAAGTATCAGCGAGACATGCAAACTGGTACAACCGGGCCACGTTCAAGGGATGCTTTGCCGATAGAATTCCTTTGTCAGCAGGAAAAATCGTAATTTCTTGCCGCGTCTGAGGTGTTAGTACCAGCGTCTTGTGTCTACATCGCTTAAGCATCCAGAACAGTTTGAAAGCTAAAGGAGAGGCTTTAATCTTGTTCTGCATCAGAGGGTACGTCCACCGTCCCAGCCTCCGGGATGCCATCACCCTACACATCGCGACCTTGAGAAGGAATTCAGGCACCCGATTCAGACAAAGGTCGTGGGGACTCCGCTTTCTCTGCCTTTGTTTTTTCTGCCTTCCGACTTAACGTCACGCCGTGTTAAAGCCCGACTTACGTGAGCCGATCTTTGTCGTGTTGTGGAGGTGTCAGGTGTTTAAGGGGGCATTGATCGCACGCCGCATTTGCCAACGAGAACATATTGTACAAATATAGACAAAGCGGGATGATTTGCATCTCTGGCTGCGCGTAGACAGAGAATGAATTTTTCATACAATCCCGGCTTTGAACTCAGTCATTACTGCTGGATGCAACACTTTGTGTTTTTCCTCTGAAGTCTGTTCTCTGACATCCGCACTCAGGATTTTAGCAGGTTGCTTGTTTTGACAATCGAATGGGAATTGTCCCAATTGTCCCTATTTCCCCACTACTATGGGTGAAATACTGGTTGACACCGTATCAATTTGCATCATGAAATTTAAATTTGGTTATCATATATTTTATTTATTTTTTGTTTTTTTTTTTACCATTACATTTTAATCAATAACATTATCATGTTCACGGAAAGAAGGGATACTTATATTTCATGTTCCCTATTTTTTTTCACAAAAGGGCTTTGCAAAAACCAAGGAGCTTACAACTATTTTGTAAAATAGTATTCCGTGAATATAAATGTAAATAATCTCTCATCAAATATCGTGGCAAAAATATTCTATAAAATATTAACACAGAGCCTAAGTGGACATTTTTAGCAATTTTGTCCCTATGAGATGTGACCGTCACCAAACTTCCTTGTCTTTGAAGCACGGCGTGATGGTTTCCCACGGCTGCATTCGTTTCATGTGCTGATGCTCACGTCTGTGACAATGGGGACAGCTTCTGATCTGAGCTTGAACCACATCAGACACTTTACACTCACTTTTACATGACGAAAAAAAAAAGAACCTGTTATTTTTGTATTTACGATTTATGTTGTCTTAGTCTTTTCAGATTGCCACAACAAAATGCTGTAAATTGAGTGGGTTACAAACAACAGACATGAGTTGCTCCCAGCCCTGGAGGCTGTAAGTCCGAGATCCCGGCGTGGCAGAGTCTGTGTCTGGTGGGGACTCACTTCCTGGTTCATAGATGGCGCCTTCTCAGTGAGGACAGCGATACATTGTTACCGGCATAAGGATACAGTGTTACCGAGTACGAGGATACAATGTTGCTAAGTCAATAGACACAATTCTGTTGAGGATAATGCTACAATGAATCAGGTGCACGTGAGTGCCCTGAGACCCGCCACACCCTGTGAAGGGAACAGCATGACCACGCCTATTTCAGGAACACAAAGTTGCAGACTTGGAGATTTAGGAGGCTGGTCCAGGCCTCCCAGCTAACCAGCGGCCACGTCAGATTTGCAGACGCTGAAGCCCCCATTTCACCAGGGCTAAAACGCTTTCGTAAGTACAAATCCATGCGCAAAAGACCCCACCTCCCCCGGGGGTCGAGGGCGTACCTGGCGTCATAGGTGGCATTTGGTATGCACGGCACGTATGTAACTCAGCAAAGCACTCCTGTAGGTGATTTCACGTGGGGGCCAAAAGCAAGCATGGATTTTCTGAAAGCCCCAGACCAAGGGACGGCTTTCTGAGCCACTGCATGTCATCCAAGCCTTTGCACACAAGCAGCCAGAGAAGTGTGAGCCGTGCTGAGCTCCGGAGCCAGTGAACCTGCCAGCTCGGGTTCGTGGCACTGGCATTGTGTGAACACGTGGACTGTAACATGCATGTGCGTGTCATTTCCCTGGAGGTCCTTCAGCGGCCAAAACCACAGCTCATCGATGAAATTCAGGTCAAATATCTGCAGAACCCTTGAAGCTGGCGGCCTGAAAAAAATCACTCGGCAAATTGTCTGTTTTGATGCTTTCCTGAGCGTGGGTGGAAGAGTCGGCAGAAATGGGGAATTTGGGGAAACGCCGTGTCCAGACAGGGCAAGGCTGGGGAGGGAAGACGCTGCCCGCCCACTGCCAGCACAGGGTGGAGAAGTCCCCACCATAATGCCAGCTGCGGCAGAGACATTACAGGAGGATGACGGTGATGATGAAGCCACCGCTCCCGGCCCTGACACATCCTGCCTCCCGAGATTTCTGAAAGGAAGATGCAGACCATGCCTCCCCCCAGCCCTACCCCTGGCCCTGGGCCCCTAAATTATGACAGTGCCCAACTCCGGCACCTGGACCTGCAGGACTCCCGGTTTTCCTCGTCCCTCCTCCCCAGAGGCACCGTCTCTGGGTGGATCCTCACTCCCACCCCCAGGTAAAGACCCTCACTCTGCCCGGGCCTGTGTCTCTGCTCCTGCAGCTCCTTCCTGGGGGGCCTCAGCATCCCTATGCCAACTTCCAGAATCTTCCCCAGCCTGGAAGGCCCAAGTCAGGCCCATCTCCCTGGGCTTTACTCTCTGTCTCTGGAAAGCGAGGAGGTGGGTCTCTGAGTATCCCCGTGTGACCTGTTGGGTCTCATTCAGAGGGGCGGGTGGTCCCTTCCAGGAACATCCTTGTCCTCGTGTCCCCCCACTCTGCGGTCTGTGGAGCTGTTCCCCGAGGAGCTGTCCCCCCCCCAAGGTAAAGCCACGGCCTCTGCTCTTCCTCCTTCCCCTCCTCCTCTCGGTTTTAATTGGGCACCTGCTATGTGCCACACTGGGTGAGTCTCCTGCCACTGCTACAACAAAATGCCACAAACTGGGGGCATGAACCATAGGAATGTGTCCCTTCCCAGGCCCGGAGCCCAGGAGTGTGAGACGCAGGGGTCTCGGGGCCGCGCTCCCTCCGCAGGCTCCAGGGGAGGCTCCTTCCTGCCTCTCCCAGCTCCTGGGGGCTCCAGGCATCCCTGGGCTTGTGGCCGCGTCACTCCAGCCTCTGCCTCCGTCTCCACGTGGCTTCTCCTCTGCGTCTGTGTCTCCTCTGCTGTCTCTTAGGGGGACACCTGTCATTGGGTTTAGGGACCTCCTGATCCAGGATGGTCTCGTCTTGACTAACGGCATCTGCCCAGAGATGCTACACCCAAGTGCGGTCCCATCCGAGGCTCTGGGTGGACGTGACTCAGCTCTGACTATTTCAGTCAGGCTCGTAGACTCAGAGAGCGAAACGGTGTTGCCGGGGTCCCGCAGGGAGCGGGTGGGGAGATGCCATGGGACGGGCAGGACGTCTCAGTTATGCAAGAAGAATCAGCTCTACAGACTGGCAGCCTGGCGCTGTGCCCGTGGTCAGCAAAACCTCGCCGTGCACTTCACATTTTGGGAGGAGAGGAGATCCCATGCTAAGAGCTTTTAGCACAATGAGGCAGGTTCCGGGATCAATTATTGCATAGCGTGGTGACTCCATTCAATAATAACACAACATAGATTTCAAAACTGAAAGAGTCGGTTTTAAACATTCTCCCCACAAAAACAGAACAGTAATGGGCAGATGAGGCTATGGACGGATTAGGCAGGTTGGTTTCATCACTACACAACAGAAACATAAATCCAAACATCGCATGGCATCCTCTTTATATGTTCAACGAAAACCAAAGCAGTTTAAAAAATTACAGTTTTATGACTGGCTTGTCCCCCTTAGAACCACATTAAAGATATTTCTGTGTGTTTAAAGAAAAAAAAAAAAAAAACAGTTTTCTTCCAGCCTGAGCAAGAGCGAGACCCCGTCTCTACTAAAAATAGAAAGAAATTATCTGGCCAACTAAAAATATATATGGAAAAAATTAGCCGGGCATGGTGGCCCATGCCTGTAGTCCCAGCTACTTGGGAGGCTGAGGCAGGAGGATCGCTTGAGCCCAGGAGTTGGAGGTTGCTGTGAGCTAGGCTGACACCATGGCACTCTAGCCCCAGCAACAAAGCGAGACTCTGTCTCAAAAAAAAAAAAAAGAAAAAACAAAAAAGGAAAGTGGAGAGTGTGCTTCAAAAACAGGGGTCACTTGGCTGTAACCCTGGGGCACGTGAATGATGTCTCCGGGGGTCACACACGGCACCGGGGGTGGGGTGGGGGTGAGGGTGAGGTGGGAAAGGCAGCTGCCTTATCTTTAAACAAAATAGTAGAATCAGAGCTTTTTGTCTCTCTCTCAGGTGCCACAAGGCTCTGCAAGGCATTGCTACCTGTGTTTACCTGCACCTGACTTTTTAAAACAAAATGTTTGCTCTTGTATTCGTCACAGATGTGTTGCATGCATTCCTTTTGACAGTTCAAAAATCGTTGCAATAAAATATCGCTTGTCTGGATGACTGAGTTTCGGGCACCCCTTACATATTGTGTCCCCTAGCTCTGGCCCCAAAAGTGACTCCCAAACCTACTGGAAGAGGTTACCTGTGTTTAAGAACAGACGTGTTCTTGGACCGCGAGGCCGGTGTAACCTACGGGTCAAGAGGCCTTCGGGACCCATCGGAATTCATTTGACATTGAAGGCTCGATCCTAATCGGATATCTCGATGGCTCAAGGAATGGACAGACTCCAGCCCCTCCAAAAATCGATGCCCCAGGTAACTTATGAACTTACCAGTTGCTTGTTAAGCAATTTATCATGTTGTCTCAGGAAGGGCGGGTGATGGCGTCGCCTACGTTTTTAATGAACGAGCCGGGACTCAGGATTTCAATTTGTGCTTAATGAATGAGTTACGAGTCTCTCGCTCTCTAGTAACGAGCTCGGAGGATCGTTAAGGCAGAGAGATCTGAGAAGCTTCCACCAGTCGGTTACGTGACTGCAGAGAAAACAGAGGCTGAACCCTCATTCCTGAGTCCACAAACACCACAGACACCCACCGTCTGGCAGGGAGACGGCACATGTAGGTAGCTTCTCGCTTGTGGCATTCGCCGGGAACCCCAGAATTAAGTTTTTTCTCCTTTTCTGCATAATAGAAGTACGTAGTTTCGGGGTGCATGTGGCGATTCGATACATTCTTATAAGTTGTAAAGCTCAGATCAGTGCTCTTGAGGTACCCATCGTCTTGAATATCTGTCTTTTCTTTCTGCTAGAAAAATTCAAATTTTTCTCTTGTAGCTACTTTGAAATAACTAACAGATTTATCATCGAGGAAGGAGATCTATTCTGGCAAAAAGTTCCCAAACTGCTGTCATATGCTTTGGAACTGGGCACAGTCTTGGAGAAAACAACAGACAGGCTTGGCTCATGGGGACGTCCCGGTCACACTTGGGATCCTTCAGAGCTGCCTGGAGGTGGGGGGATGAGGCTTTTCCATAGGATGGGCTCCCGGGGGCTGCAAACCCACCAAGAGGATTGGCACCCACAGGTCACGGGGGCCACACCCCGAGGCTCCCCCTGGACCAGTGGGTGTGATGCCCCCTCAAAGACTGCAGGAATAATGGGGCTCAGTCCTCCCAACATCGAGGCTCCGCGTGCCACCAGCCTCCCCAGAGGGCCCCCACCTCAGAGCCCCCGACAGCCCAGCTCTCTGCAAAGAGCCCCCTGCAAATAAAAACCAGATGTGTGCGCACAGCCGTTAATGAGTACAGATTCCCATTAGCCCAGAATTTGTCCTCCCCTGCGCTTGGTTAGATCAAGCTCTGTCTCGACCACGGGGAGCGGGGAGGGAGGAAAAAGACAGAATTTAAAAATGACAGGCAGAGGAAAAGGAGGCAAAACTGTGCAACACAGGCTCTGCCTTCCTTGTGGAGCAGACGGAAACAGCCACTGGGGACATATTGATTTGCTGCACCATGGGCAATGCTTTGCAAAACAGCCGCGTGGGCTGCCCCCAATTTCTGGGCTGTCTACGTCCGCAGGGGGCACGTGTCCTCGTTGGAACCCAGGCGGTTCTGCATGTCGAACTTGTTCATAGAGCACCCAGGCTAAAGGCTTGGAGCACCAGCTCTCAAACGGCAATTTGCTCACCAAGAGGAAATCACAGAAGGCAAAAACAACATGCTTTCTCTGTGACCAGAATAGTAGCCCACGTCCCTGGAAAGGACCCCTCAATGATTAAAGGTTTTGTGGAAGAATTTGCAGCAGAAGGAGGCAAAGTCAAGGCGACGTCTACTCATTCTCCTGTGGAACTTTTCCTTCCGAGGAGGGGAGCCACGCTTGTCCACGCCATGTACATAATCAGTAGCTGTCCGTGACCTCTGTAACGTCACTGGAAATGTCACACCCTGTGTCTTTGACCACAGAGGCAAGGAGTGGGGATTCTACACAGTGAGAACTTCCACACCACCCGGATGGTTGTGTGTATATCTCCTCTGGCACTCGAGGAAAAAAGAAAACATTCCACCAGCAAAATTAACACGTTGACGGCCACATTAGAAAAAAAAATTTTTTTCCTTAGGGCCACGGTGTTTTATTACGAAAATAGAACAAAAACTTTGAAGAAAAACGGTCCTTTCTAACGTAACACAAAATTTGTTATTTTTACTGTTTTCTGGGCATGAGTTAGATGCAACTTGAAAGATAGCTCTGGCAGCTCCCAAGGGGAAGGGGCGTGTGAGTTACATACGCTTCACGAGGCCCCAGGCTCAAAATGAGCGTGAGTTACATACAACTCACGTGGCGGTTATTGTGTTTAAAAATGCAAACATCTTGGGATAGGATTAAAAGATCAAATGTGGTCCGACTTGGCGTGCTGTGCCGTGTCGTGGGAGTGTGAGAATGAATCTCCCTCCAATGCATATGGCGGGGTGCAGGGGGCCCCAGATTCTGCCATTCCACCATCTCCTGCTTCGTAAGAATTTCATGGAAACGCTGCAGCTTTTGATAGGTAATTACAGGCAGGAAGCCGAGCACATATGAAGTTTATATTTGTGGTCCACGCAGAGGCCACCGTTGAAAACCCCGCAAACTGCCTTCAGAAATAGGTTCGTGTGGCCCTTTTTATTATAATTTCATTTCCTCCCTGCGGGTGTGCCTTGGCCAATGAAAAAACCAGAAGAGACCTTTCAGAGGGCACGCGGAGAATCCGGGAGTCTCTCCCCAATTGCCCCTTTCTCTGCATGGCACGTTTGATGCTTGGAAGGAAAGTCACACAGTTTTGTCGTGCTTTGTGGCACCCTCGGCCCGCACCCTGGATACTGTGGACGTGGCTTTCTCCTGCCGATCCAGGAGATCTCTGCGCACAAAACCTTCCGTGCCCTGCGGGAGCTCCAACTGCAACTCTGTCTCTTTTATTCCCCTCCTGGGCAAGAAGAGGACCCCTTGTCTCCTTCCGGGCATCTGAGACGCATTTGCCGTCCACTTTGGGACATAATTATCTGTATTCTACGGCTGGGACTTCCGGCCACCTTGGAGGTGAAAGCGTCATTTCTGTCTGTGGCAGACGTGGCAGAGATTTGCCATTTCTGGGCGTGGCTTTGCAGAGACGTGTGCAGGTCACCCGACTCGGTCAACTGTCCCATCATTTTCATATAGATCAGGGACCCACTAGAAAAATGGTCAAAGTTCAGAAAAAAGAAAGCAATTTTTTTTTTTTCCTCCCAAATCATCTCTTCTTCCCTCTTTGGAGACAGACAGTCTCCTCATGTTACTCTGTTGTGTTTTCTTATTGCTGTTGCTTTTTGTGGCTTGTTCTGACTTCAGGGCACTTTGTAGAAATGCAATTCCTGCATCCAACGGGGCACATTTGAAAGCTTCTGATTCGTCAACCAAACCCTGTCCCCTGACCCCCAAGACTGTCCTAAGTGTGCACCACCTACAGCAAGGAACCCACATGACAGTAAGTACTGTCACTGCACGGCAAGCAAAACAGGGTCTCACTGTTTCGAAGCAAATATTTCTATCATGTTTGCTGAAGTCCTACGTTTCCTTTTGCTTTTTAGCCATTTATCCACTGCCCTTTGGCTTTTTTTTTTTTCCACTGGGGACCGTTATCTTTGATTCGAAACAGCCCTGTATGTATTAATGATGTCCTGGTGGTATAATTCACTTCCCACATATTTCCTCGGGTTCGCTTTAATTTTGTGATGCAGAAGTCTTCCTTTTTTCTCTCTCTCTCTCTCTTTGTTTCTTTCTTTCTTTCTTTTTTTTTTTTTTTAATGGAATGAGTTTGAAAAACCGCCTCTGCCACCCGTAAACTCTGCGTGTATTTCTGCTTGTCATTGATCTGTCTATTCACATGCTGGTTCCTTATTGCTTTCCTTTATTGAGTCTTTATAAAGCACTTTACTGTCTGCTAATGCTCAAACTCACTTTTCACTCTTTGTAAAGAAATGGCCTGGAGGTTTTTTTTTTTTTTTTTTTTTTTTTTTTTAACCAATTTGTTCTTATGGAAACATTTTGGAGTCCCTCTATCCTTTCCAAACTTTAAAAAAAAAAAGAAAAGAAAAAAAACCTCCTGTAGGGATTAAGCCTGTATTTTAATTTGGGCAACACTGACATATTTATAATATTAAATCTTTACATCCAGGAAGGCAATAGACTTTGGCCTTTAAGCATTTTTTTTTTTATGTGCATCACTAAAACCTAACAGTTTTCCTTTTCAATCACTCAAGGACGTTTCTTACAAAGTTTATGCCCAGGCATTTTATGTTCTGTAGTAGCGACGACATAGGTTTTATTTTTATATGTGTATGTTATATGTATTTATCTGTTTTATATTTTGTATCTCCATTGTATGTATTTTTTTTTCCTGATTTCCGTTAGTTCTTTCAAAACCATCTGGCCAGCAACTTGTGTCTGTTCATCTATCCCTTCTCAGGAAAATCTCTTCTTAGATCTTGCAATAATTTTTCACAGTCGTTTATTTTCTCGAGTTCCAGAATACAATCATTTCGTCACCAATAACCATAACACCGTCTGCTGCCCAAGAATGAGACCTCGTGGTTCCACCCAGCTAGAAAGCTGCTGGCTGATGCCACTCGATCTGATGACAGCCGACATCTTTGCCCGGTCACCTCCATGTGACGTCTTCTGACATTTCCGGTCTGAGGGTGCTCAGGAAGTCTCCTTCACATCCCCGTTTTGTTCCTGCCCTCCCGATGTCCTTCCACAGCTACTTGGTCACAAGTAGACCTGTCCCGGGTCCTGCTAAGTCTCTTCCTGAGGCTCTCTCCTTAAAACCCTCTTTGTCTCTGGTCCACCCCACATGCCTGCACCCCATTATTTAAATTTCAGAATTTTATGGGAGTACAAAGGTTTTGGTTACATAAATTGCTTTTGTACTATTTGAGTCAACGTTATAAGTGTATTCATCCCCCAGACAGTGTGCATTGTACTCATTAGGTGTGAATTTACCCATCCCCTCCTCCCCCTCCCACCTGCCCGACACCCAATGAATGTGACTTCCATATGTGCACTTAAGTATTGATTGATTAGTTCCAATTGGATGATGAGTCCATGTGGGGCTTGTTTTTCCATTCTTGGGATACTTCACTTAGTAGAATGGGCTCCAGCTCCATCCAGGATAATACAAGAGGTGCTAGGTCACCACTGTTTCTTGTGGCTGAGTAGAACTCCGTGGTGTACATAGACCACATTCTATTAATCCACTCATGCATTGATGGGCACTTGGGTTGTTTCCACATTTTTGCAATTGTGAATTGTCCTGCTCCCCATTAACTCGCCCCAAGCACAGTGGTGACATTGCCCTTCCTTTTAGGGAACCCACATTTTAACATGAGGACACCAAGTCACAGAGAGACAAAGCCAGTCTGTCCTCCCCTTCCACTTTCACAGGACTGGAGAGTCTCAGCTTTGCTTGGACAATATCACCAGGGGACTTTGTGGACAGACCTCAAACCCATGGATCCAAGAACCCCCGGGTGGGGCCAGATGTCAATATTTCTCTACCTGCCCAGGGAGCACAGTGTGGCCAAGTTGAGAACATGTTCACTAGGTGCTTGAGGTTATATTTTCACGGCACTTTCCTTAGCGTACATCACATAGTAGATGCTCAATAAATAGGCACCGAATTAAACGATGTCATGCACAAACATCCTCCTGCTGTCCCTCATGGGTTGCTCACAAATCCTCGCCTAACGGAAGCTCCACAGCATAATGGTGTCCATTCATGCAGGTCCCCCAAGTTGGCACCATAAACCCTGGGGCTGTGCACGACGCCAGCTGGCCCAGAGCCCTGAATTCAACACCGGTGATGTGAACAAACTTGGAATTACAGTGCTCCTCGGGTGTATCCAAACCCTCTCAGGTAACAAGCCCGTGTTTTGATTCTAGAGAGATGCCACAGACAAACCCCTATTTCTGCAAACTTTCAAAAGCCCAGGCATCCAAATCAGGCTCCACGGGTGCCTTGCGTGGAACAGCATCTACCCTGAGCTAACGTGTGCTTTGGACAGCGTGGTTGGGTGGGATCAAACAAATGCACCAAGGCAACTGGAATTCTTGGAATGCCCATTTAAATAGCATCAGCTGCGGCTCAGGGAACAGGAAAAAAAAAGATGTTTATAGAGAAAGTGACTATCAAAGGCTTCTGACTCAGCCTCATTTATTTTGGAGTCAGGGGTTTGCCTAATGAAACCGATAATATCTGCAAAGCGGAGTCAAACCGCTTCTTGCAGCCTGACATCCCTCTTGGGCTTCTTCCTTCGCCCAAGCTGCAGGGGGGCCGTGTGCTGGGACTTGCCCTGGGTTCCCGGGTGGTGCCGACCCTGCCAGGCAAGTTTGCCCAAATTCTGCTTAAGACACCCCGGAAACCATTCAGCAGCCGGGATGTGCTCACACTGTCCCGTGGAAGTGAGAAATGTCCCTTTGCACATGTGGGAAGGACGCTGGCCGTGGACAGAGACATTCTCGGGGGTAATATCTGCCCTTTGGTTTCTCCTTGGTCTCCTCTTAGGGTCTCTGCTTGGAAAGTCGCCTGGCCCTAAATGCAAACGGGCTCCCAGAGTGGAAAGTGTCACCGTGGGCCAGAGACCCCAGCGTGGCGGGCTGGTGGCAGCCATCCAAGTTGCTTCCCGAGGTTGAAGCTCAGGGGAAGGAGGCAGATTTGAATAAGAAAGACCCTCGCTCAAAGGCCGGCCCCCTGCCCAGCTGGCCTCAGCGGGGGTCCCCATCCTGGCTTTGTGTTTCTTACAATGACTCTGCCCAACCCCCACCTCCCTCGGGGCAGCCACAGCGACTTCCCGACAGCACAGAGAATCTTACTCTGTCGGTTTGCTCAGAGCCCTCAGCAAACAGTCCTCAGGGTTCTTTCTGGGTCCTGTTTCCCCTTAAACGTGGGCCACGGGGCTTTGGCTTGGAATGTAATTTTGTCACAGTCATGCATCAGAATTTTCTACTTGGGAGACATGTCACAGTCAAAAGTCAGAGAAGGTGGCAGGAAAGATGTTTTGTAGAGTCGCTAAATTTGCAGAGCCGGGAGGGGATACAGTTGTGTATTTCCCGGTTTATCAGCCTCAGCCCTGCTGACATCGGGGACTGGGGGACTCTCAGGGTGGAGCAAGCAGCATCCCTGGGCCCCACCCACCCGATGCCAGCAGCACCCACCCCAGGTGTGACAACCAGAAACATCCCCAGGCATGGCCAAATGTCCCCGGGGTGCAGAATCCACCTCCGTTGGGGTGAGCACCATTCGCTGGTCTATTCCAACTAGTCTTGGTACAAAACCGGGGAACAGCTGCCTCCACCACCACGAACACACCCCAAACTGCCCTGGGAGCTTGAAAGAATTCTCTGTGCACAGAGAGGCAATTTAATCTGTGACAACGCGTCTACTAATCAGCTTCGGAGTGGAGCAGATGCAGGCCTTGCAGAGCTGTGTCTGCGAACTTGCATGAAAGCCGTGTCTCTGGGCTGCTTGGGAAAATGCCACCCTCTCTGCACGTGATCTCGTTAAGCTGCCCACCCCCTCTTAGGGAGGAGGAGTGAGTGCGTTTAGCACAGGAGAGGAACAGCCCAGAAAGGTACCGGATACCCGCAGAAGAGCCCTTGGGGATCCACACGCAATGTGATGTCTTCCGTCATTCCAGCCATTGCTGGTGGACACCTGCAAAAAGTTTCCTCATCGGGACAGCATGGTTGGAAAATTACGCTCAGACTGGTGCAGTAGGATATAGGCGAGGGAGGCCTGTGTCTTAAAGGGGCTTGGACAGGTGCATGGACAGCAAGGTGCTGTCTGGGCAGATAGCAAGTGACCCCAACCTGTTTGCCCACCGATGACCTCCCTTGGTTAGCTTCAAGCAGTGGCCTTGGGTGGGGGGCATTTCTTTTTAAATTAAAAAAAAAAATTTTTATTTCATCATATTACAGAGGTACAAATGTTTAGGTTACATGTATTGCCTTTGCTGCCACCCGAGGCTAAGGAAACCTCTGCCAACGAAATAGTCACCAAAAAACCATGCCCTAGAAAAAATGTCTGTCTCCTGCTTCAGTTCTTGGTACCCATGTTCTGTTATTATGAATTTAAATTTTTATATATATAAATATCTAATATATATATATGTATGCTGGTCCCAGGATTTTCAGAATGTGATTTTCAATGGACTCTCTGGAAAATATTTCATTTTCAGAAGCATTTATTTCCATCAGTGGGTAAGGACAAACACCATGTGGTCCGTCCACATGCAGTGGAGAATTACTTTGCCAGGAAAAGGAGTTAGGCTCTGACACCTGCTACAATGTGGGTGAACCTTGAATACTTGATACTCAGTGACAGATGCCAGACATAAAAGGACACATAGTGTGCGATTCCAGTTATATATTCATAAAATTGGCAGAAAGAGCAAATCCACAGAGATAGAAAGAGGATTGGTCATTGCCGAGGGCTGGCAAAGCGGAGAGGGAGTGACTGTTGATGGGGATGGGGTCTCCTTTCGCGGGCAGCAAAATGTTCTGGAACTAGATGAAGGTGCTGATTGCACAACACCGTGAATGTGCAAAATACCACCAAGTTGCATGCTTTAAAATGGCATATTTCATTCTATGTGATTTGATCCAGCAATCCCACTACTGGGCATCTACCCAAAGGCGAAGAAGTCATTTCATCAAAAAGACACCTGCACTTGAATGTTTATAGCAGCACAATTCACAATTGCAAAGATGTGCAAACAACCCATGTGCCCATCGACGCATGAGTGGATTAATAAAATGTGGTCTATGTACACCATGGAGTTCTACTCAGCCACAAAAACAATGGTGATCTAGCACCTCTTGTATTATCCTGGATGGAGCTGGAGCCCATTCTACTACGTGAAGCGTCACAAGAATGGAAAAACAAGCACCACATGGACTCGCCATCAAATTGGAACTAATCAATCAATACTTAAGTGCACACATGGAAGTAACATTCATTGGGTGTCGGGCAGGTGGGAGGGGGAGAAGGGAATGGGTATATTCACACCTAACGGGTGTGGTGTGCACCATCTGGGGGATGGACACACTTAAAGCTCTGACTCGGGTGGGGCAAAGGCAATATATATAACCTCAACATCTCTACCCCCGTAATATGCTGAACTAAACAAAAATAAAAAAGATAATAAATAAATAAATTTTAAAAAGGTCATTTATTTAGGATGGAGCTGCCCATAGCAGGCATAGGCAGACTATGGCACACACACCCCATCTGGCCCCACACCTACGTTTGCCGATAAAGTTTTATTGGCACATAGCCACGCCCATTCATTGACGCATCTCCTCTCTGGCTGCTTTCAAGCTACGACAGGGACAGAGTGGAGTCATCGTGACAGAGACTGCACGGCCCACGGCATGGAAGACATTTAGAGTCTGGCCCATGACAGGAAGAATCGCACGATGCATAGGATAACTCTAGTCACGGAATCACGGCAATTACAGAGATGTGGTTTCTACCGGGTGTGCAGCCCCAGCCGGCTGGGTCGGCCTAGAAAATGTCTCTGTAGCTCGTGTGCAGGCAGAGAAGGAGGCAGGGGAAGCTGCCATCGTCAAACTCAGAAGCCACGTCCGGGGGCACGGTCGGCGTTCCAGCCTCCGAGAGCGTGCAATGCAAGCTCCCTCCTCTCGATGCTTAGGATGCTGAGAACACAGCGGGTAAACCGAAGTCTGTTGCATCCCAGAGCTGCTCACTGCAGACCTAACCAACACCGAAAATTCAACCAATGTTCTTACATAGTTTGAAGGACAAATATCCAATAAATTGGAGACACAGTCTGACTGTGACACTCTTGGAGAGTCACCGTGTCCGCGGACACGAACCCCGTGCACACAGAGGAAAAGGCTGCTAGTGTCAAACGTCCCAAAATCGGTTATGCGGTGGACAGAATCCTAAACTTCCTCCTTGCGTTCTCATGTTTTTTCTTTTCTTTTACATTATCTCATCACGGCGAATGCTCAAACCGTGAAAAGTGCATGTAAACATCGGATTCAGCTTGACATGTTTCTCTCCCAATCCATCCGATAAGCTTCAACCATCACTTTTTTTGTTTTTATTTCCTTGGCCGTTTGGTTGTGTTTCCTTCTAAACAGTTCTTCTGGGCTCATCGGCGTTTTGTTGACGAGGTCTCCGGGGCGTGTCTCGAATCTCATTTTCGCACACACCGTTCCAATTTTCGGCTGAGGCCAGAGAGAGGTTTATAAACCCACCTTGCAGTGGTGTTTTATTTTGCTCGAAGTGATGCAGACAAAATCAGTAACAGAACCGAAATACAGGAAATTAAACAAAGAAACGTGGGGTGAGCGGGAAAGAAAAAGGAAGAGAAATACGCAAGGTTGTCCCATGTAGGATGTGCTGGGTCCTCTCCAGAGAGTTACGATAGGTTTGGGTTTGCACTGTGTGCTCATTCACATGTGCATGTGTGTGTGTGTGTGTGTGTGCACATGTTAGTGCGTGTCTGTGCACATCTGAGTGTGTGTGTGTGATGGGGTGAAACCAGACTCACTGGGGGTCAGGCATCACCACCAACACCACAACCACTGTGAATGGCACCTTCCTCCATCCTGCCGCTAAGTTCGGCGTCGCCCTGAACAAACCCATCCTGAACCCAAACCACAGGTGCAAAGACGTACGCCCAAGGACTTTCATGCAATCACTGTGCATCGCGTAAAAGAAGGCGGAAGAGGTAGGAGCTCTGGGAGGAAAAGAATGAGGTTTTAGACATCGCAGCGGGCAACAGAAGGAAATCTTTCATGGGTGGAGTTATTCAGCCCGTTGGGAAAATGTGCATCTCTCTGAACCAACGTGGGAAAATGGTGGAAGAGAAAAACCACTGTGGATTGTGGTCAGTGCATGGGTGGACAGCCAGGTTGGTCTGGAAAACTACGCAAACCCAGAGAACCCGTGGCCCCTGCAGGGGTGTGCAGGGCAGGGTGTGCTGCGGACGGGGAGGCATCTTCTCCTCTCTCCCTCTATAACCTCCTGGTGTGCCGATGAAACGCCACCCTCTATCCTCAGACTGACGTCTCTGCAAGTGCAGTTCTCTGAGGCAGCTTCGTGGGACAGAACAGAGGTGACCCCTCCCGTCAGATCTGCCTGTTTGCTTTTTAAATCTACTTTTCGAACCATTTTTAAGTGCACAGTTCAGTGGCATGACGTGCGTGCACATTGCAGGGCAACCGTCACCACCATCCGTCTCCAGAACCTTTTCGTGTTCCCAGACGGAAGTTCTGTCCCCGTTAAACACTGACTTCCTGCCCCCTCTCTCTCCCCAGCCCCTGGCTCCCACCTTTCTTCTTTCTGTCTCTGTGGATTTGACGGCTCTGGGAACCTCACAGAAGCAGGATCGTGCACTACTTGTCCTTTTGTGACTGGCGTATTCCAGGTTCATCCCTGTTGTAGCAGGCGTCAGAATGTCCTTCCTTTTTCAAGGCTGAGTAATATTCCAGTGCTTGGATGCACTGCATTTTGCTCATCCACACACCTGTCTGTGGATACCTGGGTTGCACCTGTCTTGTGGTTATTGTGAATAATGCAATGCTGCTACCAATGTGAGCATGCAAATACCTCTTGGAGGAGAACTGGTTTGGGGTATAAACCCAGAAGTGGAATTGCTGGGTCACAGGTCTTCTCTGGAGTGTGATTGTACCTCCTTGCTGAGGGGCCGTGAGCTCTAACTGGGGTGCAGAAGTCAGCCCCTCTCTCAGGGTCAGCCACAGACTAGACGCTCAAGACATGTCTACTCGCCGTCACTGCATGGGAACAGCAGAGACTTCCTTGGAAGTGCACTGACCTGCAACCGTACTGTCCTTTCTTCCGTATCCAGACATGATTGCACACACTTCCTCGCCTCCTTGTGAGCTCATTACTAGCATTCTCCGGCATTACTTTGAAGTGTCTGAATAAAAACGAACGCATGGCAGCTCCAATACCATTATTGGGTCCACCTTTATTTCATTATTTATGTGCCATTCTCACTAAATTAACATGAAGCGTTGGCCGCATTAGGGGACAGAAACTTTATTATTTATACGTCGTAAATGCGTTCATTAATAATTGACTGAATTATATAGACAGCACACAGATAAATATAGCAAATTATTAATTTATAACACACTAGGGGGATTTATAAGATTCCAGTAAATACAGTCTTTAATCAACCATAGACTTTCAAAAAAAAACCACTTTATATGAAGATTCAAATATTGTTTATCTATATCCCTTAATTGGATATTTATATATTTGCCTATTAGCTGAGATAGAAGCTACTTTAAAAAAATAGTATGTATATTTTTATAAGATAGTATGGTTTTTATATATATTATAGAATATGATATATAAAACTGTAGTACCTGTCCGAGAAGAGCTTTGCCAAACTAGAATGAAAAGACAGTCGGTGACCGAAAGGATTCACTGTGGCTACATTCACTAATTAGACTCATTTCTATGTCAAAAAATTGATAACCATTTGCTGGATCTGAAAGCTCCAGTTCCCAATAGCCTATTCATAGTTAAGTCTGTACAAACGACACTGCATACATTTCACATCAGGGACTGAAGCTTCGTCAAGTTTTTCTTTTGCATTATGAGATTTGAAATCAACACATCAGAGTCTCAGCTAGAAAAAAGGAGTCAATGTAATTGTCAGCATTTGCTACGTAACAGACAACACTGGAACTCAGTGCTTTCGAACGGAGAGCATTTATTAGCAAGTGTCAGCAGCCGGCTGAGCAGTTGTTTTGGCTTGAGCTGGCTCAGCAGTGACTGGGCCATCCAGGATGGTCATTTTGAAGTGTTTGGGTCTTAGATGAGCTGGCCAGGACAGCCGGGGCCACCACCAGCCCCCACGTGGTCCCTTGTCTGCCAGGACACAGGATTTCACAAGGGCATGGACACGATGGTAGACCCAGATCTGACCATGTCTCACTTGCTGTTTTCCCACGGAGCAAAGCCGGTCACACGGGCAGGCATAGAATGGCCATGGGAGGGGCTCCAAGGGGCCGGCTGTCATTTGGGGGACATTGGCCACCATTTCGCAAATGCTCCACCACAGATCATGCACAAAACATAAAAAGTCGCAAAACAACAAATGCTGGCATGGATGTGTAGAGACAGGAACACTCCTATACTGCTGGTGGGACTGCAAACTAGTGCAACCTCTGTGGAAAGCAGTATGGAGATACCTCAAGGAGCTACAGGTAGAACTACCATTAGATCCAGCAATGTCACTACTGGGAATCTATCCAAAAGGAACAAAAGACATTCTGTAAAAAAGACACCTGCACGTGAATGTTTATAGCAGCACAATTCCCAATTGCAAAGATGTGGAAACAACCCAAGTGCCCATCAATACATGAGTGGATAAATAAATGTGGTATATGGAGTTCTACTCAGCCACAAAAGACAATGGTGATCTGGCACCTCTTATATTTTGCTGGATGGAGCTGGAGCCCATTCTACTAAGTGAAGTATCCCAAGAATGGAAAAACAAGCACCACATGGACTCACCATCAAATTGGTATTAACTGATCAACACTTATGTGCACATATAGTGATAACATTCATCAGGTGTTGGGCAGGTGGGAGGGGGGCGGAGGGGAGGGGTCTATTCACACCTAATGGGTGCAGTGTGCACCGTCTGGGGGATGGGCACGCTTATAGTTATGACTCAAGTGGGGCAAAGTCAATTTATATAACCTAAACATTTGTGCCCCCAAAAAAAAAAAAAAAAAACCTGAGATCTGCCCCATGGATAAACGGGCAACACTTGTGTTTTCTATGTACATCTTCCTGTTTTCATGCTTTAACCATGACTCAAGATAACCGTGAAGATTTTGGGGATGGATTTTGTAACTCATTCAAGGAATTTCCAAAAAAACACCCCATAATTAATAATGTGCCTAGGGAAACTGACACTGGGTGTTCAAAGCCCAGCACGGTTCTCAGTTACCACCAATTTTTAAAGAAGTTCCCCATCTCCCCCAAGTGGCTGTCACTAGAGTCCTGGAATCGAAGTCGGACATGTCCAGACGGAATATACCACTATTTCTGCCTCCTGGCTTTGCCAAACTCAGAGAAGTTTGAACAGACACTCACAGAGGTAATTAAAGGATTGGGAAGCCCCACAAGAAGGACCTCGTGTGGGTGGAGTTGTCCAGCAATGAGAAGAGACGTCCTCCGGAAAGATGTGATTCCAACATTCTCCACCTGGACAAAGACCTGTGCCTGGAACGCAGGTGCCCCTTGTAAATAAGTGTCCTCTTGCAGGAACGGAGCCCTGGACAGAGCAGAACTGCCTCAGCCCAGACCCGAGCCCCGTGCCATCCCCGGACCCTTCCCCGAGGTCAGCCCCCTCTCACGAATCACCTTTCTTCCTCTAGGTCACAGAGCAGTTGCAGCGACCCAGCCAGGGGTCGGTCCTGCTCAAGTTCTCCAGGAGACGGAGATAATTTCATTTTACATGAAGGAAAAAAAAAAAAAATGATTTCCCAAAAAGAGCCCAGCGAGATCTCCCTGCCGTAACCCATCCAGCCGAAAGAAAGAGACCTGGATCAAGTCTTTGCTGAAGCAGCGTGAGAAACGCAAATTAGAACAAATGTCAGAGCCCAAGAGCAGACATGTGCAAAGCTGTGTCCCCACATGTTCAGCTGTGGACACAACCGTGTTCAATGGCTCCCACAGACTGGGGGAGTCAAAGCCACAGAGATTCACCCTCCCCCAGCCCCGGAGCCCAGGAGTGTGAGACGCAGGGGTCTCGGGGCCGCGCTCCCTCCGCAGGCTCCAGGGGAGGCTCCTTCCTGCCTCTCCCAGCTCCTGGGGGCTCCAGGAGTCCCTGGGCTTGTGGCCGCGTCACTCCAGCCTCTGCCTCCGTCTCCACGTGGCTTCTCCTCTGCGTCTGTGTCCCCTCTGCTGTCTCTTAGGAGGACACCTGTCACCCCTGGACTTAAGGACCTTCTAATCTGGGATGACCACACCTCATTGCATCTGCAAAGACCCTATTTCCAAATACGACTGACCCCATTCGCCAGTACTAGAGATTAGGTCTTGAGCATATCATTTTGGGGGACACATGAATCAATCTGCTGCAACCATGTAGTCTTTTGTTTCTCGGGGAAGGGAAGGCTGGAAGCTGTAAACACCTGGGCAGATGTCAGTGTCTGCCGGGAAGAGAAGGCTCAGATAGAATCAAAGGATTCGGCGATGCTTTGGACTTTTTATGACCAGAGACATTTGTGCAAAACGTGGTTCTGGGTTCACAGCTTCTTTTTCCTTATTTATAAACTGTGCATTGCAAAGTCCTGTCGACGGAGCTCCTTATGCGCTGTGAGACTCATTCCATCCCTTCCTCCCTGTAGACCCAGTTAAAAGTCCCTCCACACCTTCAAGGAACGCAGACACACCTGTCCATATTGATTGATTGATCGATCGATTGATTTCAACTGTTGACGCAACGTCCTCTGCTCATTGCATATTTTATTGCAACTGTCTGTTCACTGAACCATCTCTTGTTGCGTGGACCAAGAGTGACCTCGGCCAGGACAGAGGTGGTGGTGGTTACCGTAAGTGCAGCACTGAGCTCGTGGCAGTCAGAAAACACCGTGTGAGTTAAAGGACAGCCCCTCTGTGGTGTTAGCGTCTCCGGCTGTCTTTGCCTTTATCTCATCTCAATCCCAGGCAGTGTCTTTATCTGATTATTATTATTATACTTTATTCGATACACTCAGAATCTTTGCTGCAAAGCCTCCTAGCCATTACCTGACAGCTGTTATTTCTAAGCCACGCAGGACTAAGAAATGTTCGATATTGTTGGAATATCTCTCTCTCTCTCTCTCTCTCTCCCTCTGAAGTACTTTATACCGTGGTCTTTGTAGCTATGCCTCAAAGCATCAGATATTTCGCGATCGCCTTTGAGGTCATTGGTGTTGCGAAGCTTCCCTTCCAAAGTGCCCACGATTGATGGGTTGACGACGGCTCCTCTCCAAGCACTGGTCTGCTTTTCTGCTTCCTATCTTGCTCTGTAGCGCCTGGTTTTGGTGTAAACCGGACCCCACACCCAGCCCTGTAGCTCCCACCAGCCCTGACTTGGTCTCGCTCAGTTCTGCTGAGTATGAAGCACGTACTTTTTTCTCTTTAGTCAGAACATCTTGCAGTGAGAGTGGTGGGAGCATTTTTGGGATTGACAGCGTGGACGGTTAAACTGTTCCACGTCTTGGTTCTTCTTGGTGGAGAGCCTGAGAGCTCACTTCATTCCCGCTTGCTGGTGTTGATGTTATTAGACGTCGATGTTCCAATCTCTTGCAAGGCTGTGGTTAGATGGAAGCATCGTGCGTATCACATTTCTCTAAATGATAGTTAAGATTTTCAGTCTACGTTCTAGGTTGTGTGAATTTCCCATGGCCACTCTAATACACACGTTACCCTGCATGTTAGTGGAAGGAGGTTGACCAGCACAGGCAGGTATGATTAATAATATTTCCTGAGCAGCGTTCTGCTCACTCACAGTGGGTCCCCAACCTGCCCCAACGGGGTCATCGGGTCTCTGAACCTCCCTGGACATGCAGGTGCCCGTCTGAGTGAGGAGTTTCCAACGTACAAACCCACATACCCAGTGCTTTGTGGACGCTCCTCCCAGATTCAACAATAGGGTGTTTGGTTAGACCTGGTTTTTCAATATATTTTTAATTTATATATATATATATTTTTAAATCACAGGCTTGTTCTCTGATCAATATTTTTTTCTCTGTGAGCTTTTATAGTTTAATTTCTCCTCCAGGTATCTCATGGTTTGTCTGTGTATCTACGTATTTTTGCGGAAGGGTGGAAGAGGCGCTATTGAGCTTTCAGAAAAGTGAATCTAAGCTATACATCTCATTCTCGTTATATTTGAAATAAAATCTTAGAGATGTTGTTTCTGGACTGGAGGAAATATACGTCGATGCATAAAGAGAATGAAAAAACCGTCAGTTTTTCTCTGTACTACACAGAACACTTCTGAGAGTAGTGTGTGGCTTTTCCCACACTGAGCAGTTCTATAGATCTTGCCAGACACCAACCGGGCGTCCTATGATTTATTTCAATTCTGACACCATCTACCTGTGGTTACTGGAGACCCCACAGGTGAAGGGCTCAGTCCCCTAAGGCTGCCCCCACCTCAGATGCCATTCCCAAGTCCTGGCTGTCACCTGTGTACAAGACCAACAGGCTACAAAGCAGGGTTTCTGTGACTCCCCCCTCCTGAGGTTCAACAGTTTAAAAGAGTAGCTCACAGAACTCAGGAAGCTGGTTTACTTTCCATTAATATAGCTGGTTTATTATAAAGGTCCAACGTCTCTAATCATTGGGGAAATGCAAATCAAAACCTAAATGAGATATCAGCTAACTCCAGTGAGAATGGCTTTTACCAGAACATCCCAAAACAACAAGTGTTGGCGTGGATGCAGAGAGATAGGAACATTCATATACTGCTGGTGGGACTGAAAACTAATGCAACCTCTGTGGAAAGTAGTATGGAGATACCTCGAAGAGCTACAAGTAGAACTACCATTTGATCCAGTAATCCCACTTCTGAGCATCTACCCAAAGGAACAAAACACATTCTGTAAAGAAGACATCTGCACTCGAATGTTTATGGCAGCACCATTCACAATTGCAAAGATGTGGAAACAACCCAAGTGTCCATCAATCCATGGGTGGATTAATAAAGTGTGGTCTATGTACACCATGGAGTTCTACTCAGCTATAAAAAAAACAATGGTGGTCTAGCATGTCTTATATTATCCTGGATGGAGCTGGAACCCATTCTTCTAAGTGAAGTATCCCAGGAATGGAAAAACAAGCCCACATAGACTCACCACCAAATTGGAACTAATCGATCAACACTTGTGTGCACATATGGAAATAACATTCACTGGGTGTCGGGCAGGTGGGAGGGGGAGGAGGGGGTGGGTATATTCATACCTAAGGGGCACAATGCACACTATTTTGGGGATGGGCACACCTATAACTTTGACACAAACTGTACAAAAGCAATTCATATAACCAAAGCATTAGTACTTGAATATTCTGAAATGTAAAAAAGGAGAGAAAAATAAAATAAAATAATAATAATAAAAAGAAGGATACAACTCAAAAACAGCCAGATGGGAGAGCGACGTAGCAGAGCAAGATGTGCAGTGAGGGGCCTGTCGACTTCCCTGTTCTCTCTAGGGGCACCACCTCCATGTGTTCACCAGCCTAGAAACTCCCCGAACCCCTCCAGGTAGGGTTTTCCTGGAGGCTTCCTTAGGCTGGCAGAACCGATGGCATCATCAGCTGTTGGTGATTAAATTCTATCTCCCAACTCTCTCCCCTCCCAGGAGGTCCCATTTGGAGCTGAAAATTCCAACCTTCAAGTCCCAGATTCCCTCCTCTGGCTACCAGCACCCCTTCCTAGGGGCTTCCAAAAGTTCTCCCATTCACATAAACTCCTGAGTGCTTGAAAAAGGCTTGTTACGAATCACAAAAGAGGCTCCTTGCACTCAGGAAATTACAAGCGCTTCAAAGAGCTGTGTGCAAGGAAAGACCAAATATATATTTCTCGTTACATTGCGATATTGTGTGAGTTAGATTCTGTAAGCGATGGTGTGGATTTCATAAAATACAGACATGTGGGGCCCAGGGAGGATTTGCTGATGGCTGCTGTTTTGCAAATAAAGAGAGTGGGGCTCAGAGAGGTTGTGATGAAACTGAGATCACACAGCTTCTTGACCCCATGCCTGCCTTTTGGAGTCCCAGAGTGGAGCTCTGGCCATTGTGTCAAATGTTATTATGCTTTTATTTTGGAGATGTTTTGCTTCTATTTTAAGCTAATCATAGTGACATGACTGGGACTCCAGCTGCCTCAAATTACCAGCTGGGCTGTTAAGGGTCTGTAGATAAACACTCCACAACACTCGACTCACAGTCTTAATTACAGAGGGCTTTAAAAGTCACTAGGGCGAGAAGAGAATGAAGGAACCACGTGAAGTCATTGCAGGGAATTCCTCCAACCGGAGGGTTTTATGTGCAGCCAAATTGCCATTTAAATGTGAAGGTTTGACCCCCAGGACTCACACTAAAAAAAGACTTGAATAAAAAGACAAATAGATCTGAGAGATACGGAAAGAGATTTGGAAAGAGGTTTAGATAAAATGCACGTCTTAAAACAAACAACAGCTAGATAAAGCAGAGCAGATAAGAGCATGATCACATTGGCTCCTTGTCACATTAGAAGAACGGGACACAGATGTCTCTAACTTAAAAAAAAATCTGTAAGGACAACAACCAAAGAAAAAATATCGCAATATGCAACTTTTTAGCCAATGGAATGAAACTTCATCTGTCTAATAAAAGTGGGAACAGAAGATAAATTTTTTTTAAAGAAATGTGAATAATAAAGATCCACCCTCTCCCAAAAGCTGTGAATCTCAGGATTCTGCGACTATGTTCTAACAAACTCCCCGAGAAAAATGTCCACTCCTATAACCACACGAGTGGTTTTATCGTAGAAAACCAAGTAAATGACTCAGCTCCTTAGCTACATCAGTGTGTTGGATTTTACTACATGAGGTGCCCTTGGTTTACTCTAACAACAGCCCATCCCCGCCCATCCCAGGGAGTCAGGTGTGAACACGGCCCATCCCCCACCTATCCCAGGGAGGCAGGTGTGAGCACAGCCCATCCCCCACCCATCCCAGGGAGTCAGCCCTCTGTTATTTGTTGTTTTGCACCGTAGCCTTTTGCTTCCATAATCTACAGCATCAAATCTGTACATTTCTTAGGAAGCCAGGGTGGACTCTCATGTTTTACCCTCAGAGCCTCCCAGCCCCCAGCCTCCTCCTTATGCAATTGCTCTGATGTTAAGAGACCGTTTTATTTTCTGGAATCTTTGCACTTTCTCTTCCTGGCTCACCCCTGCCTGTTTGCAGGGCCCCCTCTGCCCTCCGCTTGCCCCTCCCCTTGCTTCGCTGGGCGTCCCTCCTCCTCCTCCTCCTCCTCCTCCTCCTCCTCCTGCTGCTGCCGGAGCCTTTGCCAAAGACCTTTAGCTGGGGCAGCCCCGTGGTTTTTATTATTTTAATTGGTGCTTGAGTCCTGCAGGTTTACAAGCCCCGTGTTCCCACTAACTGTACTTTTAATAAGACGCCTAAGAGCTCACAGGAGCGCGGGGCTCTATAAACGTTTTAATTCACACAAACCCACCCAGGCACTTCCCTGTACAGCCAGTGTGGTCAGGACGTAAAATCCACAGGGCTGCGGTGGTGGACTCCGCCGGGCTCCCCCAGCCCGCCGCTTCCCCCTGCTTTAAACTCAGCAGCCTCTACGTTTTCATTTTTCTTTTCCAAACGAGGCTCTAAGGACATTTGCCACCCCCGAGTCCCCTAACAGAGCCCTTAGGAAAAATCTCTCTGTACCGCCTGCCGTGTGGGGTGGCCAATATCCCAGGATAAGAACACACAGGGCTCCTAGCGCTCACTCTCTAGTGTTAAGTAAATGCATTTGAGGTCACAGGAGAATGTGCAGACACCCCGGAAAATGCACTTGAAATACTTCTCCCTGGTTGTCCTTGGGTTTCCTCTGTGTCTAGCTGGAACTCAGGGCTTGCTGTGTGATGTCGGTACTTGTCGCGGCAGGGTAGCGGTGCTCTGGCAGGAAGCTGAACGCATTTACAGAACACCACGGAGCTGGAGGCAAAGGCAACACACGTGGTGTGCAGGGCTGGCAGAACCCAGCTTAGGTGAGGGCGTCCCCTTACCCACGCCTGACGGTGGCATGTTTGCAGCTGGGACCTTCCTGCATCCCGGCTTCCAGGGGGACCGGCAGAATTTAAAATATGCGCGGTGAGAACACTTAAAACAGACCTTTTTAAAAACATTTTTGAAATGTGCAATATGTGTAAATCTATACCAAACACCCCATTGCACCCCGTAATAGATATGCAATTATTATGGGTCAATTAAAAATAAAATGCAAAGAGAGAAAAAGAGAGGAAAAAAAAGATGAAAAATGTGCTCAGAGCTTACGGGAGTAAGATAAATGCGTCTGGATCTCGAAGGTGCTGCCCCTCTTTCCACAGTTCCGCAGAGCGGGCACAGCCGTGCAGAACATGTTAAAGATGTGTCTGATCTCAGAGGAACGAGAGAAGCAGCCACTGGCATGAACACAGCAAAGACCTTCACGTAACCAGGGCTGGAGAAGAATGTGGGTGTCACGCCAACGTGCTGTCCTTCCTTACCGAAATGAAGCCACAGAAACAACGGCACAAGCTGTATATTCTGCTTCTATAAGTTTGACTATTTTAGGTTCCACATATAAGTGACATCACGCAGTGTCTTTCTGTACTTGGCTTAATTCACTAAACATAATGTCCCCCAGGTCCACCCGTGTTGTTGCAAATGACAACATCTCCTTCTTTTTCAGGGCTGAATAATATTCCTTTGCATGCATATTATCTACATCCCAATTTTTCTTTATCCATTCTTTTATCCATGCGCACTTGGGTTGTTTCCATGTCTTGGTTATCGTGGATAATACTTCAACAAACACGGGAGTGCAAATATCTCTTCAAGATTCTGATGTCAATTCTTTTGGGGTACAAATAACTCTGTTAAACAAATAAAAGAAGAGACATTGGCAGGTGTCCCCATCACACAGCTGTCATAGGAGAAATGAAAAAAAATAAGAAAAAGCCACGTTTCCCCCCCCCCCCCCCCCGCCAATCTCAAGGCATTGAGAATCTGGGTGATTTGGTGATAAAGATCGTGGCCTCTAAACCCCACCAGGAACGTCAGTTTCCCCTCTGCTAACTGTGGAACTGGGGGAAGCTTGGGTGACCTCAATTAGCCTGACTTTCCTCAAAATGAAATAGGAGCTTGGTGAGGATGGAGCAATCCCCACCAGCAAAGTCCTGCCCCGTCAGCTCTGCGTGGTGGCTGGGGTGGATTCTGCGGTAGCCCCTGTACTCAGGGTATCCCTCTGACACGGGAACAGTCTGTGAAGGGGACATGGGAGCAAGAAGGAGCTCATGGACATGGGATTTCTAGCCACTCTATACCGAGTCTGGCTCACTGCACAGGAGAGAGAACAGATTTGGTTTGTTTTATTGTCATTTTCTTTACAGAAAGATATGGTGTTGTCTTTCTATTTAACAGACTCTTACAGAGCACTCACTCTGTGCTAGGTGCTGGTGTAGATCAATGACTTAGTATAGGTACCTTCAGCAATACTAACTCATTGATCCTCACGGGAACACTGTGAGGTGGTGTGGTGGGCTGAATGGGTGGATGTGTGGGTGGCTGGATGAGTGTATGGGTGGGTGGATGTGTGGATGGGTGGGTGGATGGGTGGATGGATGGGTGGGTGGGTGGATGGATGGGTGTGGGTGGATGGATGGATGGATAGGTGGATGGATGGGTGGGTGGATGGATGGATGGAGGGATGGGTGGGTGGATGGATGGGTGGGTGGATGGATGGATAGATGGATGGATGGGTGGATGGATGAGTGGGTGGATGGATAGATGGGTGGTTGGGTGGATGGGTGGGTGGGTGGAATCCTGTGAGGTGGTGTGGTGGGCTCAACGAGGCAAATCCCTCCAAAAACATCTATATCCTAAGCCTCAGAACTGTGACTATGTGATCTTCCTTGGCAAAATGAGATTTTGCAAATGGGATTAAGGGAAGGATCTTGAGATAGAAAGAGGAGTCTGAACTATCCAGGTGGGCCCTAAATGCATTCACCAGGGTGCTTGTAAAAGAGAGGCTGGACTGTGAGAACCACAGGAGATGTGAGCTTGAAGGAACAGCCTCTGAAGATGAAGGATGAGCCCAGGGGCCATGGGATGTGGTGGTCTCTAGAAGCCAGAAGAGTCAAAGGACCCAAGTCTTCCCTGGAACTTCCAGAAAGGACCAACCCTCCCGACACCTTTTGCTGCCACCAAAGATGATATATTCAACTGGAGACAGAGCCATGAGTGACATCCACCTGCTACCCAGGAGACCACCCAAGGGATCACCTGAAATTGGGCAGAGGAAGACTGTGAACAGGATGAGGTATGCACAGAGTGGACACTGGGTCAACTGCCCAGTGGGAAGGGCACAGGGACAGAAGTGGCCCAGGCCATGGTTAGCCAGTAAGTCCCCAGACAATCTGCATGGAGTCGCTGCTGCCCTCCTCTGCCTGGGGCCAAGATGGGGGATTTTCAGTTTCAAAATAGGGTTAAGTCCCAGGCAAACCCAGGTGGGTCGGTTGCCCCATATCTTTGAGCTGAGTCAACAAGGATATCCCGCCATCTTGATCACCAGAATGGAGGTGTCTGCCTCATGACTGGGTGTCTCACCAGATGTGGCTCTTGTTACACATTTCCACCCAATCTCATTGGGACCTAGATTGACTGAGGGGGTGGGGCAATGACTTCCTTCCCTCTGTTTCTCTTCTCAAACCTGCACACGCTGTTTTTCTTCCAAGTCATCATTGAATTGCAGGCCCACTGCCCCCACGATGATTTTCAAGAAAAAGCAAGGAGAGAAATGGACCCCTTATCAGGACCAGCATTTCTGTCACAATGTCAGCCTTGTCCATACTGGTGTCTTTGTCCATCTGGACTGCTGTATCAGAATAGCATAGACTGAGCGGCTTGTACACAGCAGACATTTATTGGTATCAGTTCTGGAGGCTGGAAGTCCAAGATCCCGGCGTGGCAGAGGCTGTGTCTGGTGGGGACTCACTTCCTGGTTCATAGATGGCGCCTTCTCGCTGTGTCCTCACATGGTGGAAGGGGCGAGGGAGCTCTCTGGGGTCCCTTTTATAAGGACACTGGTCCCATCCATGAGGCTCCACCCTCAGGACCTCATCCCCTCCCAAAGACCCCACCTCCTAACACCATTGCCTTGGGGATGAGGATTTCAAAAAAGCCCTTTGGGGAGGACACACACATGCAGACAATAGCAGTGATCAAACAGCAATCTGCCTAAACAACTTCAGAAAATTGCTGGTATATCATCAAACTAGCCTGCTCAGGCTGCCATAAGAGAGTCCCACAGACCGGGAGGCTTAAATAAAGATATTTGTTCTCTCACATCCTGGAGGCTGGAAGTCCCAGATCCAGGTGTCTCAGGGCTGGTCCCTCCCGAGGCCTCTCTCCTGGGCGTGTAGACGCTGTCTCCTCCCTGTGTCCTCACGGGGTCGTCCCTCTGTGCCTGTCTGTGTCCTCATCTCCTCTGCTTATAGGGACACCAGTCCTGTTGGATGAGGGCCCACCCTAGTGCCTCAGTTTACCTTAGCCACCTCTTTAAAGACCCATCTCCAAACACAGCCAGAGTGTGAGGCCCTGGGGGTCAGAACACAAAAGATACGAATTTTTTTGGAGGGGAGGTCACAATTCAGCCCATGACAGACACCACAGTGACTGAATTACAAGAGGTGCTTTTACCGAAACCCGTGAGGCGTGGAGGTCGTGTGAGATGGCTGGACGGTGGGTACAACCAAAGGGAGGATGGAGCCAGCGCATCTCACGTGCTCTCAACCAACTCGACGGGCCTCCCCGGCGCCGGGGTATGGGGTGAGCTGGGAGGTTGGTGCAGCTGCTTCATCTGCTGACGGGGGGAGAGATCGGATCCTTTCAGACGTCAGAATCTTGCTGGGGCTGGTTGTCACCAGGGTGTGCAGCAGGCTCACCCCCCGGCCCAAGGATCAGCAACTTCTCTCTGTCCTCAAAAGCCCACTGAGTCACCCAGCAGCCACCCTCTGTCCCTTCAGCCCTGTGACACGGCCCATCTCTGCAGGGGCCACCTCAGAAACCGAGCACCTTCTGTCACCGTGTGATGCCACCCACGCGACCACCAAATTGGATTTCTGTTCTGCCTCCAGTTTCTTTTCTTTCCGACACGACTCTTCCTCACATTTCTCAGTTCACGTTAGAAGCGGGTCACGGAACATTTCCAAAGCCTCAACGTAAATTTTATAATCAAGCGGCTGCCCAGAAAGCTGCCCCCGCCCCCCGGGCTGTCTAACCTCTCTGACGACCACCGGTGACAGCTGACAGATGTTGGAAAAACCCCAAAGTTAAAATAATTCATAGGGGTCTTTTTTTTTTTTTTTTTTTTAATGGCAGGGCATGGGTATTACAATTTGTGTGCTGATTAGCAACAACCCACTAATGGACTTAGCGTCCCTGGTTCATAAGCTCTCCCGCCCTCTCGCCGCCCCGCCGAACACATAGGAAATTAACAAAGTCTGTGACCCAACAACAGGCAATTCATAAATTCATTAGATTAAAAAAAAAAAAAAAAAAAAAGTCCGGCGACGCAGCAATCCCGCCATCCCGCTAATAGGTTTCCTTCCAATATCTAATTTACATTTCTGCCTGCCCCGGCAAAGATATTACTTCATTAAGGGTTTTTTTTTTTTCCCCCTCCTAAATGAGAGAAATTTTAATGACTTGTGTTATTTATTCCTTCCATATGTAAGCAGTTATCTTTCTTACAAATGGAAATGAGGCCCCAAAATTACGGTAAATGGGGCCAGGCCGCGCGGCGCACGTGTTGGCGATCTCGGAGCCCCCCACCTGCCTCCTCGAATTACCGCGCGCCCGGCCGTGCACGGAGCAGACTGCGCTAATAGGCGCGCTTTGAAAGTCGCTCTCTTTAAATTTATTTGGGAGCGCGGGGAACACTCCTTCCCCTGTTGCCGCAAATGAGCTCCGATAATATTAAACACCTGGTAAGCTCCGGGTCCCCCACCCCCCCCCAAGGACCCGGCGCTGGCGCGTTTGACCTGTGGCCCTGCGACCTCATGATCCTGGGGCTGAAGTCAGACAGGCAGGCGATTCTGAGGGAAAACACCTGTTGGGGAAGGTGACCCCGGAGTCAGGGCTGGGAGGGGAGGCGGCAGCTGGGCGGGGGACGGCCCCCGGGTGCCAGCCACAGGTGTTTCCTACCGCAGGCGCCGCGCAGCCCGGGACGTGGAGGACCAGGCAAGGGGCCCGGCTGCAGGACGCCCAGCGGCGGGGGCAGCGTCTGCTGGTGACAGGCCTGCCTGGGACTCCATGCGGGGACAGGTGCCAAGCTGGGGGGTTACGAGGTTCACTGAAAACACTGCAAACTACAGAGCCAGGAGGGAAGACGGGGTTAAGACCAGCGGGCATTCCAACAAGCGCTTTTTCCACCAAAAATATAGCACGGTGGGGACATGTCTGTGCAGAACACAAGTGGCTCCGCAGAGACGTAGAGACCCCAGATGGACATGGTGGCTCTGGACGTGTCTACTGCAGAGCGTGGGGACCCCATATGTGCACGGTGTACGTGTCTACTGTATCGTGCAGGGACCCAGATGGGGACAGGGAACATGTCTAATGTCAAGGGCACGTAGACCTCCTCCACGTTCGTGTCATGCAGATATCTTCACGTTTCCGTCTCACCTTTTTTATTGGGTTGGGGGGATTTTCTAAGGCACGTGTGGGGACCTCCCAAGCCTGTGTCCCCCTGGGGACTCTCTAATGTCCCCTGGAGCGTGCATGCATTGCCCCTGCCTCAGTAGGCCCTGCTGTACGGTCTTGCAGGCCTCTCCTGCAGAAAGCGCCTCTGCAGACTGGGGGCACCTGGGCGGTGGCCCCCCTGCCGCCGGGTCACCCTCCCGAGGCTGGTTGGTGCAGCAAACCCGGCTGCCTCCCGGCTCTGACGTGGTCCCATTGCTCATTTTTGTCAGCGGGTCCCGGTCGTGAAAGGCACATATTTAATCTCCGTTTTTATTTATTATGTGCCTGTCATGGAACAGGATGACAGGGTGGGAACGTAAGCCCCGTTAAACCGTTCCGTTAATTCCTTCCTACACAGCTTCCCAAGGTCACCGTGGGACGCGGGGCCTGGGCCCCTGGCCGCTCGCCCTGCCTGGGCTGTCATCGCGACCGGCTCACCTGGTGGGGACCCCGCGGCGGCCGCCCCCGGCACAGGCCTTCCCGTTCCGGTACCCTGCAAGACTCTGGCGTGCTCAGATATTAAACAGCCAATTTTGGACCATTTATTTAAAAAAGAGAGAGAGAGAGAGAGAGAGAGAGAGAGAGGGAGAGGGAGGAGGTGGGGGCGGCGGGCGGGCGCGGGTGGCTGTTCCTGGGATTTCAGCTTGGACTTGTCAGAAATCATTTCTGCTCCGGCCTCGGAGAGCTTTCAGATGCGCACGGCTTCCCATCGCTGCGGCTGAGGGCGCCGCGTCTACGCGTGTCCCAGACGTGAAAGGTCAGCTTAGCACACGCTGCGCAAAGACTGTCATTAAGGCAACTGGATTCTTGCAAAAAAAAAAAAAAAAAAAGAACAAGCCCAACTTCGGGAGCAATGCGCCCTTCTCTTTGGCCAGGCGTGTTGGCGAGGACGCGAAGCCACATCTGAAACGCATCACCGCGGCCTATTAGGTTCTCCGAGACGCAGCCTCCTAACGAGGCGCGCGCCTCGCACCGTGTTTTTAAGGTTTAAACGATGTGCAAGCCCTTTCTAAGATGACTGAGCTGGCAGCGGTGGGAACACGGGTTCCCCGAGTCCCTCCCCGGCTCTGCCCTCGTCGTACACGGGGACACCACTGAAATGCAATTGCCTTCCCCCCGCTGGAAGTAAACGCCCGAGTCACTCGGCATCAGGCTGTGCGGATGATCCCTGTCAGGCAGGATCACCGTGCCCCGCCGCTGACGCGCCCGCGTCGCCTCCACTTAGCAGTGAGAATGTCAACGTGTCAGGGGTTTTTAGGGCTGGCTGTCTGCAGACAGCGCGCGCCAATTTCTCCGCGGGCCGGAGGGGCCCGTCCGCGCCCTCCCCGCCGCCGCCGAGCTTCCCCGTGTAACCGAACGAGATGGCAGGACCGTGTGGCCACTGGAAAAACAGCGAGGGGACAAGAATTTTTTAAGGTTGTGTCCCCCCCCGGGAGCGTAAAAGGACGTGGGGACATCGCTGCCTTTCAGGGGGAACTCCGGGCTTTTCTGCCGGCAAGATGACAATTAAATGGGAGTCGCATAATGAAGCTGCGTGTTTCAGGGAGGCGCTCAGCGCTACCTATTTTAGGGAAACGTTCTAGGGCTGCCTGGCTGCGTCTCTGCCCCGCCGGGGGTCCCGGTACCTGTGCCTGGGATTGCTGTGCCGATGTAAGGCAGGTAGACAGACCCTAAAAGGGCTTAGACCCTATAAGGACTTAGACCCTAAAAGGGCTTAGACCCTAAAAGAACTTAGACCCTAAAAGGGCTTAGACCACGTAAGGACTTAGACCCTAAAAGAGCTTAGACCCTAAAAGGGCTTAGACCCTAAAAGGACTTAGGCCCTAAATGGGCTTAGACCCTAAAAGAGCTTAGACCCTAGAAGGACTTAGACCCAAAAGGACTTAGGCTCTAAAAGGCAAACATCTCCACGTGGAGAGCGTTCAGGGTGAATCCAGGACGTTGACACATTCAAGGGCCACAGAGCCCCCTGCCCACAGATGCCACAGAGTGCCCCGGAATGCACCCAGAGCCCATGTCCAAATGTTTATCACCCACATCCTGGAGGTGGATCCTTCAGACCTGAAACATAGCTCAGAGGTGGGGGGAGAAGGGACACCCCAGTTTTTGGAGGGAATTTGGAGAAGCCACAAAACATCTGTGTCATTGTTCCACTTCCAATCTACCTGGAATTGTCGGCTTTTGACATCTGCTATTTTAAGGCTTCAGGAGCGGCTTGATCAAGGCGCTCTACCAAGGCCACAGGTTCCCGGTTTCTTCTGTCCCCATTTCTCTCTCTGCTAAACTTTTTTTGGGGTGGCCCGTTTTCAAACACCCCTCGCCCTGTGACAGCGGGCTCCTGACAGTCACCTGTGCTCCAGCCACCTGGGCCCCTCTGAACCTGCCTCCCTCCCATGCCTCTGTGCTGGGTGCCGGGTTCCAACGCTCACAGGCCACCGCTGCTGCTAAATCGCACTGGGCCCCTTGCTGGGGAAGTTTTATTCTCCACTTAGCAAATTGAAAAAATAGGAACAGGCTGCAATCTCGGTGTGTTAATGAGGCTCTGGGCTGGGCGCATGAGCCGACAGTTTCTCTGTGAATCGGGTCTTTCTTTGCAAAGGCTGAGGCATTGTGTGTGCGCCTTGTCCTGCAGTGTCAAAAAACAACAAAAGAAAAGAATTTAAAAAACAAATAGGAGGCTGTTCAATCCTCGCAGCTCACCAGCTCCCAGCAGCCAGAAGTGGAGGATGGCAAGGCTGTCTGCCCGTGTCGAGTCCTGCTGTAAATCTGCTCTCCCCTAAGCCGGGCCTCGTTCACGTTGAAGTATGTTCGGGTTTAAAGAGAGCCTTATTTAAATTTCTCTCCCCTAATTCTTCAGCGTCTCCACTGCTTAGATCATGCAGGCGTCAGAGAATTCGGTTCACATGCACACAATGGAATTTGCACGGGATGTAAAGCTTGGGTTTAATCCAGAAGAGTGTACGTTGCAGGGGCAGTGCCTCTCTAGTGCAATTTCCCTGGTATCTTTTCAGATTTCATCGGTGCTAGAATGATTAGATTTAACAAAATGCTCACTGTTTACAATTTAGGCAATGAAGTATTTTTTTTCTCCCCCCAAAATCAGGCCCATGTGATACGCCTACATTTTTGCACTGACTTCTTTACTTTTCCTAACTAATGGGAAGAGTAGAAAAATGTTCCAGCCAGGGGTGCGGTGGCTCACGCCTGTAATCCCAGCACTTTGGGAGGCTGAGGTGGGAGGATCGCTTGGGGCCAGGAGTTCGAGACCAGCCTGAGCAACATAGCCAGACCCTATCTCTACAAAATAAATAAATGATTTAAAAAAAATAAAAGTGTTCAAAGGTGGGCAAGTTTTCATTTTTAATCCCAAGGTGCAATTGTGTAACCATTCTTGGTGTGAAGTTACACACACTTCTCTTCCCAGGGAAGGAGTTTTCCAGGCAACAGGTATCGACACACATGTTCTCAAAAATAAACTGTCATCCAAGCACTTTGTTGAGTGCTAAAATGGACCTGATCCAGCCTTCATAGGAAATACCAAACTAAAAACAAGAAACAACTGTCCGAGGCTGTCATAAAAATGAGTGGCACCTTTGAGACACACCAAGCAGTTTCAAGAGTCGGTATCAGACATCAGACCCATCCTGGGAGAGGTTGTTGGGGGAACAGGGTGTGAGAAAATTAGAATGAGAAAAAGGCATTGGCTTATATAATGCAAATTTCAGTGTTGGGTGGAGCTTCAGGAACGGCTTGATCAAGCAGCTCCTAAGCAGACATAATCACAACACGAGGCTTTCTAAGAGCCAGAGCTGCCTAGAGTCAGGTGCGTTAGGGCAAAAGAGAATTTCCTGTGGTTTCTTATTGTCATTTTAGGGAATTTCATTTTATCCTCATCACGGCACAAGCAAATGCTCATCTCAAAGCTAAATATTTGGGTCATTTCCACATTGTGGCTACCGTGAAAACTGCTGCTGTGAATATTCACGTAGGCGTTCTCACGCCCACACCTATTCTCCAAACACCTTTTGTGAGAGTCCCCGAGACCGAGCCATGGGGTTCCCCTCCCCCTGCAACCCAGGTGGGCATGCAAACCACGCTGTGCAGGGGAAAAGGTGAACGTCTTTTCTAGAACCCCATTGGACTTTGGGTGGCTTGTTTTCATTCCCCTCCTGGGACTTCTGTTGGCAAGAAACGACCCTGTGCTTTCAAATCCCCTCTGTTGGCACCATGTTCACGGACCTCAGCCCTACCAGAGGAGCCCCCACCTCTCTGCAAACCGGGCCCCTGTTGCCCCCCCCAGTCTGGCCGACACACCAGAAACTTTGCAGGGATAACGAAGGAAAAAGCTCCCTCGGGAGAAGCTGGGTCACAGGGGAAATGCAGGTTCCGGAATTACTGCGGCCTGGGGCCAGCGTGTGAGATTTACGGCGTGGCCTCTGCAGCCCCGTAAAACCAGGTTATGGGCGCACTGGACCTATTACTTAGACGGGACAAAGCAGGGGCGCCGGGTTTAAGTGGCAGCTGGGTTTTCTCCAAGGCAACCTCACGAGCCTACCACCCACCTCCGGGCAGGTTCCAGGGCTCGCCCTGCTGCAGAGCAGGTGAGCTCCCGGCGGCCTCTGGCACAGCCCCCGGCGGGCAGGGAGACCTGTCCCTGCAGCATTGTAAACCCCCTGCCCTCTCGCCGTCTTTCTTGCAGAGCTCTGAGACACCTGCCTTCCTTCCCAACCCCGCATGTGAGTCGTAAAAGCTCAGGATGTGTGCAAAGGTGTTTCCCAAGAAACAGGCGGCTGGACCTGGCTGTCCTCTGATGGGATCATCCCTTACTTCCTCTGTTTCCTGACTCTGAGCTCTCTGGGGAGGAAACCAGACGGCTTGCTTCTGGGATTCCCTGCCTTGGCACAAAGTAGGTTCTCAAGAAATTGCCACCAAGCACATGCCTGATGTCGGGAAAGAAATTCTCTCCCTGGACTTTGATGAACAGCTTGTTATATTTTACCACGTCTTGGAACACGCTGTCCTTCCTTTGCCAATTTGCAAAAGGACCCAAGAGGGAAAAGAAAGAAAACAGACAAATAAGATGGAATCGGTGAGGTCTCACAGGGCAGAATAACTTACAAAAGGACAAAGGAGAATGTTTCTCTCTCTCTCTCTTTTTTTTTTGAGACAGAGTCTTGCTCTGTTGCCCGGACTAGAGTGAGTGCCGTGGCATCAGCCTCGCTCACAGCAACCTCAGACTCCTGGGCTTAAGCAATCCTCCTGCCTCAGCCTCCCGAGTAGCTGGGACTACAGGCATGCGCCACCATGCCCGGCTTTTTTTTTTTTTTTTTTTTTTGCAGAATATTACTTTGGTACAAAGGCTTTGGTGACAGAATTTGCTTTTGTGCCATTTGAGTCAAAGTTGTAAGTGTGCCCATCCCCCAGACAGTGTGCACTGTCCCCGTTAGGTGTGAATTTACCCATCCCCTCCTCCCCTCCCACCTGCTTGATTTCCAATGCATGTTATTGCCATATGTGCACATCAGTGTTGATCAGTTAATTCCAATTTGATGGTGAGTCCATGTGGTGCTTGTTTTTCCATTCTTGGGATGCTTCACTTAGTAGAATGGGCTCCCGCTCCATCCAGGATAATACAAGAGGTGCTAGATCACCATTTTTGGAGAGTGCAGATGCATCTCTCTGAACCGGGGCTAAATAAAGCATATTTGTCCGAGACGCACCCAAGAACCTCACAAGAGGAACAAGCCCAGGTGTCAAACTCAGAAGGGAGCCGGTCTTCCCGACAGAAGGGAAAACTCGGTTTCCCTGCTTGTTTCCGGAAGCCGTCCTTTGCAATCCCTCCTGCAGCATCCTCTGTTCGAGGGCTTGCTTGCTGCCCGTGAGACGTCACAACTCTTTTTCAGGTCTCAGTCTGTGTCCCGGGATTCTTTCTCCTCCAAATCAAACGCAAGCACACACGCTGCAGAATAAGTCCACGTAGGAGGTTTGTGGCCGCGTCAACGTGGCCGGGGCAGAGGAGAGATTGCAGCTGCTCCTGACAAGCGTAGCTGGCGGCAGGGAGATTGTCCGCGGTGGTTAACGGGGAACTTCGGAGTCTCCTATAGACACACAGACAATAAGGGGTAGACGGGCAGTAACGTGCATTTTCCCGGCTTCCGGAAAGTTCTAATACCGCAGGGTGCATGTTCACGGGGCTCCTCTTCCGGCAAAGATGAATCCCCTATTGCTTTGGGATCGTTTGTGGAGAAGAAAGGAGCGGCAGCTGCCGGCAGGGCGGGGTCTTCAGTTGCTTAACTTACTGCACCTGCAGAGACTCTGTTTCCAAATAAAGCCACACTCCCAGGGTCCAGGTGGACATTTCGTTAGCAGGGTTAGGGGCAGATGCACACCACAACTCCCACGGTTTGCCCTGGGGCATTTCACGTTGGAACTTCTTGGAGAAGTCTTGGCACCCAAGGTGCCCGTGAGAGAGTAGATGCAGGTACATTGAGCAAATGTCCCTGGAGGATGCAGGCTGTCCTGCACCTGTTCGTGCCAGGTGTGGGCTTCCTAGTGTCCTGCAGATTCATGCCCACCTGGGTATTTACAATAAGACTTTATTTGGAAATACGGTCTTTGCAGTTGCAATTAAGGATCTCCAGAGGAGACCATCCTGGATTAGGGAGGGCCCTAAACCCAATGACAGGTGTCCTTATAGGAGACAGAAGAGGAGACACAGACGCAGAGGAGAAGCCACGTGGAGACGGAGGCAGAGGCTGGAGGGACGCGGCCACAAGCCCAGGGACACCTGGAGCCCCCAGGAGCTGGGAGAGGCAGGAAGGAGCCTCCCCTGGAGCCTGCGGAGGGAGCGCGGCCCCGAGACCCCTGCGTCTCACACTCCTGGGCTCCGGGCCTGGGGGAGGGTGAATTCCTGTTGTTTTAAGGCCCCCAATCTGTTGTCATTTATTGCTGATGCTTTTGCAAACGAATACACTGCCCATAAATTGCTAAGTGGTGGCTTCTGAGACAGGTGTCTGACAGAGCATCAGGGAAGCTTCAACACCCTGAGCCGACACATCGACTTTTTCCTGCTAAAATAAGGGCAAAGCCTCCTCACCCTGCAAGGGGGCCCTAATGCACTGTCAGGTGGAGGAGGTTTGGGGACATCCGAAAGGGCTTCCTGCCCATTAGAAAAAAAAAATCAAGGACCGATCTGCTAGTACCTGTGAGCATCAATTATATCTTGTTAGCGCTATATGCCCTGACACAATGGGGTAACCCTTATGGCCTTAAAAAAAAAAATCTCTCTTTTAATCAGCAAAAGCAATTAGGAAAGAGAGTAAGTAAAAAAAATCGACCTATTAAGAAGAAAAGCTAAAACAGTAAATTTGGCAATTACCCGATTTTTAAAACTTGTTTTTTTAAAGCAGCCGTTAAAAGTCAACTTATTATGTAAAAGAGGTTTTCAGTGCAAGTCAATGACCCAGTTTCTTAATCGATGAAGGTGCAAGGAATTGTCAGAATAAAAACCACCCTTTTCTCCCTCAGCTTGCTTGAGTTTCTTTTTTATTAAGCAATGGAGACAGGAATAATAAAACTCATATTTAAAAAAAAAACAATGAGGTCCCCTTATGAAGCGGTGCTCACATGGAAGGTCAGCGTTTGCTACTTTGAAAATCATCTAAGACAAGCCTGGAAATTTTAAGACAGGTGCAAAGAGAGCCCCGTAACCCCGGACAGGGATTTGCAGGGTCTCCGGGACTCTCTGCGGCAGCTGCAAATCATTCCTTTGTCACCGCTGAAGCGGCAGCTTAAACCTCGGGCACACTGCACACCTGCCGGACACACTGCCGGCCGGGAAGCGTCACTGAGCCAGCTAATGAAAAGGCACACTCTCTCATACTGCATTCTGCACGGGACCCCTCCTTTAGTTTTATGCTGGCGTTCAGGACTCTGTCGCCTATGACAATAGTGGACCAATGACACGTCCGTGTAAGGGTGACAATGTCAGAATCTCAAATTTTGACGAGTGTGCATGAAAAATAAGCAATTTCCCTGTGCATGCCGGCCACTCTCGGATAACACATCCCACGTACTGTGGGCATGTTATAAGCTTAACAGCAATATAAATGGAAATTGTACTTAACCTAGAATTTCTAAAATTTATTTATTTATTTACTTTTTAATTTTTTTGGAGACAAAGGCTCGCTCTGTTGCCCAGGCTAGAGTGCAGTGGTGTCAGCCTAGCTCACTGCAGCCTCAAACTCTTGGGCTCAAGCGATCCTCCTGCCTCAGCCTCCCGAGTAGCTGGGACTGCAGGTGCTCACCACGACACCTGGCTAATTTTCCTATTTTTTGTAGAGACAGGGTGTCTCCTTCTGGGGCCGTAGCTGAGTGCACCAGTCAACAGAAAAGGGAAAAGTGTGTCCTGGGAGACAACAAAACTCTTTTTGCTTTGAAACCCATCTCGACGATCCTTCCACATAATTGTGATAATTCCAAACAGGCGCTGTTTGGAATTGATGTGCCTTTAGAATGTTTAATCTCCTTCCTAACCGAATTCTTTGGCACAACAGGCAACCCCATAGTTCCTGCTGCTTCTGTAAATTCAGAGGCTACAAGTCGCTCATGCAGGGTGGAAACAGAAATTTAAGGAAATGATGGAGTCAGTTCTGCTCTAAGATGCATTTCTCGAAATCACCGCGGTGTGCAAAATCGCTCCACAGTCATAGAGACAATGGGGACAGTGGAATGAGAGAGACTTCACTAAAAAGATAGAAATCTAAGAAAATGGTAGTACGGTTTTGCACACACTAAGTGGTTAAGAAATGCACACATGTTGCAATAGATGTGACACTTGGTCCCGAGGAGTTGGCTACTGAAATTAAGCGATTTAAGGATTTGTGTTGTGTAGTAACTGAGAAGAGGCGGAAAGAGTATTGTCTAATTTCAGAGGGGAAGCTGGTGGGTGGGGCTCCCAGCACCCTCAGAACGAAGGACGCCGGTAGATATTTGAGGCGTGTGCACCTGTGTGTGCTTTGTATGTTCGTGCCCAAGTGCTCTGTTCAGTGGGATTATGCATTCACCATTATACATTCACCCCGTTTTTCTCTGGGATGAAGTTGTGCATTCACAAATGCAAAGTCTACACTATGCTCAGCCTGTCTCCTAATGGACGTCAGTTGCTTTGGAAAACGCTCATGTTTTCAAAACAACTTTTATGGGAGAACCAGTTGCATCTTGTTCCCTGCAGAAACAGCTATTGAAGATATTAATTGAAGCCCAGATACATCAGTGCCCGGCATGTGGATGAGTTGGGGAATCCGTTGCACATGCAGGGCAGGGCAGGGTGCTGCCAGGAGCCACCTGGACTGAGGGGCCCCACAAGCAGCCCCCACCTCCACAGCAGACGCTCCACCTGGAACATGGGCCCCCCAGAGCTCCAGAGAGGGCCCTGCTGAGAGCACAGACCAGAGCTCTGCCTCCTGCTCCACCGTGTCTCAGGAGAAGCAGCCGGGCACACCTGCCTGAACCCTAGAGCACCAGGAGAGAGGGCTGGGTGCCCTGACCCCACAGCTGCAGAGCATCCAGCAGAGAACACAGCTACCCTGCCAGGAGGCTGGGAGATTCCCATAGGCTGTCGGACATCAGCTTGCTGAACGGAGACTCTCAATGGTCCGCCTGGATATTTTGGCTTTAATTTTCTTACTTTGCAGTTGATACAGACTAGGTTAACCTGATTGGCCATCCAGTGTAGATAAAGTTAACCTGTTTGGTCATACAGTGTAGACAAGGTTAACCTGATTGGCCATCCAAAGTAGATGGGATTAACTTGATTGGCCATCCAATGTAGATGGGGTTAACTTGATTGGCCATCCAATGTAATTGAAGTCAAACTGATTGGCCATCCAATGTAGACTGGGTTAACCTGATTGGCTATGCAGTGTTGATGGGGTTAACCTAATTGTTCATGTAATATAGATGGGGTTAACATGATTGGTCATGTAATGTAGACTGGGTTAATCTGATTGGCCATCCAATGTAATTGAAGTTAAACTGGCCATCCAAGGTAGACTGGGTTAACCTGATTGGCTATCCAGTGTTAACGTGATTGGTCATGGTCTTGCAGTGTAGATGGGGTTAACCTAATTGATCATGTAATATACATGGGGTTAACCTGATTGGTCATGAAATGTCGACTGAGATAACCTGATTTGCTAGCCAATATAATTGCAGTCAAACTAATTGGCCATCCCATGTAGACTGGGTTAACCTGATTGGCTATCCAGTGTTGATTGGGTTAACCTAATTGGTCATGCAGTATAGATAGGGTTAACCTGACTGGTCATGTAATATAGACTGAATTAACCTGATTGGCCATCCAGTGTAGACTGGGTTAAACTGATTGGCCAGTCAATGTTGATTGGGTTAGCATGATTGGTCATTTAGTGTAGACTGGGTTAACCTGATTGGCCATCCAATGTTGATTGGGTTAACATGATTGGTCATTTAGTGTAGACTGGGTTAACCTGATTGGCCATCCAGTGTAAATGATGAGACATTGACTATGATGAATGGTTGACCAGATGGGTCATCAATATTCCAGTCTGCATAAATAGCACATCCTCCTGTTGACAGCAACACATCAGGTGCAAACAGAATGACAGCTGCCAGGACAGGTGCCTCTGCAGCACATCTGAGCACTGCAATCCTCTTATCCTCTTCCTCCTCTACCGCTAATGTTTAAACATCCCTGACATTCTCAGCTGGGGTCCCTTCCCTGCAGCCAAGGACACGAGTGAAAACAAGTGTCTCTCTAAAGCCACCTCCACGCTGAAGGACCCTCTCCCTCCTCACGCAGGGTGACTTAGACAGACCCATGCACACACTTGCAAGGAAGTTTGATCGTTCAACTCCATAAAAATCAAAACGATGCCATTTTAGATGGAAAAGCAGCGAGTTAGCCGTGCGAAGGCAAAACAAGTCCATTAAAAAAATTGCTCCGGGGTGTCCAAGTTGGGAGAGCTCAGGAGACATTCTCAGGTGAGAGCTGTCCGGGGACTGTGATTTATTAGGGAAAATATTCCTCCCTGCTCTATTTAGGTTTGAGATCTGGGCAGCAACACCTCTCTATAAGGTAAAAAATCAGCCATGCATTTATCTCAAGATAAGTTTTTAATTCTACCTAGTATTGACTGCACAGGGAAACTGAGAGCACAACTGCTATAGAAATTGCACTTACATTGTCTCATCTTCCAATTCTATTTCTGTTCTCTGGACGGGAGCTACTGATACCTGGCATGGGTTAGCTGTGATAACACCCAAAAGAAAAACACCTGCAGCAATTGCACCCCACGGGGAATAGAGCTACGGATTGGAAAGCATCTGTGATGTAGCCCTCCCCAAATATCCTTCCCTTCCCCTAACACACACACACACACACACACACACACACACACACGCAGGCATGCACATACACACACTTGCATGCACACACACACAGTTACCTATGACGAGAGAAAAACTTCGGAAGCAACCGATACTGTTGTTCACTCCCTTTCTTTTAAAAATTAAACTAAAAATAGTAAATTATTTTCATGTTGGGATTCATTTTCTACACGGTTTCTGTTGACAACCTCGGTGACTATTCTCATGTGTCTGGGAAGGAAATATACACATGTAAATGTTAGACGATACGGAACAATGAATGAAAAAGGAAGAGACACTTGCTATTTTAAATTCATTCAACATGTTTCCGGGCTATTTTTAACTAATCAAGTCCAAATTCCGGCAGAACGCCGAGCATGCATTGTTTAAGGAACAAATGTGAAAACAAAAATCTCCTAAAATCCTAAGGAATCCTAATATTTAGAGAGCGTGTTAAAGTTAATTAAGGTTAAAATGCAATTAGTTTAGACCCAAAGCCATATAGTTTCAATTCACTGAAATCAGAGCTCAAACAAAAACTGCCAAAAAAAAAAAAAAAATAGAAAGAAAAGTTTGCATGTGCAAATTGCTTATTTCTTGGTCGACAATCTAAGAAAAAATGGAGTCGCTGGAATCATTTTATTACATTGGTCTCATTTTCCACATCTTCAAAGAATGACAAAAACCTTCTTCTAGGAAACCGTGCCTGCATTTTATTTCGAACCAAAGTGCTTTATTTTTTTTTTTTCTGTAGGGAAACGAATGTTCAACAATCATTTTATTGGCCCACGGTGGGGAAGAAAAAAATCAGTGGGGCTCTAAGGAAAGGTTTAATTCAAATTGTTGATCTGTCATGCATGTGCATTTGTAACTCAAGGAAGTAATGTGGGATTGATGGATCTCCGCAGCACACTTATTATGCGGACAGCATGCCCGGCCACAGCAGCCCGGCAACACCGGGAAAATATTTCATATACAAGAGTTCATTTTCATATGGCTTCATTTCCACCGTACATATTTTTGAGGCACGGAAGGGAGAAAAAAAGAAAAAAAAAAAAAAAAAAAAACCCTGTCCGCGTCTGAACGAAATTTATTTCCAGCCGAGTTTATGGAGCAAAGAGGAAAACAGACTCTGCTGTCGCCCTAGCCTGATGGGGGCTGGGTTTCCCCTCAATTAAAAATGTATGTTCCAAAACTGTACCATTTATTCCATCTCGTTACAAGAGATCACACCACAAGAAAGAAAAAGAGGGAGATGGAGGGTTGGGGGCTTTCTGGGCAAACACTGCCCTCACCTCGAGAGGGGTTGGTGTTGAAAGACGAGACGAAGTGGGGAGACCTACCCCAGCCACGTCAGGAACAGAAATCAACAAGGTGGTCAGAATATGGGGACGTCATCACAGCTTGGAGATGTTGTGTGCAAGGAAACACAGTGCATGCCCTGAAAGTCCCCAGCGGGTAAGATACGGGAATCTCTCTGATTATGGAAACGAAATAGTCAAAAAAGCCACAGCCTTGCTTGCTAAGGAGGCAGGAGGCTGCACCTCTTAGAAACACGCCTCTGCGTTGCTGAAATCACTCACTGTTACAAGATACGTCCCCAAAACACTAATACAGGCACAGGGGGTGCATTTAGCCTGGATCAGGGTGCCTGTCCCTTTAAATTCCTCAGGCATCTACTTGTGACCCCTCAGCATCTCTTGGTGACCAAGCAAGTGCATTTTGAAGCATCTCTGATTATTAAAGACCCGTGGAGAGACCTCGAATATTTTGGGGTTCTCAATGGCAGGAAATAGCCATTCGCAAGGAAGAAAACTCAAGTGTTGTACCTGTGATTGCAAAAGGAGCAGTCCCAGGGTGCAGAAGTCTCTATTTAGATGGCCCTCGTCTTGTCCCCACAGGGAGGCAGTGACAGGTTGCACGGGTTTGCTTCCCAAATGTTAACCGTGACACCTTAGCTGTTCTGAGAATGATTCGACTGTGCTTTCCCCGAGAGACAAGCTTTGGTGTAAAGATTATATCCTTGCTCTCGGAGCTTTTGGGGAGTTTGCTGGTATTTGGGGTCTTCCCTGAGCCTCTTTCAAATGGCACCAGGGGAAAACCGAAATGTACCTACTGGCAACTTCTCAAATGAGAACGTGAAAGACAGGCAGCTGATTCCACCTTGCTCCTCCTCCAGGTGGGAGAAGGCAGCTTTTCCAGACTCAAGAGGGTGACCCCACATGGCAGAACTCAAAAAACTTGATGATAAGGAAATAAAAGATGACCTGGGTTGAAGGTGGACATTGCACAAAAGGAATGCCAAGTGGAGGGCTACATGGCACCTAAACTTTAGCAACTGGAGTGAGCATGGGTATTTGTCTGATGTCACATCAGCATTATGCGTCCAGTGCTGAATATTGAGGACAATTAATGCAGCCAAAGTGTGGGATATGCTCCCCGAGGCATTAACAACCAGGCCACTCTGCCAGCCACAGTGCTGGGCTGGACATAGACTGGTGACCTCTATGGGGCCCCCACTGTGCAGAGGCTGCCTCTCCCAGTGACTTGGGGACATGTAGCCCCTGATGCCAACCTGCTGGGACACCACTGCTCAGGTGTCTACTCCAGAATCAACAAGATAATGGGCTTAATAAGTTCCTAGTGGGATCCTCCCAGGGCAAAGTGTTATTTGGAAAATGGTGATTTTCAGGGGAAAATATCTGGCCCCTTTATAACTATTAAATGCAGATTCACCACACAGATATAGCTTTCTGACCATTAACCAACTAAGCATGTGACTAGACATACATTATTAGGTATATAAGCTTCCTGAGACTGACATGACAAAATACAGCCCACCACGGGATTAAACCAGAGACATTTATCCTCTGACGTCCTGCAGGCTGGAAGTCCCAGATCCAGCTGTCTCAGGGCTGGTCCCTCCCGAGGCCTCTCTCCTAGGTGTGTAGACACTGTCTTCTCCCTGTGTCCTCATGGGGTCGTCCCTCTGTGCGTGTCTGTGTCCCCATCTCCTCTGCTTAGAGGGACACCAGTCCTGTTGGATCAGGGCCCACCCTAGTGCCTCAGTTTACCTTGATCACCTCTTTCAAGACCCATCTCCAAACACAGCCCCAGTCTGAGGTCCTGGGGGCTATGAGAGTGACACCATTTAGCCCATGACATCTTTTTATCTTTGTGTCATTTCAGGGAAAAGCACAACTCTCTCCGACCTGGTTTAAAATTGCTTTGCGGACGTTTCTTTCTAAAACTGACTAGAATTAACATTTTTTCACCATCCACCCGTGGGAGACAGGAGAAAAGACGGTTATAACCCAGATATTGGCAATTATAAAAGAGGTTGGTCTGAAAATATAGAGCAGTTTCTCTCCAAAATTGTCCCTCTGTCCACCGCTACATTGTCAAAGCTGGTCACGAGGCGATGGCATTGGTCAATTTTTCTTGCAGACATCCAATGAACATTATTCATAATTCATTGTCCTTGTTTACCCTCATTAGGTGCAGTTGATGCTTGTTATTTGCACTGGTCGTGTTGTATCACCTCCCTGCCAACTCTAAATTAGCGAAGACTGACCCATTACCCCCAGAGGAAATACAAGGTCAGTTCCCCGTGAGCTCCTGGTCACAGCATTCTCATCAACTGCTCAGCGCATACCCTTGTTTTCCCTGCAGTTCTGTTGAAAGACACCTTATTGCAGAGATATTGTTGAGTCACTCACATTGAACTCATGGCCGACAACGCTCAGCCTCAACGAAGTCCACCTGAGACAGGTGTTTCCTCCATAAGGCACATTCTGTGGCCAGCAACACTAGACCGCACCTCAGCACAGCGCGTGGGGCCATTTAAACAGCAAAATCACTGGCACAAAGCACACAACGCCAAGAATATTGCACTCAGAATGAACACCTGTTTCCAGCAGGAGAGCTGTAGCTAGAAGGCTGTGTGTGACCCACCTGGCTGGACCTCACCTGGGCATGTGAATGAATGCCAGGGGACCAAGTGTTGCATGGCCCTGCCTGTGCCCACAGGGCGGGGACAGTGCCCTGAGGGTTGATTTAGGGGGTACGGGCATGTCTTATCGAGGAGGCAACTCCAAAAATACAGGATCGGCAAATAACACAGATTGACTTGTCTCTTAACGCCATTTGCAAGGAGCCGCTGGTGTGCACCACCAAACGGGTCATTTTGTTCTTAACCCTTGATCCATTCTTAATTAATTCTCAATCATTGGTTCGTCTTCCTTCTTGCTGAAAATAGATCCATGATTTGAAAGAGGGAGAATTATGGCAAAACATTCCATTAAGTGTGGCCTACTCAGAAAACTCTTTAAATGGCAAAATCGAAGAAGACCCCGGCGCAAACCCGGGACATGGCTCTGAATGGGCCAGACGTGTCAGGACTTCCCGTCGTCAGCCAAGAGGACGAGGTTTGCCATGAGCGTCCGGGGAGAGAGCACCGCTGGAAGGCACCCATGGTGCACGCATGCACAGCTGCACACGGCCCCTGGAGCGTGTCTGTCCTACGATGGGTCTGTATCATACAGGAACACGAAGCCACCAAGATTCCACGCCGTTTTCAAACCAAAGAGGATGACACCTTCCCTCTATCAATTTGGTTATTCGAGAAGCAGCACATAGTCATGGCTGTGGTGTTCCAGATTGTTCTGCCTTGGAGTCAGGCTGAGTGGGGAGGGGTATGGCCCCATGAGGCCCAGAAGCACCTACAATCCGATGCCCGTCCCGAAGGCCAGGTGAGAACAAGCCCACCATCCCCCACCTATGCGCAGAGCAGTGCCGCTGGCCGGGAGGGAGGGAGCGGACAGAGGTGGCACAGCCATGTCCCCAAAGCCTGCACCTGTCCCCGGGAGGATGAGAAGCTGGGAGACAGTTGCAGGGTGCGCTAGGTGTGTGACTCTGATTGAGACCAAGCGGCATAACGTCCGAGCTAGACAGAGCAGCGGTTCATCCCAACGCAGAGACGGATTATGCAGAGGGACAGCGGCTGGACCACAGGGACCACCGAACTCTGACCCACAAGCTCTGCAGCAGCCAACTCAGCACCCAAGGGACAAAGTCTGCAGCCGCCGTTCCAGAAGGGTCAGGATTGGGTGAACGGCTAAGGGCCTCCCTAAACTTTGCCCTGACTTCCAACTCAGGACCGACCAGAGGAAGGCAAACGCGCTGTCCTAATCGACCCCCTCACGTGAGCCGTCTCCCAGCCCCGAGCCCATGGGACACACCGGGTCCCTCCCTTTCCCAGTACGGAGCTTCCTGTCCCTCCGCCAAGCACAAGTGCTCACCGATGCTGCAGCACTTACTTCGTAAACTCCCCATTTGCTCTCAGATGGGCCATTTTCTTTGTTTCCGTACAACAAAGAATAAAAGAAAAGGCATCACACAATACCAGCACGCCTCTTTCTGTTTGCCTCACCCTAGGGAGAATTCAACACTGTGTTTAGCTCTTGCTTGTTGTTCTGTTTTGTTGTGTTTTTTTTTCAAATCAAACACTATATTCTTCGAATAAAGGCAGAATTCTGGAATGTTCACCATTTAACCGACTCCCTTGGAAAGACCCCAGCCTGGCATCCCAGAACAAGAATGACCTTGTTCCAGACACCGTGCATTGACAGAGGGCTGTTGAATAAGCCTCGTCTTAAGAAAAGTGTCTGAATTTGAACGGACACACGGCTGACTTCAAATTTAATGGTGCCCATCACGGCAGGCCGGCTTCTAAAAATACCCGGGTAATTGCAAGGGTGAGGGCTGGTGGGTCTCAAATGCAGCATATGCCCACTGCTCCCCTCTCAGAATAACTTCTCCTCCTCTCCTCTCACACACGTGCAGGTCCCTAACTGTCTCTTATTCTATAGGGTAAAATAATACAAATACTGAAAAAGCCGTGCGTGGGTGCCCAGTGTTCCCAAAACATTCTCAGAGCCACGGATGCAATGCAAATAATTCTCTTCCAAGGTCTGTTTTCCAAACCCTGTTTTGTCTATACCGCCCTGCAGCCTTAGGTGGAAAGACTGTATGTCCCCCTCTCCCACCCGCAGGGGTGAGGTGCCACAAAAACAACACACAAGGTCCGTGGAAACAGGACAGAACGGCTGGCATATCCCTTAGACCCACCCACAGGTTGGCTCTGCCCGGCTGTTATTGTTAAAATCCCGAAGCTGACAGCTGGAATGATTTCCACCGTTTAGTTTCAAAATAGCAGATTTAAATGCCAGCTTAAACCCGACTGCATCTGGGCCCTTTCATCCGTTCTTTCGGTTCCACAATTATCCCACTTGTATGCCGTCCGTTTGGAATTTTCAGCCGGATCCTGTCAAAGAAATTAATTTATTTCATGATGAGAAAATCAGCGCCCCCACCCCCCAGGCGAGGACAGGCGAAACGCGGACCGAATCCAGTTGAATTCCGTCAGGACCTGACAGTGCCCAAGATAACCGGCTCATCAAGAAGCCAGAGAAACGCGGGGAGGCAGGAGTCATTATAAAGCGACTGTCTGAAAACTCAAGGGTGGAGGAATAATCGCTAATGATTTAGTGTCAAGCCTGGAAGTGGCACGGAGGGTCCGCAGACCTCTGCTAAGGGCTCCAGTCTTGCGCTGTGCTTTCATTAGCAGCTCCAAGAGGGGCTTGGTGTGATCCCCTGACAGATGATATGGAGCAGCGCGGTTCAGACGCTCCTGGGGAAGGGACGTTAAAATACAACGCGGGTTGGGGAGGAAAAATGACGGAAGGGAGAGAAAGGAGATTTAGGAGGGACGGGCGTCAGCTGCCGGTCAGCGGCCAGGAGCTGTCAGGGGAGGAAGACTCTGGGAATAGGTGAGCGTGAACCACGCCAGCCTCAGGGGCTTTGGCCGCTCCAAGGACAACCACGTGGAGACCCCCCAGAAAGGGCAGAAGCCACACTTTGCACCACATTGACAGATGAAGACCTCTGGCATTAAAGGCTCCCAGGAGAGAAGGGGGTGAAGACAGTCACGGACAAAGCATTTCTTCAGAGACAAGTCAAGGTGCCCCATGACGTTCAACGTTTTGTCCTGAATTGCAAAGATGTGGAAACAACCCAAGTGCCCATCAATACACGAGTGGATTAATGAAATGTGGTCTATGTACACCGTGGAGTTCTACTCAGCCACAAAAACAATGGTGATGTGGCACCTCTTGTATTATCCTCAGTGGGGCTGGAGCCCATTCTGCTAAGTGAAGTACCACAAGAATGGAGAAACAAGCACCATATGGACTCACCATTATATTGGTATTCATTCTTCAACACTTAAGTGGACATATGGAAATAACATTCATTGGGTGTCGGGCAGGTGGGAGGGGGAGGAGGGGATGGGTATATTCACATCTAATGGGTGCCGTGGCACCGTCTAGGGGATGGACATGCTTGTAGCTCTGACTCAGGTGTGGTAAAGGCAATATATGTAACCTAAACATTTGTACCCCAGTAATATGCTGAAATAAAAAAAATTAAAATAAAGAAAAGAAAGTGGGCAACTATTTTTTTTGGTTGCTTGGGGGGTTTCTCTGGGTTCATTTTAAATGAATCTTGTGAAATTCCAAATATTGCCTTTGCAGTGGGGACTTCCATCATGGACACCCACAGGAAGTTCACTGCTTACAAGCGGTTATGTTGCAGAAATCTATTTAGAAGGAATTTCTGTGCAAACTGGGACCCTTGTCATCCATAAAACAGGGTCTGGATTGTCCCCTGAACACATGGGCTATATCACCACAATTACTTTAATTTTCTTCTTTTTAAGTTGCCCAAATTGGGGTGTGGCTTAGCGTATGGCCCTCTTTTCATAGTTCATGTTGAACACACACCTGCATATCAGGGTGACTCTCTCCCCCAGGAGATGCTGAGCTCTACTTGGGCAAAGGATTATGCTTCTTTCATCTCTCAGTGAGTGAAGTATGAGTGGATGGATGGATGGATGCATGGGTGGATGGGTGGATGGGTGGATGGATGGATGGGTGTATGGATGGATGGATGGATAGACGGATGGATGGATGGATGGGTGGATGGGTGGATGGATGGATGGGTGGATGGGTGGATGGATGGATGGGTAGATGGGTGAATGGATGGATGGATAGATAAGTGGATAGGTGGATGGATGGGTGGATGCGTGACTGGCTGCCTAGCTGGCTGGCTTGAAGTACAAAGGGATGGGTGGATGTATAAGTGGATCAATGGATGGGTGAGTGGATGAATGGATAGAAGGAAAGATGAATGGATAGATGAATGGATGAATGGATGGGTAACTGGCTGGTTGGATAAATGGATAGATAGGTGGGTGGATGGGTGGGTAGATGGATGGATAGATGGATGACTGGATGGATGGGTGGATGGGTGGATGGATGGATGGGTGTATGGATGGATGGATGGATAGACGGATGGATGGATGGATGGGTGGATGGGTGGATGGATGGATGGGTGGATGGATGGATGGGTGTATGGATGGATGGATGGATAGATGGATGGATGGATGGGTGGATGGGTGGATGGATGGATGGGTAGATGGGTGAATGGATGGATGGATAGATAAGTGGATAGGTGGATGGATGGGTGGATGCGTGACTGGCTGCCTAGCTGGCTGGCTTGAAGTACAAAGGGATGGGTGGATGTATAAGTGGATCAATGGATGGGTGAGTGGATGAATGGATAGAAGGAAAGATGAATGGATAGATGAATGGATGAATGGATGGGTAACTGGCTGGTTGGATAAATGGATAGATAGGTGGGTGGATGGGTGGGTAGATGGATGGATAGATGGATGACTGGATGGATGGGTGGATGGGTGAGTGGATGGCTAGATGGTTGGATGGCTGGGTGGATAAATGGATGGATGGGTATATGGGTGGATTGGTGGATAAATGGCAGGATGAATGGCTGAATGGCTGAATGGATGGGAGAATGAATGGATGGGTGCATGGATGGATGACAGCATGTTTATGAATTGAGCAGACCTCTCAACATAGTCTCAAAGCAAAGGCATCTGGACAGCTCTTGAGCATCTTGAGCATCTTGGGCAGGGCAGGTGAGCAGCTGACCCCAGGACAGGAAAGGCTAGTGGCACCGGAGAAGGATGTGACAAGAAACCTCCCCAACACCAATACCCAAGGGCCCCTGGGGTCCTGGGCCAGCCCCTTGAGAACCCCGGTGGCTCCCCTGAAAAAGCTGCGGAAGGTGCACCCTGAACCCAGTAGACTGAGGCTGCTGGAAGAGCCCACGGTCTCTGGACACAAACTACTGCCCCCCACGTGGGACCCACCCCTAACCATTAACACGTTTGCAAACCTTAAGCTCACCTAAGAGGTTACTGTTTAAATGGTCACCCCACATGAGGTGCAATTAGGGCTAATTTGTGTGAGCTCTCTGGGTTCATAAACCCGCTCCTAGGAGCACCACACTGAACCACAAATGAGAGATCAAATTCGCCCTAATTGGATTGTATTCAATTTGACTTTTTAATGCCCTGAAGCTCGGTGCATTGAAGTCTGAATGTACGGCAAAGAGAAAAGCAGGAATTGATTTAAGCCGCCCCCTCCTTTTGGGGGGAAAAGGGGTTTACAATTTCTTCTTAATTTCTGATGGACAGATATAATTATAATAATTTAAAATGCTTCCCCACTCCCATTTTCCTCTTTCTTCATGCCACAATAACTTTGCGTCAGTGATGGTTAACTCTCAGCACACGAGTCAAATCAACTCTTTGGGGATATTTCAAATATTTTCCGGAACACCATTATTTTTTTTCCCCAGAAGAAATTTAATCCCAAAGACAATCCTGTCCCTTTAATTTCTGCTCCTAGAAACAATCTTCCTGTTGGTATTTATCACTCGTACCTAGAAACCGACAAGACATCTCTGTGAGCTTTTCTGGGGGAGAAACTTCAGACAATTTTATTCATAAGGTAAAATTAAATTTTGCCAAGTGTTTAGCTATGGATTCTTCTTCTGTGTTTTTTTTTTTTTTTTCATCTTCTTAAGTTTCTGAAAACTTGCAGAATTATTATATTTTCCAAAGTGGTTTTGGAGTTTTAATATATCTAATAACATCAGATCAATAGTGTCAACGCCACACAGTGTATTAAAGAAAGCAGAAGTACCCACGTCGTGAGAGTTAAGTGAATTTACGTGCCTGTCCGCCCAGGGATCCTGTCTGTAATTGGCCAAGAAATCTTTCAGGGAGAGAAAATTAATGTCCCGGACTTTAATGCCTGCAACTCTCTTCAACGTGGCATAATATGAAAATATTAACTATGTTAGAGCAACTATTTTGGGAAGTGCATAAAAATGTGTAGACATGCGAACCTTCCATGCATACACTAAAGGGATACTCGGGTTAATCTGAGCTCTTATTTTAGCCTGATTATGGACAGATGGTTCTCATTGAGACTATTATATGCAAATATGAGGTTTGCTTTTTCAATAATAACCATGCCTGATGGATGAATGAGGTCTTTGTTTCCTTTCTCTGAAGAGGAATCCAAGTTCTAACGTTACAAGGATTTTTATAACCTGAAGTTACCGCGTGTAATTTCTGGGACAGCGAAAATCCTCCGCAGGGGTGCAGATGTCTGTCAAGGAAAGTTTAGAATTAACATAGCACAACCGGACAGGTGGGCAGGAGTCACCCGCAGCATGGGCGATTTGGAGACAAATCTGACATGTCTTAAATTGAAGGTGTGATTTTCACATCTCACCTGTTTTTCCTCCGAGCACATCAGACGAAGCCTCCCATGCACCTGCGTCCTTGAGCCAGAATCCGTTTCGCTTCTCCGCACCCCTCATTGCTCCACCAGCAAGGAGCAAGGCTACACGCGTGAACTGGCCCATGCACACTCATGTGCGCTCAAACACTCAACCAATTCTCACCAGGTTGAGCACAGACAGCCGGTCTCTCACCACCTCTGAGCATCCAAGGCCGATAGCTTTAACTTTCTGTTCCACGCAAAGAATTCTCTCTGCTCCTCCCGCCAAGATGTTCACTGTGGGGGAAAAAAAAATCAAGGCGTGTTGGGTTATAAAAGTATTCCCGAATCATTCTGGATAAGGTCTGGCTCAACATCTCTGCTCTTGGTTGCAACTCAGCCACCCCATTATGTCCTTGTTTTTAAAAACTTAAAACTGTTCACGTAATCCCCAAGACCTCAGCCTAAATTCTTTACCGTGATGACAGGGCACACGTTGTCTGGTCCCTGTTGTCCTCAGACACGTCACTGAGCTGTCATGGGCGTCCCTGGGCACCAGGGCCACCTTGCCCTCTGATTCTCTCAATACTGTGAATGTAACTTCCACCTCAAGCCCTTAGCACATGCTGTTCCCCTATTGCCTGGAACAGTCTTCCTCCTGTTCCTCATGTAACTAGCATCTTCCAACGTCATCTCCTTCATAGAATCGACCACTGCTACTATTTTGTTAATATACGTATTTTTTTGGTGTGTATGCCCATCACAGGAGACTATTCGCAAAGTCCTGATATTCTGGGTCTATTTTGTTCATCTGTCCATCACCAGTCTGCAGACCAGACCCCAGAACTTGGAGGCTGTTTCAAAGGTTTCCGGTTAATAGACAAATATTGGGCTTTAGAAAGTTTCCTGTCTCTTCCTGTGTCTATCTTAACAGGCAACAATGCTCTAAGAAATTATTCCTACTATTTTCAAAAGGATTCTTTCCACAGTGTCATGCTAGAGACCTTGCACCCAATAATAAGTAAAGAATATATGGCTTAAAATGCAATGCTCTGCTCCATGGCAAACAACAGGAACGCCAGGTAAAATACAGTAATTGAATTTTAAAATGGGTCACTTCATAGGCAGGAAATTCTATCACATGCTACAACCTTAAGGACATTATGCTAAGCAGAATAAGATGTCACAAAAGGGCAGATACCGTGAGATTCCACTTCTATGAGGTCCCCAGAGTGGTCAAGATCATAGAGACAGAAAGCGGGACGGTGGGTGCCAGGGGCTGGGGAGGGGACAGGGGGTTAGTGTTTCATGGGGACAGAGTTTTGCTTTGGGAAGATGAGAATGTTCTGGAGACGGATGGCCGGGATGGTTGCACAACACCACGACTGCACAAAACGCCACTGAACCATGTGCTTAAGAAGGGTTGAGATGGTCAATGTGAGGGTTATGTATATTTTACCACGATTTTTTAAAAAACGCATACCTACATTAAACGTCGAAGAGGTTTCCTTGTGTTGGAAACAATGAGGGAATTTAAGGTTAGAGGAGAGAGCCAAACAGCAAATAAACAAAGGTCCACCCATGAAGGGATATAAAAACATGTGTGTTTGTACAATGCAGTGCCTTACAGCAGTTAAAATAAGTGAACTGAATTTGTACCCTATCAACATGGATAAAACCAGGAAAAAAACGTGAGTGAGAGTAGCTAGTTGTCCAAGCCCAGTGGACATAATGTCTATTATTCATGTGAATTCTTTAAATTAATCGACATATCTTTGAGCAGTTTCAGGTTGAAGAAAAATGGAGCTGAAAGCAAAAAGAATTCTGATATTTCCCTTAACCACCCACCAACACACACACACACACACACACACACACACACACACACACACACGCACACAGAGTTTCCCCTCTTAGTAACATCTAGCACTGGTGTGATACATTGTTACAATTCCTGAGCCAGTACTGATACATTATTGCTACACATTTATCATTAGTAGTAAAGCCCAGAGTTTACGCAGGGGTTTGCCCTTGGTGGTGTACGTTCTGTGGGCTTGGACAAATGTATAATGACACGGAACCACCACTGTCGGATCCTACAAACTAGTTTCTCTGCCCTACAATTCCCCTGTGCCCCTCATGTTCCACCCTAACTCCTGGAAATCACCAGTCTTTTTCCTGTCTCGGTAGCTTTGCCTTTCCCAGAATTTTTTGAGTTGGAATCATAGTCTGTAGGTGTATTTAGACTGATTTCTTTCTCATTCATGTGCATGCTTTTTAACACAGAAAGACGTACCGCATGTTGCTTCTTGATGCATAAATGAGCATTGAAAGTATAAACTCAGACGTGCCGGAAGGACACACCAACTGAGGAGAGAGGTCGCCCCGGGTAACGGGGTGTCCAGAGGGGACGTCAGCTGAGCTTCTGTCCCTTAAAGGAAACCAGCTCTGAATCTCTGCTCCTTCCGTGTGCGTGGTGAGTGTGCAGGTGTCTGTGTGCACCTGTCGGTCTATTTGAAACACGACACACCTGGAAAATGCACCTAAGCGTCCTGTCACGGGTTAGGGTGGAGGGAAAGATGCCAGGCTTGGAGCCCAGGGACACAAATGTCCCGCTTTAGGAAAAGTCACTTCCTTTTCCATGAATGTCACGTTCTGCCTTGTTCAGAGATGATCTCTGAGGCTCCTTCCAACGGCGTAACCCTGGGACGTTCAAAACCATCTTTACTAGTGTTTTTCATGTTGAAGGAGGTGGCAGATGGATGGAGACGGAGTCCTTTCTCCCTGAAGCCCCATTGCCTTGGAGCAGTTGGGAGCAGTCGGGACGTGGACAGCACAACTGTGCTGACCCTCTTTGCTGCAAGGACGGGAATCCAGCTCAATCCCTGTGTGTAACCACGACTGTCGGGCCGTGTATGAAGCTCTGAGCTGGGATTCCTCGCAGGACAAGGATGAGTTTCTTGTAGGTCTAGAGAGGGAGGCTGACACTCTGAGTCCAAGACTCATCTACATGGTGGTGAGCTCCGGTTTGGAGATCAGGGAACACACACCGTGCCCACCACTCGTAGCCCTTGAAGGATCCAGCGACACCCAGATGTCTAGCAGGGGAGGGACAAGATCTGGTTAAAGTTGACCTGTTTCCTCCTTCCCTGTTGGACGGCCCAGACCCCTGCCTCCCCCACAGACACATAAAGGCAGAGAGAAATAATCTATTAACCACACAAAACAAAAACAGGGAGCCAGGCCACAGCACACGGGCACACAGGCAGGGCTTGGAGCCGAGACCCCGTCTCCCCCGCGAGACCCCCTCGTGGGTGCGGGAACGGGCTTCGCCCGCGACTGCGTTTCATAAATTCCTGATTTGAAATTACATCCATCTTTTCACGCAAGCTTGTTGAGGGAAATATCCTACCCTGCTCATTCCAATTTTTCCTCTAATACCTTATGTTGGGGAGACTGTCTCATAAACGTCTCTCCGCCAGTCTAATATAAAAACTGGGGGGTGGCATCATCCTAGCACGGCATTGAGAGAGGATGGGGCTACGCATTTCTGCTTTAAATGCATCTTGAAGGGGGCACATCCCATAACAGAGCTAAAAACTCTTCTGCAGTACACACACACACACACACACACACACACACACGCACACACGCACACACGCGCACACAGTTGTTGCTCTTAAAATATTTCCAAGGCTCCCCTGAGCAGGACTTTGTCCCTGGGATTATGGAGAATTCCCCTTTCAAGATATTGTCCTGTTCAAGATGTTGTTCTCTTCATTCCCGGTGGTGGTCTCCCTGCCTGCTCTCCACACCTCATCTGCAGACTCCGGGTACAACCGGCTGCATCTGCCGTGACCCTCTGGGCTTCCGGATGCCACATCGTGTGTGAGGTCTGCCTGGCGTCCAGTCCCTCGGACCCCTCTGTTGGTCGGACACGTTCCTGTGGGCAGAGGGTTCAGAGGGTCACACCTCTTTGTGCTAAAAATTGGAATCCTTCCCTGGTCCCACCTGGGCAAACGGTGCCTCTTTCTACACGAGCATCTGAGGCAAAAACTTCGGGGCCCTTGGAGAGTCCTTTTGTGGCTTTGTTTGGGAATAATCTATGTGTGTTTTGTGTCTATGCCTCAGGGTTTGGGGCTCACCCTTTCTTCCTGCCCTGACCTGCTGTAAATGTCTTTTCCCTTGTGAGCTTGCAGGCTGCAGGTGGAAGTGGGTGTGCGGACTCTGTAGTCATCCTCCACCAAGTCTGTGAACGAACTTCAGGGCACCGGGGACAGTCTCACCCATGAGGACATAACCCCCAACACCAGCTTTCTCCCTGCACTCTCTGCAGGAAGCATTTCAAGATAGTCCTGCATGCACGGCACAGGGACGGCACCCAACCCCACACCCCTCTGGCTCAGAAAAAAAGGGCTACGTTTCCTTCTTAAACCACCCCACGGCTTAAAGGACATTTTACAAAAACCTCACCGGAGTGAAAACCAAGTTTGGTTACTCAGTAACTGAGATGTTCTAGAGGATGGGCTGATTGCACTCAGATGTTTTCTGTTTATTAACATCTTGCGACGGAGCGCACATAATCGCTTTATAATGTTTGGGGCATTTCCACTGCACTGTCATAAAAACAGGCATATCAGTTCGGAGAAGCACTAATGAAGTACAAACGTATGCGAGGGTATGTTGTTCGTTAACGGGGCTCCTGAAAGCCCAGCTGCTCGGACCGCGTTTATAACACTTGGCGCCGTCGCGGATTCTGCTAGCGGCTTCCTTTAAACTGAGTGCAAACACGTTTTGGAGGAAGGAACCTCCCCGAGTCAGCTCTGGGACCTTCGACCCCGATGCAGTGGCCAGAAACACAAGGCACTTGGCAAGGTTGTCCCCAGACAGGGAGAGAGGCAGGAAGGCTGGACTTTATCCACGAGTCCACAAACTAGAGATAGCTCTGCTTGGGTCACCGTGCGTGGCAAAATGCCACAGACCGGGCGGCCTAAACCACAGAAATTTATTCCCTCACAGCTCTGGGGGCTGGAAGTCCCAGATCAGGGTGCAGGCGGGGGCAGGGTCTGGTGAGGGCTTTCTTGTGGGTTGCAGATGGCCACCTTCTCCCTGTGTCCTCACGTGGTCTTTCTGTGGGACACACTCCAATAGAGACAGACGAGAGAGAGAGAGAGAGAGAGAGAGAGAGAGAGAGCGCACTTCCTCTTGTTAGAAGACCACCAATCTTATCAGATTAGAACATCACCTTTGCACGCTCATTTGACCCTAATTACCTCCCCCAAATCCTATCTCCACATACAGCCACATTGGAATTAGGGCTTCAACATATCAATCTTACAGGGGAACACAATCAACTCCATAGCTGTGTATGATAAACAGCACACGGAATGTCTTTGCCTAAGAAAGACTGACCCCCAAGTCTTGGTTTCAGACTCACGTCAAAATTATAATAGACGAGATCCCTGAAACACTGTTTATTGTCCTGTAGACCAGCGGTCCCCGACCTTTTTGTCACCACGGACCATTTTCATGCAAGACCATTTTCCCATGGATGGGGAGCAGTGGATGGTTTGGGGATGATTCAAGCTCATGACATTTATCGTGTACTTTATTTCTATTATTATGACATTGTGATGTATAAAGAAATAATTGTACAAGTCGCCATAGGTGGGGGACCCCTGCTAGACCCAGACTGGAGTCTTGGACATAGCCCAGGTAATAGTCAGCTATTGGCACAACAATGCTGTGTAACAAATCACCCCAAAACTCAGTGGCCAACAAGATTTTTTCCTTATTTATCTGTGGGTCAGCTGCAGGTGGGTTTGGGTCAGCAGGACTCCAGAGTCTGGGCTCTGGGGCAAGCTCCAGGGAGCAGGTGGGTGCAGGTCTGTGTCATGCACGTCTCACGCCCCTTGCATGTGCCTGCACCTGGAACATGCCCTGCTCCCTGAGTCTACTGCTGGGGCCCAGGCTGCAGGGACAGTAGCTCCCCGGGGCAGTTTCCTCTCAGGGAGGTGCAGAAAAACAAGAGGGCAAAACCCACACACATTCCAAGCTTCTGTTTGGGTTGGACTCGCTGACATCCAGAGGCCAAAGAAAATCACCTGGCTGAGGGCATGATGTCATGGCCAGGGTGCAAGTTATGTCACTGCAATGGGCTGATTGGTGTCCCCCTAAAACATACGCTCATGTCTACATCCCTGGAAGCTGGGAATGGAAACTTATTTGGAAATAGGATCTTTGCAGATGCAATTAAGTGAAGGGTCTCAAGATGAGACCACCCTGGATTAGGGAGGGCCCTGAATCCAGTGACAGGTGTCCCCCTAAGAGACAGCAGAGGAGACACAGACACAGAGGAGAAGCCACGTGGAGACGGAGGCAGAGACTGGAGTGACGCGGCCACAAGCCCAGGGACGCCTGGAGCCCCCAGGAGCTGGGAGAGGCAGGAAGGAGCCTCCCCTGGAGCCTGCGGAGGGAGCGCGGCCCCGAGACCCCTGCGTCTCACACTCCTGGGCTCCGGGCCTGGGAGGGGACACATTCTTGTTGTTTTGAGCCGTCCAGTTTGTGTTCATCTGTTAAGGCAGCCTCAGGAAGCTAAACAATCACTAACAGAGGAGATTGAGGAATTTGGACCAATAAGTCAAACGATGCCACCAGCAATGGTGTAACCTTTTATTCCTTCTGGCAAATTGAATCTCTCTGCGCTGTTGGTCTGACACTACAGCGGTGACAGCCGTGCCCCTGGCATCGGCGTTAATGTCCACGAGGACGGTCCTCACCTCCGCCCACCGCCGGTAGGGTCTGCAGCGTTGGGTACCGGGGCTGATTTTAGTTAAATAAAAGTCACCTTCAGTCCTCCAAGAAAAAAAAAAAAAAAATCGTTCTTCTGTCACAGCGACCCAGCACCTGCAAGAAACCCGGCACAATGTGCCCGTCTGGAATTATTTTCTGTGAATTTGTCTCGTGTATAAAATAGATACATTTTGATTACACTATTATTAGTTTCCATCGAGTATATTTTCTATTTTCCGTTTTATGGTTTGTCACATAACGGCAATAACCGCCCCGGCTCCGCGGCGCGCGCCGGGTGAGCGGCCGGGGGAGATTGATTAAATGCCTCACTATTTAATCAAGCCCAGCAGTCATTTATTACATTGTATCTTTCAGCCTATAAGAGCTGATCTTAAATACATTGATTAACTGGCGGGCAATAAGTGCTCATCAATGTTTCAGAGGCACGGTTTACATATCTCAGAAAATATATCTGCCGGGGCAGCCGAGAAAAATTCTCTCCCTGCAGAAAGATCGAGAGGCGCGGAACGCTGCACAAAATGAAGCTCGCCGCCTCCTTGCCGGCAAAGCGCATATTGCTTTATACGGAGCAATAAATATTAAGGATCCGGAGGTGAATTAGAAAAATAACAACTGAGCTGAATAAAAGATTGATGCCCACGGGAGCCGGAGAGCCGGGATCCCTCTGGTAACCACCACGCTCACATCAGACAAGCGTTCAAATGCCACTGGGTACGGGGACACCGTTCAGGCCAGACTGGGGGGCAGGGTTGTGAACTGGCAAGCTCTAAATCGCATCCATGTGGTTGCAGGTGTTGGGAGGAGACGCACCTGGATTGGTGGGTCCAGCACCTGCCAAGTCAGCTCTGCCTAGTGTCCTGGAAAGTCATGTTGGGGGATTTGCAATCGGCCACGGGGGGTCCCAGAACCCACCACAAGTGACTGCAACATGGTGCTGTCCCAGCCTAAACAGTCATGTGTCAGCTGTCAGCTCTCAGCGATATCCACTCTTTTATCAGCAGATCGTGTGGATATTAATATATCTGCCCCCATTATGTCTCCTAAGATGCTGTTCCATGTGCAGGCTCTACTGCATTGCAGTTTATGATAAGGCAAAAACATAATGTGGAGACCATCGTCCCATGTTACCCAAGGGGGATTTGAGTCCAGGCCCCCTGAGAATACCCAAATCCAAGGATGCTTCAGTCCCTGACACACCTAAAGCCATGACTTCAGCATTATAGAATTCGTCCACGTAACCAAAAAAACACCCGTCCGTCCTAAATCTATTGAAATTTTTAAAGGTTAAAAAAATAAGATGGTGCCGTATTTGCAAATAATCTTCACACGTCCTCACACATACTTCAAATCATCTCTAGAAACTTTAAATACCTAACGCGGTGTAAATGCTATGTGAATGGTTGTGGTGCTGTAGTATGTAAAGAGTAATGATAAGAAAAAAAGTCTGCACATGTTCAACACGGGTGCAACCATTCTTCTGTGTTTGGTTTTTTTGTGTGTGTGTATGTGTGGTTTTTTTACTATTTTTGATCCGACGTTGACTGAATCTACAGATGTGCAGGGCCAACGGCATTTCAAGGCAAACGTCAGTGGATAGAGCAGTCGTTGCTCAGGGAAACTGAAGCAGACACATGAAATGGGGTCTCATCCACCAACTCCCACGTACCCCCACTGTAATGTGAGCATCGCCATGGGTGTGTGGGTGCCATGGGTGTGTTGGGGATGGGATCATTCTGTGCTTGGAGCCAGGGCACCTGTGCATAGCAGCTTTCTCTATTTATACCCATGGCTCTGCAAATACTATTGATACAACGTCTGCAGGTGCCACAAGATGGGAAATGTTGCCAAGGGGTACTCCACACAGCACTCGAATGTGAGGTGTCTTGTGAGCATTTCCAGAAAAGGCTAATGGTCCATGGCTACCAGTACATGGAAAGTAACTGAAATTCGCATAGAAACATAGATGATAGAGACTAAGCAGATAGGTGATCATGATGATAATGATGACAGATGGATATAGATAAGAATTTGGTTTGTAGATGGTAGGGAGACAGGGAGATGACAGATAGAGATGAGACAGATGATAGAGAGAGACGTAGGTAAGACAGAGATGATATAGACAAATGAGACAGATGACAGATGATCGGATAGATGCAATGGAGAGATGATAGATAAACCAGATGGATGATAGACAGATAGGGATGAGATAGATAGATAACAGAGAGGATTAGACAGATAAATGCAATGCACAGATGAGAAGATGACATAGATGGTAGGTAGATGACATGGAGGACAGAAGTTATTAAGTGGACAAATAAACAAGAAAGACGATAGAGAATAAATGGAGATGGGATGCATACATGACATAGATAATATAGACAGAGATGACACAGATGATGGAGATGATTAGATCAATAGATGTAATGGATAGATGAGAAGACAGATGAGATGGATGACAGCAATTATTAGACGGATAAGTGACAAAGATGATAGAAATGAGATAGAGCTAGATAGACAGATGATATACATAAGAGAGAGACGAAATAGATGATAGGGATGATTAGATAAATAGATGCCATAGGTAGATGAGAAGATAGATGATAGAAATAATTAGACGGATAAGTGACAAAGATGATAGAAATGAGATAGAACTGGGGTAGATAGACGATCTACATAAAAGAGATGAAATAGATGACAGAGATGATTAGACAGACAGGTGTAATGGATAGATGAAAAGATAGATGAGATGGAAGACAGAAATGATTGGACAGACAAATGAGAAAGATGACAGAAATGAGACAGAGATGAGAAAGATGAAATAGAGAAGACAGAGATGAGATAGACAGATGACATCGATAAGATAGAGATGAAATAGACGATGGGATGGTTAGACAGATGCCATGGAGAGATGAGAAGATGAGATAGATGATCGGTAGTTGAGGTGGAGGACAGAAATTATTGGACAGATAAATGAGAAAGACAACAGACAGAGATAAGATAGAGATGGGATAGATAGATGATATAGATGGATAGATAGACAGAGATGAAATACATGATAGAGATGGTTAGACACATGCCATGGATAGATGAGAAGATGAGACAGAGGACAGACATGATTAGACAAATGAGAAAGACAACAGAGCTGAGATTGATAGATGATATAGACAAAATAGGTAGGTGATGAAATAAATAAATGATAGATGGATAGACAGATACATAGATAATTTTCTGAACGTACAGTGAGAACATCATTGTCCTCTGAGAAACCACCAGAACCCGTGATGTTTCAGAGCAGGGACAGCGCCATGCTGTGTGCACAGAAAATTAGATATTTCTCCAAAACCAGCTCTCACCACGCTGCTGGGCACCAGGTGAGGTGTAGCTCCTACTACAGATGTAAGCGATCCCCTGCCCAGCTCTGCCCACCACGCACATACGTGTAGTCACGAGGTCCAGCAGAGCCACCGTCAGGTATGACAGATGGAAGTTGTTCATCTGGGATCCGGCACAATCTGCAGCCTGGACCCCGAGCCACCCACTACTGTGGCACTGAAGACCCCATGGTGCGTGGGTGGTGGGGCTCACACCCAGGTCCAGGAGTTGAGGAATAAAAGGAACCTGGACTCAAATCTTTCCCTCCAGGCGACCCACACAGGAATTTGCACTTCCCGGCCCTCCACCCTCTCTGTGGGTCTGCAGATTCCAGCTCCTGGATGGGGAATCTCGCCCTGGGGCACACAGTGGGAATCCCACAGCAAGGAGAGGAGCCCCCGTTCTGGAAGGGACACTGGCTCCCCATTACTGGGTGCCATTTTGCCCAGGGTTGGGAAAACAGATGGGCCCCCAGGTAGCCCACGCCATGCCTTGTAGCAATCCCTTGCCCAGTTTTCTTGGTCAGTGAAGACATGAACAGCCGTGGGCCAGAAAGGACATAATGACCATGAGCCTGGCCATCGAAGAGATGGCATTCTGGGTGTGCATACCAGGTAAGCCACTTGCACCTGCAGACACATTGATGGAGAACTCTGGCCCATGTTCTAGAATGGGCCGTAGTGGGAGATAAGTTCTGCCGGCCATGGGCTCTAACCAGGACCCTAGAGAACTTCATCCAGAGCTTCCCCAGGAAGGGTGGGTGGCTGTGGGCACCCAGATGGGCTGCATTGCATATCCAGCCTCTCATTCGCCCGCATGCCGGGGATGGGGGCTGCTGTTGGCTCACGGCTGGGCTCCTCCCCTGGAAATTGCCCTCTGCAGATGGGAGCTGTGTCTCGAGAGCCTATGTCCCTCCCTGGGGACATCGTGGGGGTCCCCTGAGGACATCCAGGGCCCTCTCGACCCCTTCCAGCCACAGAGCGAGTGGTGGGGTCAGGCAGGGTCTCTGTCATGACTGCCCACAGGCTAGCTGCTCCGTCTGCATGAGTTTTAAAAGTTCTTTATACGTTCTGGACATTCCGCCTTTACTGGAGAAATTATTCGACAATTTTTTCTCCCGGTGTGTAGGGTTGCTTTTTAACTTTCTCGACAGTGTCATTCGGGGCACAATGTCTTTGTTAATTTTAATAAAGTTAATTTTGTCTTTAATAGTTTAATTTTAATAAAGTTCATTTATTTTGGGGTCTGTTTTGTGGCTTGTGCTGGTGGTGCCGTATCTCGGAAACCACGCAATACGCTTTCAATAAACGTTGGTTTCCAAACCCACCGCTGATCGCTAACGCGTCCTATAGGTGAGCTGTCCCCTGGCCTTTTGGGGTCTGGGTAGAAGGCGACATCTGCGGATCGGAACCGGTTCAGAGGCAGACAGGGAAGCACAGCAGCAGGAAAGGGGGGCGGGCAGCCCGCCACGGCCCCGGTGAGTGATTTGAGCTGGACTCCCTGCGCTCTGCCTCATTTCAGCTCTCTCAGGTCCCGGTGTTGAAAGCAAAACTCCTTAACGCCCAGGCGCGCAGCGTCAAACTGGACCGTGTTTCAAGGCTCTGCTCTCACCGCCTCCAAAGGGCTTACGCGGTGGGGCGAGCCCACGAGTGACTGACATCCCTCGTCAACCCCCGGGAGACCCCCGTGAGCCCCCGAGACGCCCTGAATCCAATCCGTTAATAAGAAAACCCGCCAGAGGAGCAACATGAGCATTCCCTGCTGTTCTCGCTCTGCGCCTGTGCGAATTGCGCACGACGCTGGCGTTTTACTGCAGAACCGCTTCTGGGGGACAGTTGGTGACTTGATCCTCTCGGCTCGGACGAAGCGAAAAAGCGCTAACTCGGCTCACCTGCGTGTCCGAAGACGGTCCCCTGCGCTCCGCCCGATTCGAAAACAAAACCAGAGAAGAAATTCTTGCCGTGGCACCCGGGGGCTTTCACAGAACCGAGAGGGCTCGGATAAGCGCACACGTGTCTGTAACGTGTAGAGACCCCCGCACATGCCTGTCGGACATGGGAAGATTAGGACATAATTGAGGTCCGATCAGTCGGCCTTGTCCCCAGGAAAACGCTAGTCGACTCCCCTAATACAGAAGCAGCTTTAGCTCTGTTTAAAAAAAAAAAAAAAATCACAGTATTAATTAGCAGCCTGGCTCTGGCCGGGTCCCCTAAGAACGCTAATGCGCCGCCCTTTTGCGACGCGCCCACAGACGGGAACCGGCGGGGGAGGCCGGGGCGGTGGCAGAGATTTAAATAATTCAGTGCAAACACAAATTAAGTACGGTGAGAGTTCCTCAAATCCCACTAATGCCTCCTTACTCTAATTATTATTTTTTAATCCTCTGCGCACACGACGGCCACATGCTAATTGCCACACACACGCAAGAACCGGAATCCTTCCTGCCTAAAAGCCCCCCGCTCTTGGCTGGGGACAATTTGATGGGAGTTATTTTTTTTTTTTTTTTCTTCCCAGTTTTGTGATAATGGGTTTTTTCCTAAAGCATTGGTAATAAAATGGTAATCTCCAACATAAAAGCATTAGCATTAACTCCTTCAAGACCTGGAGGCTTAGAGACAGGATTGACTCCTTCGATGTGGGTTGATCTCGGCAAATTATATTAGTGAATTTTATTAAGCAGCGAGTACACCGGGAGTGAATTGCAGCAGAGCTGGGTTAGCAACGTTACCTGCGGAATAAAGCTGCCTCCCACAGGGCCGGAGCAACTATTGTTTTCTTTCTTCCCCGTTGAAAATATGCCCCGACGGGAACAAAAAAGGATTATACTATTTTAATCTATATTGATGTACTATTATATAGCACATATTGCAAAGTGACGTATAAACAGAGCAGATGCTAATTATTCATATAATTAGGAGTTTCCATATGGGAGAAACTGGTTTTGGTGTCTGGGTGCTTTTTTGTGGCCACCAGGAGAGGTCGGGGCTGGTGAGAACAAAGATGGTTTGTAGGTCTGGGGCAGGGAGCGTCTGCCGCAAGCTGGAGTCTCTTGTATCCACGCAGCACAAAGGCTGGCAAAAAACAACCAAACTGTGCAAAAAGGATATCATATTGGGGCCAACTAAAAGGCTTCCCCCTGGTTTGCAAGGAGGCGGGAGGATCACTTGAGGCCAGGAGTTCGAGACCAACCTGGGCAACATAGTGAGACCCCATCTCTACAAAAAATGAAAAAAATTTAGCATGAGCCTATAGTCCTAGCTACTCTGGAGGCTGAGGCAGGAGGATCCCTTAAGCCCAGGAGTTGGAGGCTGCAGTGAGCTGTGATCACACCATTGCCCTCCAGCCTGGGTGACAGAGCCAGACTCTGTCTCTGAAATGAAAATAAAATGTTAAAGCTATGAATTCTTGCTAAAGACACACACACACAAACACACACATGCACACAGGCAGTCTCATCTGTTACCTTTGGAAAGAACCCAAGTACTAAGGTTCATTTTCTGAAAACTGATTTTTAAAAGAATTTTGTTTAAAAAAAAAATCAAACAAGTGTTGTGTTTTTCCACTACAAGCTGTATTTCTGGGTAGCGAGACAGTAGATGAGGGAAAATGCTTTTTCAACAGGAGAATTCTAGCTCATAAATGCAAAAGAAATTCAATTGTGCTGCTATAAACATTTGAGTGCAGATGTCTTTTTTATAGAATGTCTTTTTTTTTTTTCCTTTGGGTAAATACCCAGTAGTGGGATTGCTGGATCAAATGGTAGGTCTACTTTTAGTTCTTTGAGGTATCTCCATTCTACTTTCCACAGAGGTTGTACTAGTTTGCAGTCCCACCAGCAGGGTAGGAGTGTTCCTGTCTCTCTGCATCCACTACTCAGCTATAAGAAACAATGGTGATCTAGCACCTCTTGTATTATCCTGGATAGAGCTGGAGCCCATTCTACTAAGTGAAGCATCACAAGAATGGAAACACAAGCACCACATGGACTCACCAGCAAAGTGGAACTAATCAATCAACACTTATGTGCACATATGGAAATAACATGCATCAGAAATCAAGCAGGTGGGAGGGAGGAGGGGATGGGTAAAGTCACACCTAACAGGTACAATGCACACTGTCTGGGGGATGGGCACACTTATAACTTTGACTCAAATGGTGCAAAATCAATTTATGTGACCAAAACATTTGTACTCCCCTAATATTCTGAAATAAAATTTTAAAAACTCATCATCAACAACACCATGTAAAGACGACCACCTAATGCATCTCCAAACCATGGTTTAATTTTGAGTTTGAAGAACGGAAGATAAAGTACAAACTCACCCACCAAAAAAAAAACAAAAAGAAAGAAAGAAAGTTCCGGAGCTGGATGGTGGTGACGGTTGCACGACACCAATGCACTTCATGCCACTGAACTGTGCACTGAAGCATTTATTCAGACTAACATCCTTTTTTTTTTTTTTGAGACAGAGTCTCACTTTCTTGCCCGGGCTAGAGTGAGTGCCGTGGTGTCAGCCTAGCTCACAGCAACCTCAGAATCCTGGGCTTAAGCGATCCTTCTGCCTCAGCCTCCTGAGTAGCTGGGACTACAGGCATGAGCCACCATGCCCGGCTAATTTTTTTTTTTGTATATATATTTTTAGTTGGCCAGATAATTTCTTTCTATTTTTAGTAGAGACGGGGTCTCACTCTTGCTCAGGCTGGTCTCGAACTCCTGACCTCGAGTGATCCACCCGCCTCGGCCTCCCAGAGTGCTAGGATTACAGGCGTGAGCCACCGCGCCCGGCCAGACTAACATCCTTGCTCACAAAAGTCTTCCAAAATGCTTCAGAGGTGGCGTCTCCTCAATCACAAGTCTGCACCTGTCACTTCCAGCAGCAACTTTTCCTTTCTCAGAGACAGTTCTCGAGAATTCAGAGACAGAATCACCAACGTTCGAGGCAGGCACCGAGAAAGAGCGCCAACCCCACCTCCCCTGCCGCCTGCGTTTCTGTCCCGAGTTCCGGGCAGACTCTGCCTCGCCCGTCTTGGGATCCAGACCTGGTCCATCTGCCATCCAGTTCCCGGAGTGGCCAGGAGGGACAGCCCTGGCTTGGAACGGGAGCCCCCGGAGTGGCCAGGAGGGACAGCCCTGGCTTGGAACGGGAGCCCCCGCTGCAGAGAAGGGAGAAGGTCCCATTTACCCTGTGAGGGGAGGTGTCTGGGCACCGAGAGAGACGACCTCACAGATCACGGTTAGCCCAGGGAGAGTGGCCAGGAGGGGCAGGGGACCCCGGGGAGGGGGCAGGGTGAGAGGGATTTCAGCATCGAGGTGGACGGCAGGGTCGAGGAGGGTTCTGGGTTCCAGGGGGCAGGGTAGGGTGCAGGAAGGAACCAGGCCAGGCTGAATAGCAGACCAGAGACACAAGGGCAGACTCAGCACCCCCGCTGGGGGTCACTGAGGGGCAATGACCAAGTCCCCAATCAGAGTGAGTCTCAGGGACAGGGTTCTGGAGGCCAGATGTCAGAGCTGAGGCCGGCAGAAGTTCCAAAGTGGAAATGCCTCAGGGCAAACTGTGTTTGGGGATGGGGTTGAATCTCACCCCTGCCCTGCTAAGGATATGTCTCCTTAGAACCTGGGACTATGGCCTTATTTGGAAATAGAGTCTTTGCAGATGCAGTTAGTGACGAATTGAGATGAGACCATCCTGGAGACTGGGCTCTAAATTAGGGAGGGCCCCTCTAAATATAAGAATTAAACCTTTTCTCCTGTTACTCTGTCTTTTGTCCATTTAATTAGCAGGCCCCAGTCACTGGACCTAAGAGGGCAGGATAAAAGGTTTTGTTTTGGGTTTTTTTTTCTCCCCCTCCCTGAACTTATTGGGAAAAAGGGGTCTTTGAAGATGTAATTACTGAAGGATCTCGAGCACAGCCCATCACAGCCACGGGAAACAGGTTTTCCTCCTCAAACTGCAGGACTGGAATAATTCCACTCCAGGGATGGGCGCGTCTCAGAACAGTGTAAATATTTCTGATGCCGAGTTGTTGAAAACTCCTGTCTATCCGGGCCACCTCGCGCCACCTGCCCCCTGTTAATTCCAGCTCCCCAAGGACCCCGGTCTCCAATGAAAGGCTGAGACAACAGCACAGCTCATGTTCTTGTGGAATCTGTCATCGTCTCACTTTTTCCCTCTTTTTTATAAGGATAGGATGGAAGAGAGAATGAGAAATAGAGAATTTTACATGAGACGAACGCAATTCCTCAGAATGGTGCATTAAAACCGAATCGTGCATGTAAACATGGTTAAAATGACACATTTAATGTTTCTATATATAGTACCATAACAAAAAAATAGTAATTTTCAAAAATTGTGCTTCAAAATACAGACATTTCCTTCTTATCTTTCACCGCTTTCTGAGGGATTTTGAATATGTAACATTCTACCGAGAAAGCATCGTGAATCCACATTTATTTTGTGACTTCCTTCAGGAGCAAACGCAGCCCCCTAAATCCAAAGTCATGGGGGGAGTCCCTAAGAGAGATTTCTAGAAACAGCTACACGTCACAGAGGATGGGAAGTCTGCACAAGTGTTGGGACAGCAACCTGTGTCCCTTGCTCTGTGTGACTTTCATGGAGTGAATGTGAAAACTACGAGACCATCTCCTTGAATTAAATGCACTTGTCCGTCTGTATTTCAAGGTCAACTTAGGGTTAGGGGAGGACGGTGCCTTGAGTGACCTCTGGCTGGGACACTTTTCCATCCCCAGAAGGCAGGGACACTCGGCCTGGGGCAGACCCACCATCCACGTCATCCTCTAGAGCTGGGTACAATCCTACCAAAGACACGTTTCTCACCGGGGACCCCCGAATCCCAGAGATGTGGCATGAGCTGCCAGGCTAGGGTTTCAGTCTCGGGGGTCCTCGTTCCCACAGGGCCAGAGCTTAAGTCTGCACATCCTGTCCTTGTCCCCAGCAGCCTATTGTCACCGGCAACGCTGCAAACCCCCCTCTTGTCCACGGGGCTGGCGATCGTCCTCCTGTTATTAAACAGTAACTGGGTAAAGATTCAAACCCCCGGAGTAGAATCACTTCTCTGCAAAACCGTCTCCTATATGTGTTCACTGATCCTGATGTCAAGATGTAGCCCGTTACAGAAGATTTCAAAATACTGAATCCTCCCAATTAAAAGGAACCCTTCATCATACAAACAAGAAAGACACCCCCTCTTTTTGCACTTTAAAAAAAATCGAGGTGAAGTCTGCACGATATAAAATCCACCGACGTGAACGGTTCAGCGGTGCTTAGCACAACATCGTGCAAAGTCCACAGACTTTTTCATTGCCTCGAAAGGAGACCCCGCACCCATCCACAGCTGCTGAGCTCCTCTCTCCGGCTTCTGCAGCCACAAATGCACGTCTGTCTCCGTGGACGTCTGGCTTCTGGGCATTTCGTAGAAATGGGATCGTGCGATGTGTGGCTTCTTCCACGGAGCAGGAGGTTTTCAAAGTTGCTGCATGTCGTAGCAGGTGCCAGAGCCTCGCTCCTTTTCGTGGCTGAATACTATTCCCCCGTGCAGAGATTTGGGAACATGCCCGCTAAGCGGCACCTGTGCGTGTTCGAGGCGCAGCCACTGCAGGCAAACACCTGTGCCCAGCTCTCCCCAAATGAGCATCTTGACGCCAACTCCTCTCTGTCTGTCCAGGCTCACGCAGGTCGGTTCCTCCTCCCCGAAATCTCTCACCTCCTTGTCCTCCCTCTAAGCCCAACTCAACATCCACGGCGGCTCAGCTCACAGTCCCCAAATGCCCGCGTGTTCCGGCGACACTTCTGGCTTGGAGGGTTGGAGAGGGCTGGGAGGGTCTCTCTCCAAAACCCTCAGCAGAGCCGGGAATCTGCGCACCATCTGTGGCCCAGGGCAGCTCCCCGCGACCCCCGGCTTTTTGACATTTTATACCCCGGACGCCGACGCATAGATCATTCCTACCTTGTTCTTTCCCCGTCTCATTACCGGGCTTTATCCCGTTGCTTTGTAGCTGGCGGAGCCTGCGCTCTAATTGTTTCTTCCATGTGTTGTAAATCCGTCTGCCAATCAGCAAAACACCAAGCGGAGACCCGGGCAATTTCCTCTCCCACCGCGGCGGCGGCCGGAGCGCAGTGTTGAAATAGAAATGAGACGCGTCTGCTGCCCTTTCCCGGCGCTCACGCCAGACTCCTGGCAGTTGCCGCAGGAATTTTTAATATGCACGACATGCCCTTCGCGTGAGGTCACCCCGGGATCTAATTGGAACAGGGGACCCCGGGGTCGGACCGGCAGCCCGGCGGCTGGCACTCTGCCCACGCCAGGCCCTGGTGCGGAGACTTGATTCCCCCACGCGTCGCCTGGTTTTATGCACTCTCGTGCCCTGAGTTCACAAATGCATTCCCAGGTTTCCGCTACAAAGCCCCAAAACGGGCCAACGTGTCCCGTCTCCAGGGGGCCCCCTGGTTCAACAAGACCCCCTGTCTGGGTCCCCCGAACCTGTCCACACCCCAACCTTAACCGAAACCTGGTGGCTGCAGCTTAACACGCCTGCTCAGGTACCCAGTAACCTTCACCGGGAATATACACCTTGCATATCATTCCTCACCTTCACTCTAAACAAAGTTGCACATGGGGAGAAATGATTTGCAAGACGGTTACAATGTTCTCTGCCTCTGGCTCGAGTTAGCTGAGCAAAGCACAGGACGCCCAGAGAAACCCGAATTTGACACGAACAGCACTGTCGCAGGGGCTACGGAGATGCAAAAGGTATCTTTTGTTTATGTGAAGTTCAAATTTAATTGACAATCCTGGTTGTTTTTTTTTTTTCCTTTCTGGAAACCCTATTTTCTTTTTTTTTTTTTAATTTATTTTATTTGTTTTTTTTGTTTCAAAGTATTATGAGGTACAAATAGTGTTGGTATTTTGGTTACATGAATCGCTTTTGTGATGCTTGAGTTTAGGGTTGTAAGTGTGTAGCTCACCCAGATATTTTGTTCATTGTACCTGTTGGGTAGGTTTTAGTCCATCCCCTCCTCCCCACATCCCACTGCTTGATTTCCACTGAGTTTTACTTCCTTCTGTGCAGATGTGTGTTGTTCAGTTAGTTCTAAATTTAATAGTGAGTACCTGTGGTGTTTGATTTTCCATTCTTTAGACACTTCACCGAGGAGAATGGTCTCCAGTTACATCTAAATTGTTGCAAAAGGTATTAAGTCATCCTTCTTCATGGCTGAGTAGTACTCCATGCTATACATAGACCACATTGTATTAATCCACTCATGGATGGATGGGCACTTGGGTTGTTTCCGCATCTTTGCAATTGTGAATTGTGCTGCTATAAACATTTGAGTGCAGATGTCTTTTTTATACAATGTCTTTTGTTCCTTTGGGTAGATGCCCAGTAGTGGGATTGCTGGACCAAATGGTAGTTCTACTTGTATCTCTTTGAGGTGTCTCCATATTGCTTTCCACAGAGGTTGTGCTAGTCTGCAGTCCCACCAGCAGTGGATGAGTGTGGAAATGCCAATTTCATGGCTCAGGTTGGCTGTGGGCTTCCCAGGGTGGAGCAGAGACCCTCTGGAAGCCCCTGCATTTTCCTTCTCATTCTTTGCCTCTCAATGCTGTTGTGGGGTAGGTAGGACAATGGTGCCCATACCTGGGAGGACGTGGTGTTGACGTCGGAGGGGACATAAGTCTGACATTTCCTGGCTGTGCCTGCAAACACATCCTCCGCGCAACTGGCTGAAGCCACACCTGTGGACAGGTGCTACTTACCTGGGACTGGCTTAGAGGTAGAGCAGCTCTGTCTGCACTAATTCTAGAAACTGCTGGCTTCATTTTTTCCCCTTAGACCATCATAGGGCTTCTCAGCTTCTATCAAGGAAATCTCATCCTCCACCCGGCATGCACACACACACACACACATATGTGCACACACACATGTGCAAACACACACACATGTGCAAACGCACCCACATGTGCAAACAGACACGTGCACGGGATCACGTCCAGCATGTGATTCTCATAACCCCGACTTCACAGACAGGCCCGCGGCAAATCCCGCAGCCCCTAGACCATGCGGACAGAATCATGACAAATTGCATAAATATGTGCAAATTGCCCGGATGATGTCATGCGCAGCCGCTGTCCCCCCCGTGCCGGCAGAACCCTGCGGCGGCGGCGGGAGGTCAGGCCGGGCCTTGCTCCGAATCCGATTGAGACAATTACATTCAATTTGCTTCAACGCATCGCGGAGAAAAACCCGTGCGTTCATCTCGACCGTGTTGCCGGGTTCATTCTGCTCCGGGGCAGAGAGGAAACCTCCTGCGCTGCGAGCATCTTGGGGGTCCCGGGGCTGCCCCGGGAAGGGCAGGGAGGCCCCCCCCTCCCCCTGGGAACACCCCACGGCTCTAAGGGGGGCAGAAAATCCCCCACACGAGCAAGAGGTTTTCGGTGCTCACCAAACAGGTTTTGCAGGTGCGGTTTGACAGCATAAGTGGATGGAACCGGACGTTTCACCCCAAACGCTCGCTGCGGGGGCGCACGGCCATTTCTCCCGCATTTGCGCAACAGCTGCCCGGGGTGTGCTGCGGCCCTCGCACCCCGAGCCAGCAACACGCACATGTTCCTGAGAGCCGGACCCCAGCCCTGCCCCAAACACGTCTAAGGGCTGAGTAAGTCACCTGCACCACGTGGTGTCCCTGTCCCCGAGAAGACAGAGCCGGGGCCGGTGCGTTTTGTGGGCGCCACCCTAGTGGTGCTGAGGTTCCCCCGAAAAGCCCATGTTCGGTCCAGGACGGTGGTTCTATCGACAGGAGCACCGTGCTGGGCCGTGGTGCATAGCGACCTCCCCAAGGATGTTCCCTCTTGGGGTCCCCGGAGGAGGCGTCACCAGTCCCTCTTTGCAAACCGGGAGGGGGAGGCTCTGGGCCCCCCCAAGGGGAGACATCGGGGCTGGAACTGAGTCCCACCGTGTCTGGTGGCCCGGCTGAGAACGGGATCGTGGATCCTGACCCGCTTCTCGGTGACTGCCCCGCGGAAAGAGAGGGAGACCAAGGCTTCCCACGCGACCCTCAGACACGGCTGAGCTGTGGTTGTGAAACGTAGAATACTCTTCAAATAAAAAGCACGACGTGGGGGGGGGGATAGCAAAGGCACGTTCTCTCCAGACCCAGCCGGGCACCCCAACGCGGCCCTGTGGTTCCTGGGGGAGAAGGTGGGTCCCGAGGTCTTGCAGAGTCATTGCCTCACCTGGAAAAGAGGACAGTTGTAGGGTTTGCCCGAGGGATCCTCCGTCCACACGGTTAGGCTCCCACAAGCGAGCTCAGCTCACGGAAGGCACCTTTGTCCTCTGAAACCCCGCGAGAACCTCCTCCCCAGCAAACCCGATGATGGCTCAGGTCCACCGTTAAAAACGCAGGTGGCAGGACCCCAAGACAAGGCTCTGCTGCCCTCAAGGAGGGGCTTAGGTCCCCAGGGGTGTGACTCACTGGCTGCTAGAGTGTCCTGGGCTGCTGCGATAAATGACCACAAACCAGGGGGTGCGAAGCCACGAGAGCCCAGGAGTGTAAGACGCAGGGGTCTCGGGGCCGCGCTCCCTCCGCAGGCTCCAGGGGAGGCTCCTTCCTGCCTCTCCCAGCTCCTGGGGGCTCCAGGCGTCCCTGGGCTTGTGGCCGCGTCACTCCAGTCTCTGCCTCCGTCTCCAAGTGGCTTCTCCTCTGCATCTGTGTCTCCTCTGCTGTCTCTTAGGAGGACACTGTCACTGGGTTTAGGGCTCACCTAATGCACAATGATCTCACCTGGAGCTTCTTAATCGCAACTGCAAAGACCCACTTTGCAAACAAGATCACATGGAAAGCAAGCTTGCAGGGACCTGGAGGCCGACGTCTCTTTTCAGCATCATGACTCCAGCCGGGACCCCAGGATTCAAGATTCCCACGGGATTGTCTGTCGTGAGCCCTGAGGGAGCCCGGCCAGAGCTTTGCAGAATGGCAGCTGCAGAAGATAGAAACAACGTATTAGGGTCGTTCTTATAAAATAATAGAACATCCTAGGCAGAGTAGAGAGGTTCTACCTATCAATTACCTATCTATTGATCCACTTATCTATCAATTATTTAATTTTTCTAATTCACCTCTTTGCTATTAATCATATCTATTATCTAGATATTATATATCTTCTATCACCTATTTAATTTAATTTACTTCTATTCGTTAATTATGTACCTGTCAATTATCCACCTGTCCATTGTGTTCCTGTCTCTCTGCACACACACACACACACACACACACACATGCACTCACACACGCACGGACTCACATAACTGATTTTACAAGGGCCTGGGGAATACGTGTAATCACTTAATCTCCCATTTCAATTTGCAATCGATTATCATCTCCACAGCCAACACAGTCCAATTAGTAAAAGTCATCGAAACACTTCAGAAATGTCTGGACGTCTATTTTCCTAAGCCGAGATCTTAAAAAACGCTGTATGTCAGTTTTTTGGTTTTTTTTTTTCCAGGTCGACTTTGGAGAGCGCGATTCAAAAAGCTTCCCGACAAGATGTGGAAACAGGTGGTCCCCGCCGGAGATCAAACGCCCGGAACGCTCCACACCCGGCCCGGGTGCCGCTTTCTTGCCGGAAAGGTCACGGGGGGTCACGCTGAAAATGCACTTGTATATTTTTCACCGTTTAGACAAGAAATTGAGAACAGATCCGATCTGCTACAGAAGAATTTCCACGTTTATTTTTGAACGGTCGTTTATTAAAAAAAAAAAAAAAAAATTGACGGAAAGTAGCAAAGTGGTCCGGCATCTCCCACGCGGCACCTGGTAGGTGGTTTTGAGGCAACGTGGACAGTTTGCAACTTGATTCTATCCGGGGTTGCCGGGAGAGCCTGTGCCCGGCACACAGCTCGGCTGCAGATGTAAAAGCGGCTGAAACTGTTACTTTTAAGAGCACGTCTAAAAAGGCTGCAGAAGCACTTGTCATAATGATGCTTGTGACGGGGTCTCTGCACATTCCAGGTGGTGGACGGGCCATGGCTCCCACTCCCATGTGATGCACAGCCCTGTACATGCAATTAGCACGCTAACACACGGACCAAACAGGATGCGGGCTTCCTGCAGGCACCTGCCACGGAGCCCACAGGGAGGACGCTCCCGGGCAGCAGAGCCCACAGAGGGGACAGAAGGGAGCTACGCTGGCTCCCCAAGCTGTTCTTGGCTGCTGTGTAGTCGTTTAAGAAAAACTGGCCGGGTGCAGCAGCTCACCCCCGTGATCCCAGTGCTTTGGGACGAGGCCGGAGGATCGCTGGAACCCAGGAGGTCAAAGCTGCCGTGAGCTGTAATCACAGCAGTGCACTCCAGCCTGGGTGGCAGAGCGAGACCCTGCTGGAGGAGGAGGAGGAAGGAAGAGGAAGGAACTCAGGGGCCTTCCGTGTTGGTGGGCAGGAGAGCGTGCCCAGTTAAGCACCCACAACACACCCAGGATGTGGATTCAGACGCCCCTGAAAGGCATTTTCCCCCACACCAAGGAAAGCACAGGGGCTGTTGGAATCAGAGCTCTGGGCGTCCTATTCAATAGGCAGATTCTCGGCTGTGATGATGTTCGTGACTGTCAGGAGCACAGCACGGGCTCCCTGGGAAACTGAGTCGGGGACACCTTCACGGATAAATTTTGGAGACCCAGCCACTTCCCTCACACCCCAAGAGCGTCCCCTGCCCAGCCCAGGGGACAGGACCAGGAGACGTCCATGCTAAGGGGTCTCCCTGAGACCCTCGTTGGTCCCCGTCAGGCGGGGCCACGGGGAATCTGCACAATCAGTGTGTTTTCTAGTCGTTATTATTTTTTCTCCTGCACCTCACCTTTGCATTTTACCACCTCATCCCACTGCCCTGGGTCGTCCATACATGTGCACACAGCTGAGTCGGGCAGACTCAGTGCACCACGGAGCAGGGAGGGTGCTAGCCGGGGTGGTTAGCATGGAGAGAGCACACAGAAGGATTGCTTTTCATCCCCGAGGAGGAGACAGTGCAAAGAAAAATACTCTGTTCTTGGCCAAATAGAGACACACCTGCCAAGCCACGTGCAATATGTCTTCACCCCGTGCCTCTCAGGGACAAGCTTTGGCTACATAACCAAGCACCCTGAGCATCGGGGAGCAACGTGGTCCACACTTATTATTTCTCCTGATCCCCTGGGTTGGCTGAGCGGTTCTGGCTGGGGTGGCTCAGCTGCAGTTGGAGGGCCTGGGACAGTCCTGGTCAGTTGCCCGGCCGGAAGACTATTGATGTGGATACGTACTGTAGTATCTGTGATATCTTAACCATCCCACAAGTTCATATAGATGCGAACATAAGTGATTGAAAAAAAGTTATTTGTAATTTATATCAACACGACTGTCAACTTATACTGACAGTTCATGTCAAGGTTGCAATCGCTAGAATGTGTCCCTTCCAAAATTTAACAGCTAACGTGATTGTCTTAAGAGGCAGGGCCTTGGAGGGGTGGTTAGTCCCTGAGAGTACCTGCCTCATGAATGGGACTCCTGCCTTTATAAAGGAGGCTTCTAGAAGCTTCCAGCTCCCTCATCCTTCCACCTTCCACCGCGTGAGGACACAACATTCCTCCTCTGGGGAGGATTTGGCAGCAAAGAGCCACCTTGGCAGCAGAGATCAGCCCTCCCCAGACACCGAATCCAGCCCACACCTTGATCTTGGACTTCCCAGCCTCCGGGAACAGTGAGAAAATATCCATCACCCAGTCTCTGGAATTCTGTGACAGCATCATCCACAGGCCCCAACAGATGTATCGGGACCACGTATATGGACTCAAGGACTGAGAGAGGTGACTTTCACCTGAAAACTCCCCAAACGGGGCTCTGACCTGCAGGCTCGAACCCACAAGTTGATTGGCAGGTGCTGATGGGGTCAACCGCAACAGAGCTTGGAAACTCACTCCCCCTGAACCTCCTCTGCGTCCTGCATAATTTGTTCCATGAGCCTTAGTTAGGCACCCATGGAGCCCAGATCTGCTTGTTGCAAAGATGGGGTCTCCAACGAATGCCCTTCACCCACGTTCAGTCCTAAGTCCGCACATGTGGCTGTTCCCGGCTCCCACACAAAGACAGAATTTGGGGCAGCCCCTTCTCCACCTGCATCTTGCCTCCCCCATGGTGTCCAACCGGGGTCCCTGCTCTCCCCAGCTGCACCTGTTGCTTTTAGAGCAATCCACAAGAGCCCAGACCCGTGGGCAAGCGTGATTTTGTGCACGCCTTCAGAAGACCAGCTTTGATTAATGCATGCAGAAGCGTGAACATGGCAACCTTCAGAAGCATTTGCAGACTGCTTTCCACCGCGGGCTTAACCTTTGTTTGGGTAAACACGCTAATTGCTTAAAACGGGGTTAGAAAAGGCTGCTTTGCTTTCGTGGATGAAGAGCAACAAACGAAGCCTCCAAGCCTTGTCAGATCTCCGGGAAGCCACAGGGGCTGGGTGATGGCTGTGACAGCTTGGGAGGCGGGGACCCAGGCGTCTCCTCACTGGTGCCTGTCTGGGAGGATGTGGGGCTGGTGAGACGCCCCAGTGACCGTCACAGGTGGCATCTGACTTTTACTTCAGCAGACTGGGAGCGTGGCCTTACCCTTGTAAATCCTAGCACTTTTTATGGAAATAAGAAAAGGTAAGAGGTTGGGGGCTGGGAACGTCGCCGCTCAGCAATCCTTGATTTTGGACATAGAAGCTTCCGTTCCCCCAGTTCTGCGACTTACCCCTCTGACTATCCTCTGAGCACTCTCCCGACTTCTGCAAAGCTCCGGCTCGTCTCCTGCAAAACGCCCACTTGCTCTCCCATCCCATCCCCCCCATCGCCCAAGGATTAAGCTGAATTTTAAAAGGAAAGCGCTTTATACATATGGGTCTCTCCCTTGAGAAACGATAGGATAATCCCTCCGTCGCTGTGATTGTGACGTTTTCTTTCTAGATAATTCTGGAAGGCAGCAAGGAGCGGTGGAAAAAAAAATATATATATATATACAGACTTTTGAGTAAGATGCTATAGGATTCCAATCCCAGGCGTGACCCTTCCCAGCTGGTGGAACTGGTGGCCGGTCGATCACTTGACCTTTGCAAACTCCTGCAGTTCCATCTGTAAAATGGGACCAGTGCTACCTGCCCCCCGAGCCTCCAAGGGCTCAGATGTGACGATTACAGGCAGACGAGGCGACTTCCACTGAGGAAATGCCTCCTCTCCCTTATTTCTCCTGTCGATATGCATTGACCGCGTTCGGGGAATTACTAAAGCCTTTTGTTTTTCTGAGGACACCCGATCTCCGATTCACGTTAAGTGGGAAGGTGGACTTTAACTATTTTTAAAAAACATCAGCTCTGGGGGATGTCGGACAAAGCAGAGACCTTCAAGGACGGCGCCTTTGGGGACCACAGTCCCCGAGTCCCAGGTGAGCCCGGGGCTGCCAGAGATGCCGTCCCATCCCCCCAGGACACCGAAGCCCACGTCCTAACATAGGGAGTGACCGCAGGTGGCTCAGAGCCTCCACGCCCGGAGGTCGCTCTCTGTTTCTCAACAGCCTACGCAGCAAGACAACTGCAGAGACAGAGAGCGGAAGATCCAAGCCCAGAGGGGCGGCTGCTGCATTTAAAAAAAACAACAAAACAGTGTGTTTCTCTTCTATCTTCCACGAGACCCTCAAGGCAGAAGTTTGACATCTTCAGAGCCTGGACTTTGCTCAGTTGTTGGGAAGTTCCCTCCGCCCCAGGGTGAACATCCACGTCCTCTCACCTCTGCTGTAAAACTCCCTGATACGGCTGCCCACGTGTGTCTCCCGGAGAACTGTCAGGAGCTGGGACATGTGCCCCAAACTCATACCCCAAAGCCCCGACCCCCAGGACCTCAGACTGTGCTGTGTTTGCAGATGGGTCTTTAAAGAGGTGATTAAGGTAAACTGAGGTCACCGGGGTGGGGCCTGATCCAACAGGACTGGTGTCCTTATAAGCAGAGGAGATGAGGACACAGACATGCACAGAGGGACGACCCCGTGAGGACACAAGCAGAGGTTGGGGTGACACATCCACAATCCAAGGAACACCCAAGATGGCGGCAACCCCAGGAGTCACAGAGAAACCAGGAACAGATTGTCCCCTGGCGCCCCCGGGAGAAACCAACCTGCCAGCACCTTCATGTCAGACTTCTGCTCTCCAGACCTGGGACTGAACACATCTCTGCTGTTTTAAGCTCAGCTGATAAGGTGGGGCGCGGTGGCTCACGCCTGTAATCATAGCACTCTGGGAGGCCGAGGCTTGGACAGCTAAAAATATATATAGAAAAAATTAGCCGGGGATAGTGGCGCAGGCCTGTAGTCCCAGCTACTCGGGAGGCTGAGGCAGGAGGATCGCTTGAGCCCAGGAGTTTGAGGTTGCTGTGAGCGAGGCTGACACCTCGGCACTCACTCTAGCCCGGGCAACAGAGCGAGACTCTGTCTCAAAAAAAAAAAGAAAAAAGAAAAAAGCTCAGCTGATAGTCATTTTTGAGAGCCGCCCCAAGACCCAGGAAAAACCGTTCTTTACACAGGCTGTGGGTCGGTTTTGCAGCGCCACCTCAACTTAAAGAGTCCCTAAAATCCAGTCAGACAAGCACGTGACTAATAACACAGGCGCTGGAAGCCCAGGGTGACCTCTAAGGACTGGTCCGTGGGGGGCAGGATGCCCATACTGTGGGAACGACATCTCAGCGTGCGTTTGAGTTCCGGCTGGAGGGAGCGGTCGGTGAGATGCCAAGCGTCCGTTCCTCCGCCGGCCAGACACAGAGCGCTCGTTCTAGCGAGCCCGAGCTGTGCAGTGCAGAGAGGCCAAGAAAGTCTCTGTTCCACGCGTTCCCCATGGAACAACGTGACGCACCAGCTTGCACCATGAAAGTTTTATTTTCTCCAAGTGTGTTGCCGGCCAGAGACCTTGGCCGCCCGGTCTCCTTCTAGGAAACACCCGGGTGAGTCTCCAGCTGTGGACGTAGGACGGAAGCCCCCTCCCAAGTCGAGGCACGGGGTGGGTGGAGGGAAAGAGGGGAAGAGAGGGGGGACATTCCTTTGTGGGTGTCACTTTGTCTCCTCTGCTCCATCTGCCCCTCCTGTTCCCATCTCCCCTCTTTTGGGAGAGAAATTACCGGCCAAACTGCAATTCGCCTCTTCCGCAACTCTGGCACCCGCCTCCCCAAGCCCCTCAGCGCGATCGCTTTGGTTCCAAAGCTCGCGTTTGAACCGCAGCAGGGAACAAGCCCCTTCTCGGGAATCCCTCTCCGACCCGAGCAGCTGCGGGAAGCCCCCCGTCCCGAGATGCTACATAACTTCCCTTAATCAGATTGCAGCAATCAGCCCAGAAAATTGTCCCATATGTGGGAGCGCCCGGCGGGGCTGCAGGGTTACGGCCGGGACACAGGCCACGCGGGGCTGACGGTCTGTCTGCAATTACGCGCGCGCCGCAGGAATCTCGATGGGACTTCGGGGAGCCGTTGCACTTTAGTGACTTATAATTGCACGCTCGGAAATTACTCACTCTGAAATTGCCCGGGGACCCCACCCCACCCCCGCCCCCGATCGAGCTTTGCCCATATGTGTTGCCGGAGGTGCACGGCTGTTGGCTTGGCGAGGACGGAGCACCTCCGCTGGGTTTTCAGGGGTCCCAGAGCAACACGGCGGGCGCTTGCAGAGAGAGCGGAGGCTGCTCTTCCGGGGGGTTCTGGCATTTAAACCTTCTAGCGGCGTCTGCTCTCCTGGGATGGGTCTGGAACTTCTGCGTGTCTTTGGATCTTAAACTAAAGGTGGTCTCTCATGCTCAGCTCTGGGGGTGCACGGGTCTGGAGGAATTGGTGCATGTCCTGGAAGAAGTACCCCTTTTTGGGGTCCAAAGCCTGGCCCAGCCCCATCTCCAAAGGGTGACCAGCTGGCTGAATTCACAGCAAGTCACTCTGCGAAAGGCTGAGAAAACGGATTCCAGCTGTGTAGGTGCCACACTCCGCTGGGTGACACAGAGGAATCCCTTAGCTTCCTTACACACCTCGTTATTAATAGATAGTACTATCGATCTGAGGGTATTTAGAACTCTTTGAGTTTCTACAGCTAAAAATGTTAAGTTTATTTTTCTAAAAAAAACACAACATATGTACATGCAATTGGTGTATTTATTAAAGAGATTCGAGTAAACTTGTTTAAGTTAAGGAAATCGGTAAACCGGAGACATAAGGAAAACTTTAAAAAAATATATGACAAGTGACTGTGGTGACGTCATCGTAAACGACGAGTCCTGGATTCCGTTGAAGGATTTTGAATTACGATGTTTTCACAGGAGAAATATCATCGTGTGAAAAGCATAAACAACATTTTTTATGTTTTTTTTTTTTATTGGCTTTTGATGACACGTCTTTGGCTATTTGGACCCACTGGGCGTACGCACCCCCCTCCCCCGTGGGTGACAACCGGCCCAGGTTGCAAGCTTAGAATGTTCTAGAACCTTCTGAGACCGGAGTGATGCTTTGTAACCTGTGAGTTTGAAAAACCTGACGGCAAAAGTCTCAGAAGAAGCCAGACATAGAAAGCCACACAGCGTGCGGTGCCATTTACAAGAAGTGTCCGGAACACACAAATGCACAGACACGGAAAGTGGGTTTCTGGTTTCCCCCAGGGAGGGGGCTGCGGACAGACTGCTGCTGGGGACACAGCCTCCTTTTGGGGTGATGAGAATGTTCTGGGGAACTAAGTCAAGGTGGTGGTTGCATAGCATGGTGAATGCACTAAATAGCATTCAATTATGTGCTTTAAGATGGTTGAAATGTCTGTTATATTTATTCTCCTACAACTGAAAAAAAAAATCACAGCGTGATGCCAAATTCGCAGCTGCGCTTTGCAGAGGGAGGAGGCTGTGGGGTCGGGACTTTGTCCCGTGGTCCTTTTGCTACATCTTCCTCCTCCTCCAAGGCAGGACATGCCCAAGTGTCCTGAAGGGGCTACTCGGACAGGGATTCTGGGGACAAAGGCAGGTTGCACTGAGCATGGACAAAGAATAAAATTGCACAGCAGGCTCTAAATAAACTCCGGAGATGCCTGACGTGGAAGGGGCGGTTAAATTCCCCAAGGTGACGGCTTTGATACCAGCCCACCGATATCCGGCGGGGTAAAGCCCAGGGGTTCCGTCCCCTGCACACGGTGCCGTGGGGGTGTGAGCTCTGCACCCCTAAGAGGTGCATGTTGCAGGACGCTGGGTGACCCGTTGTGTTTTCCTTCTGCAGATGGAGCAGAGATGGACACAGACATGCTACGTCCTAAAGGGTCTTGCTCTGAGGGGTCCATTCCTGACACTGGAGCCTCCCAGCCCAGCCCAAGGTGGCAGGAGGGTCGCCAGGGGCTCCAGGGCACAGAGACGGGACCCCCGCCGTCCCCTGGCAAGATGGGGCAGAGACGACCCTCGTGGTCCTCACAGAAATGAAGCAGGTCACTACGGTGCTCTGATGCGTCTTCCGGTGGGGCGGAGGCTGGCGTCGTGCACCTGTCTCTTCTCAGGGACGCAGGCGGCTGCCCCCAGCGTTTGACCAACGTTCCTGCAAAACGTGGAAACTGGCGTAGGCAGCAAATTTGATTTGCAATCCTGGGCGTTGCGTTTCGGTGCTGGGGGAGCCAGATACGGCTAGACACCTGCAGCTTCTTGCCACCTGCGTCTGTAACTGTCGCTCGCATGCACCCTCCCATGCTGTTCCTCACTCTTCTTCCTCTCTTGGACTCTTTTGCTATTCTCACCTCTGCGCCTCACTGCTGGCCCGGCTCCTACCTGCAGAGACTTTCACAACCGTTCTCTCTACGCAGAGCATCCGTGAGGCGGCTTTGCGAACAAAATGGGCTGCACGGGTAGCTCATAAACGTGCGCACTTGTAAGAATCCGCCGCGAAACCTGTGGTCCCTGACTTAGTAAGGACTGAGGAATCCGTCCTTACTGCACTGAGGAATCCGTCACCGACGAACAAGCCCACCCAGGAGCGCGCAGGCTCCAGGGCGCAAACAAGCGTCGGTGCAAGAGCTCCACGTAAAATAGCCACAATCGAGCAAATGCAAAATGTCAGGCACGTTTCGGGGGGGCTTTTGCTGTGCTTTCCTACAACCGTGCGGGTGACGTGGGCACTTCTGCTAACGGGACGCGTCCCTGGAACTGAATGTGGAGCTAGGAGACCTTTCGTGTGATTGACAACGTGGCATCGTGCGGAGTGATTCGAATTCCAGCGTAACGCGGGCAGTTTCAGCGTCAACCCTCTAACTCCCAATTAAACCGCCTCGTTGGGCTGTTTACCCCTGGACGGGCTGCGGGCACCCTGGGTGAGTCCAGGGGAAGTGATTTTATTTCCTTTAGTGTCTGTGCACGAGACTCATCTCCTGCAAAGTCCTTCAAAACAGGTGGCTTTGCCGGGGATCAACTGACTGTTCTTTTTTCTAAAAAAAAAAAAAAAAAAACTGGCTTCAGCATTCAAAGCCTGAAATCAATTCCATTTGAGGATTTTCCGGTGGGTTCATTTGCCAACCGCTCTTGGAGACAGCGAAGGCCGTGGCAGGAACGGGCGGGCCCCCCCCCCCCCCCCGACGCCGGCGGCTCCCCGCACCGGACCCCCGAAAGCAAAAGCATGTCGCGTCAGGGCTCAAATCGTTCTTGAACAAGACACGTCCCACAAACACTTCTTGGCAGAGAAACGTGACCCGGCCGCCGTCTGCACGCGGAGTCCCAGATGTCAACCATTAGGCTATCTAGGAATTAACGTGTTTTCGTGTCTCCCGTCGGCCTCTCAGCAAAGAATTCGATGCGAAGCTGTCACCGGCCGGTGTCACGCCCGGACAGACGTGCAGTGCGGGGGGTGACGTGCCAGGCACTGCAGGGACACGGTGGGGCACGTGGCCTCCCTGTGGGTCACTAGGTCACAGAGTGACACCCTCACCACCGCCTTGCACCCGGAGCTGTGTGGACACGTCGCCCACCGGGAGTTCCGGCATGTTCTAGAAGGCTGATGCTGCGGGTGGTTTCCGTTCTCTCCCAGTCTTGCCTAAGGCGGGAGGAATGTCGTCCCTTCACCCCCCAGATGCCTGGACCCACCTGCAGGGCAGCTTCCTCATATTGTTCTATTTAAATAGAAGGAAGACGGGGAGACCCTGACCCGCCAGGGCCCCCCGGGAGGTAGGAAATAACGCATTTGAGAGGAGTGCAGAGGGAGGGCAGGCGGGCTGGGAGGTAAGTGGTTTTCCTCCCTGGGAGCCCGGGGTAATTCTCTGAGTGAGTGTGAAGCTACCCAGGTCCTTCCTTCTTGTATCTGTGCAGAGGACTGTTTTCCTAATCACTCACCTTTGTCACGCATAAGCACCCACGTTAGGAGAACAAAATCACAAAACCTCCAGTCCTGACACGGTGTGGGCCACGAAAGCATCTGAGGTTGTCTTGCACCCTGGGGCCTTGCCCTTTTCCCAGACAGAATGTTGCAAAATGATTTCAGTGTTGCATCAAGAAAGCAAAGCCTCTCAGGGAGATTGGCTTAGAGCACCCCATGGTTAAAATGCATTCGAGGGTGAGGTGGCTCACACCTGTCATCCCAGCACTCTGGGAGGCCGAGGCAGGAGGATCTCTTGAGGCCAGCAGTTCGAGACCAGCCTGGGCAACATAGTGAGACCCCGTCTCTGCAAAACATTCAGAAAAATTAGCCGGGTGCAGACAGAATGTTGCAAAATGATTTCAGTGTTGCATCAGGAAAGCAAACTCTCGCAGGGAGATTGGCTTAGAGCACCCCATGGTTAAAATGCATTTGAGGGTGAGATGGCTCACGCTTGTAATCCCAGCACTCTGGGAGATTGAGGTGGGAGGATCACTTGAGGTCAGGAATTCCAGACCAGCCTGAGCAAGAGCGAGACCCTGTCTCTACCAAAAACGGAAAAATTAGCCAGGTGTGGTGGCTGATGCATATAGTCCCAGCTACTCGAGAGGCTGAGGCAGGAGGATCACTTGAGCCCAGGAGTTGGAGGTTGCAGTGAGCTATGATGACACCACTGCACTCCAGTCTGGGTGACAGAGCGAGACTCTGTCTCAAAAAAAAAAAAAAAAAAAATACATTCAAAACCTATCATCGTCAGAAGGATGATGACTGTGGTTTTCAAACATTTTATTCACTGAGGGGGAAAACATGCAGCTCCTTGGTTTTCTGCATATAATGCCAAGTATCGATGCGTGCTGTACTCACAAAACCTAATTTCCTATTTATTCTATTTTCTTAAAGATCATGGTGAAATATTTTCCTTGGCTGTTTTTCAGGCATTGGTTATCATTCACTGGGGGTTGGTTAAAAGAATTGTGAATGATTTCTTCCCCATCGCCTGTCTAAAGAGCGTAAGGGAATTTAATTAGAATCAAAGCATTTTTTAAAAAAATAGTCTCCAAAATCATAGTTGGAAAGGAAGTTTCCATGTCCAAGCACCACTCCATTATTTTACAAATTTATTGCTCAAGGGTGACATGAATTTGCAATGTGATACGGCAATTTCGAAATTTATTTAAAAAAAGGTTTAAATGAGAAAAATATTCTTCCTATGTAAATTTAACAGTACATGGAAAACAAAATGTGTGAGAACCTGCCTTACAAGCTGGAGAAACGGCAGTAAGTAGGAATGAATGATAAGAATAAAACAGGGGAGCAAAGACCCTGCACCCCAAAGTTTCCATCCTGCTGGAGGGACAGTGAGGAAGTCGAATCGTGGCCCAGAATGAACTCGGGCAGCACAGTCTGGGTGTCCCCTGGGGGTGACGGAGGAGCAGATGTAGGATGTGGAGCAGCAAGGACCCGGGGACAGATCAGCAGGGGTTGTCCGGGTACAGGGAGTGAGGAAGACAGATTAATAGTCCCCAAAATGTCCATATCCTAATCCCATGTGGTAGACAGAATAATGGCCCCAAAGATGTCCATGTCTTAATCCTATGTGGGAGACAGAATAGTGTCCCCAGAGATGTCCATGTTCTAATCCCATGTGGGAGATCAATAACAGTCCCCTTAATTTCTTAACGAAAAATGTGGGCTCTTCTCTCTCCCTTTGGGTGGAATGCAGATGTGATGGCTGGAGACTGCAATGCAGCCACATTGAACTGTGAGTAGGAAGTCATGTGCTAAGGATGGTGGAGCAACAACGTGAAATTTGACTGACATCTTGAATCTCTGTAATAACCCTGGACTACTTACTCTAGCCTCCTATCATGTCAGAGAAAAATAAATGTCTATATTATCCATTATGACTTGTCTTCATACGTGTGTTCATGCAGTTACATGATATATACTATCATATCTATCTATGCATCAACCAAATAATTGTCTGTTTATCATGTATGTATCTAGCAATCATCAGTCTCTCATCCATCAGTCCCCTATCAACCATCGATGTATCTATCAATCATCAATACATCTATGTATCATCTGTGTATCTATTGATCATCAATCCATCATCTATTCATCTATCTATGCATTATCAATCACATATATGTATATTTACGCACATATGGCGGGGAAAGAGACAGAGAAAGATTGAGAGATCAATTTTTCGAGTCCTTGGACTCCCCATGGTCAGCTCCATCCTGGGATCTCAGATTTATATCAGGTCAACAAATTTTTTTTTCTTGCTTAAACTAGTGCGTGTTGTGTCTCAGCTGCCGTTGACTGAAACAACCCTCAGTGAGAAATGAATACAGTTATAAAATTGCATCTGTGGGCTACTTGTGTCCCTGCCTTCCTTCTCTCCGGATCCTGCATCCTGCCCCCGACCCACACCCACGGTCCCAGCACCCAACATTTTCCTGGCACGCGGGAACTTTCTAACTGAAACGCCATTTCTTTGTCAGGGCTCTTATAACACTTTGGAAAACAGTCTCAGCGTTGACATTCCTCCCCTTCACATCTGTAAAATAAACTCATTTCTTTAGGAGAAAGCGCAAGTTTCACAAAGACCCTCAGGGTGTGTTTTTCTTGCATCTGTAGCCCCGGCTCAGGCCAAGCACCACTTCCTGGCACTAAGCTTTCCCAGCTTGGACTAATGCCCAGACCTCCCCGGGGGCTTCCCTCCGGGTCTCTCCCCATGTCAGCCTCCCGTTCCAGGGATAATCTCCGCAGGACATCGCCTCACACCTTGCTGAACAAGCTCCCACCTCTCTCCTTGACCTACAACCAAGATGACAAAATCTTGAAGCAAAGGAAGCAAGTTCAAGCATCGTTAACCTCAAATAGTCCTTTCACCATGACTCCAGATGGGACCTCACATGACTTTCGCCGGGTACCTCCTTTGCTATAGTTGGCTGCTGCCCAGAGCTTACCCACAACCTGAATCACTCTTGCTACCCCTGCGTCAATGTAAATTCCAAATCTCGTGGTGCAGCGTTGCAAGCCCAGCGTGTTCTTGCTTTTGCAACGATGCCCAGTCTGAAACCCTCCCAGAACCTTCTCCTCGGGTGGCCCTGGGGTTACCCGCTTGGCTGGCATTGTGCATTTCTACCTGTTCATTTGCTGAGTCCTTCAAAATGGTTTACTGGGCACTGATGGTGTACCAGGTGCTGTTCTAGGAACTAGAGGGAGATATCGTGGTGAACAAGATATACACGGCCCTGTTCTCACTCATCTCATGTTGTGGTGGTATTAAAAAATGGTAAGAACAAGTAAATTGTAGAGTTTCTTGCATGGTGACAGACGACCTGAAGGAAGAACATTGGGGCTAATGGGTTGAGCAGCCCCTTCACTCTCTGTAGATGTGGGAATAGGGACACATGGGAGTAGAACATGGACATATTTGGGGACATTATCCTGTCTACCACAAGGGGATTAGGATGGGGACATCTTTGGGGACATTATTCTGTCTACCACATGGGATTAGGACATGGACATCTTTGGCGACATTATTCTGTCTACCACATGGGGATTAGGATGGGGACATCTTTGAGGAAATAATTCTGTCTACCACATGGGATTAGGAGGTGAACATCTTTGGGGACATAATTCTGTCTACCACATGGGATTAGGACATGGACATCTTTGGGGACATTATTCTGTCTACCACATGGGGATTAGGATGGGGACATCTTTGGGGACATTATTCTGTCTACCACATGGGATTAGGACATGTATGTCTTTAGCATCTCCACCTCTCCTCATCTATCCAAAGGCCCCTTCACTCCTGTCCCATCCATGAAGATGTCTTGGCATGGCTGACATACAAAATACCAAGACTGTCAGAAAAGGCAATGATGGAATCACATGAGGGAGACCAGTGTGTCTGTGATTCCACATAGAACTCTGCCTCCGTGGACACAGACCCTTATGGATCCCCAGCACGGCTGCCCCCACCCCATGTGTTTGTTCAAGGCTCTCTTGCAGGTTCCTTGTGAAGGTGGGGCTCCTTTCTGGGTCTTCCCACCTGGGACAGTGACAAATGATTCAGGCACCCACTTGAGCTCTGTGATGGCGGGAGGGAGGGCCTCGGGCCCCCACCGGCACCGCTGCTGCCGGATGCAAACGCATTAACGAGGGCTGAATCTTTATGGCATAAAGAGTGGGTGTTTACCAAAACAAATGTGCGATCATAGGTCTTATGGAGAATACGGATAGAAAAATCAAAGCTCTCTGAAACTGGCAAGTGCGCCTTCCCATCCTAAAGCCTCTTTAATTAATTTAAAGACTTTCTCATTGAGAAGCACAAATGAAAATCCTTATTAGTCAGTAAAGCTTTCAGGCTGCTATCAATCATTTCTTATGTAAACCGCTGTCTCATGGCCCAAATTGGGTGTTTGATTATAGTGATATGATTTATTTCCCTAAATGAATCTATTTGTCCTTGAAACCCACTGCAAATGACTGGAAGTCTTGCAGTAAATGGTTCTTTGATGACCAACGGCTCAAGGCAGCATGAGTCCCTCTCTTCCTACCTCTGGAGTCCACGTCAAATCCCCTCAACTCCCCCTCCCAACCGCTGAGGGGATTTGGGGTAGATTCCAGAGGATGGGATAGGACACAGAGTAAGGCCAGAGCTCTGCTGTGTGGCTCCATCATGCAACCCAGAGATGCACACTCCCCAGAATAGATCACCCACCACGGGATGTGGACAGAGGTCCAGGAGCTCTCTGGAAGGGTGGCATTGAAGTCCATAGGATGCACAATGACATGTTAATAAAATGGGGCCCAAATATTTGTGTGTGGGAAGAGGTGATGCCATGGAGCCCCAGCCCCATGCTCCATCCTTCCTCTGACCCCTTTTTAAGCTCTCCCTGGTAGCCTGAGGTCTGCAGATTCATTCAGCCCCTGGCACACCCAATCTCTGAGGGCGAAGCACATTATTCTGTTGAATTGTGACTATTTATGATTCATCTCTAAAGAGAAAGGAGATTGAGTTTCATTGTTACACTCTAGCTGTAAGAAAAGGAATTCCAGCAGACGACCCTCCTTGCTTCTCTGTCTGGACACTCAGTGGTGGCTGGCACTTGTCACGACCCTCCCCCTCATTTTTATACCCAGTTCATGTATCCTAGGGCTTCAGGCTCCTTGGTACTTGTCACACCCCTCCCCCTCACTTTTATACCCAGTTCATGTATCCCGGGGCTTCAGGCCCGTTGGGTTTGTTGGCATCTTTGCCCACTGATGGGGTCAATCTTCCATCCTTAAATCTGAGTCCGTCTAAATTCTCCAACAAACCACTAACCAGGGCTACTGAAGAACAACCATGTGCCGCAGTGATTCTCCAGTTTCTATCCATATGCCACCGACCCCAGGAGATTGTGTTTGTCTGACTTTTCCCAGGGAGAGTGTCTCTACGTCTTGATTTTTCCCTGCACCTATGCCAATTCCTTCTTACCCTAGAAGACCTTGCAGAAGAGTCTAGCTCAGGGCTTCTTTGTGTCAACACCATTAACATTTAGGGTTTGCCTTCTTACTATGTCCTCGCGTGGTGGGGGATGGGCGAAGGAAGAGAGAAAGAGAGAGAAAGAGAAGGGAAGAGAGAGCACTTTGGTCTCTTTTGATAAGGGCACTAATCCCAGTAGGAGGGCCTCACCATCATAACCTCATCTAACCCTGATGACCTCCAAAAACCCCACCTCCTGATGACATCACACTGGTGGTTGGGACTTCCACACATGAATTTGGGGACACACAGACATTCAGTCTATAGCAGAGGTGCAATACTTCTTCCTTGTGGGACTGTCCCGTGTCCTGTAGGATGTTTAGCAGCATGCCTGGCCTCTGCCCACCAGATTCCAACATCCCCCCCCTCTGTTGTTGCAACCAAAAATGTCTCTGAAACATGGTCACATGTCACAGAGGGTGGGTAAAATCACCCCTGTTGTAGCTTAAAGGTGACCAGACTCTAAGCCCCTTCCAGTCGACAGGCAGGGCTCAGAACAGAACCATGACAGGGTGGTGCTGTCTCAGCCTCTCTTTGTCCTTTTGGGAGCTGCTTGCAACTCGAAGGTTCAAACAGAGGAAGCAGGACCCAGGACAGGTGCAGGGACAACCTGCCAGAGCATCCTGAGGGTAAGAGAGGTGTCCTAAAAGCCAAACCACAAGGGAACCCAAGGGAATGTAGCAGTTAGCTCTGACTGTATCTGTGGCTGCTGTAACGAGCATGTCCCCTTGAAGGAACTTCACGTGGGAAGCAGTACCATGACCTAGAACGCGCACTCTGTGAGTCACAGCATTGCGTCGGTCTGGAATGATGTTCCCATGGAAATCCACCTTCCCCCCAAGACACGCCACGTCTAATGAAAGTGTCTCAGATCTCACAATCAACATGGACATTGTGGAGCACGGCTGGTAGGTTTTCCTCAAGGGACAGTTATAAGTAACCATGTCATTTCCTGTCTCCAAAGAAGAAAATCCGGGTGGAGGATGGATCATCCTTGACTCAGGGAATGCAAAGGATCTACAAGGAAAGGAAATCTGGCAAAGAATCTGCAAAGAAATTTATAGATTAGGGAAAGGAAGGAGGCAGTACTCATCGATGTTGAGATCAACAAACACTGACACGTTTCTGATCCTGTTCTATTATGCAGCAGACTGCAATCATTTGGAAATTGCATTCTAAAAACACCTAATTCCTGTGTGTCTGACAGGCATGAGGGCTTGTGCATCAATGACCAAATCTCTGTGCAGGTTAGAATTTGATTCCCTTCCCGGATATAGGATGCGGTTTCCCTAAAACACCACCTCTGAGAGAATTCATTAAAAAACATAAACGGGTCCCTAAAATTGACACCTCTGATTGAGGATTTTGTGACTGCTCAGAAAGGGCTAGATTGAAGTTTTCTTTTTTCCCACGAAAAAGCACAGCATGTGTTCTTGGTGAGTCTCCACGCAGACAGTTTTTCCAGAAGAAAATCATTTGCACTTAGAAGGGGGAAATCATTTAAAACGTATATGCTAATTACACATGCTTGCTGTCATGTATGTGGCAGAAATTCCACCTGGTAAATTTTTACTGATTACTGGATCAAATGGTTCTAGCTACCAGCATGATTTTTTTTCTCCCCTTTAAAAACGTCCTTCTCAAGTATTGCGTGAATTCAAAGTACTTGTTTTCTGTGGTTAATCTGAGTACTCAGGTGATTTTGTACCTTCAAGGATTCCATTGCTCAAGAACCAAACAACTTACGTGAATATCACCCCAAACTGTCTATAGGTTAAGGTGATCTCGTTAAAACGTCCCTTCGTTTTGAAGATCTTTCACCTTCCAAAGTTTGCTCCCTTTGTTGAATGCCAAACAGGATTTCCGGGGTAATAGCTGGCTGTAGTCCTGGGCACTGACCAAAGTCTCTGAAATAATTTGCATGTGTGGTGATTTTTTTTTTAAAACACCTCCCGGGGGAGCTGTGTGATCACTTAATTATTTATAGATTAAAGAGCATTGTTGCTAATTAACGCCTTTCTAGTTGTCAGTGGGTAGACTTGTCTGCTTTGAAGTTTTTCTGATGTTGTATTTTGGGAATTCCATTCGCTGCCGTAGTTGGCATAGTTTTTGGATTTGGGAACCTGCGTTTCCAAGCAATTATTTCATGTGATATTGTGTGTGTCCATTATCTTAGTACATTCCTCACTGCATCACTCCCTGGGAACTTGTTCTTTTGTGCCAGTGGAAACAGTTTCCTGATGCTACGTTGTGATCCCACGTGGTGGACTATCTGCATGACTCTTCCTCTTTTTCACCAAGCCCCTTATGGAAAGGGGTGAATGCCCTGTGCCTTAGTCCCTTTGGGCTGCTGTAACAAAAATACCATAGGGCAGGTGGATTAAATAATAGACATGCATTGCTCACAATTGTGGAGGCTGAAGCCCAAGATCCCGGTGTGGCAGAGGCTGTGTCTGGTGGGGACTCACTTCCTGGTTCATAGATGGCGCCTTCTCGCTGTGTCCTCACATGGTGGAAGGGGAGAGGGAGCTCTCTGGGGTCCCTTTTATAAGGACACTGGTCCCACCCATGAGGCTCCACCCTCAGGACCTCATCCCCTCCCAAAGCCCCCACCTCCCAACACCATCACCTTGGGGGTGAGGATTTTAGCATGGGAACTTTGGGGAGACAGAAACATTCAAACCATGACACCCTGTCCCAGGACCATCCCAGTTGTACCTCCCTGGGGAGGTCCCCAAAAGCCCACCAAAGAGCTAGCAGTTTCATAGCTTGCTAACTTAGGTGGGCATCATGGCTTAGAGCTAAACACACACACACACCCTTTTCCAATGCAATAGTCGTGTTACTCCAGCACTATAGAATTCAAGTGGTATGGGCGCTTGGTTGAATATCGTCACCTCCAAAAGTTTATGTTTACTCATAATATTTGAAACTAGAGTTTTTGCTGATGTGATTAGTAAGTTAGGATGAGACCATCCTAGATTAGGGAGGGCCCTAAATCTAATGACAGGTGTTTGTATAAGAGACAGCAGAAGAGACACAGATGCAGAGGAGAAGCCACGTGGAGATGGAGGCAGAGGCTGGAGTGACGCGGCCACAAGCCCAGGGACGCCTGGAGCCCCCAGGAGCTGGGAGAGGCAGGAAGGAGCCTCCCCTGGAGCCCAGCCACTTTCTTCATGAAGAAATCACATTATCAATGTGCTTGTCCCAGAAATGTTGGATTTCTCCAGTTCATCCAGCCACAAGGGTTATCTACACACACACACTCAGAAACCTGAATAAGGAGCTAATTGTTAAAAGCGAGAAAATAAAAGAATTGAGAATGGATGCTGGGTTCTTCCCAACAAATGTCTAACGTCTTGTGTTTGTTTAGAATCCAGAGCCGACGCCCAGAGTGGAAAGGTAGCATCTTACAGCCAGCGAAAGTGTTTCAAATAGACAAAATCTCGATGAACTTATGTGGACAATGAGGTGACACATGGTCTCCACATCCCATGCACATGTGTGTGCGTGTGTGCTTACATGCACAGACTCCTCAGCAAGAGCCCTGCATGTTGGTGGTATAGGATAGCGGAGGATGCCTCGAGACACTCTGGGGTGTTTTAACAAAAGACAGCTATGGCTCGCAGCCTTCCCTACCTGAGCCAGACATGCTGGCCAAGGAATCACTTGCAGTTCTGTCTACACCCACGTGTCTACACTTCTACTGTGTTTTCAGAACTCATCAACCTGTTTGCCAACTCTGAGAGTGGGTGCAGCCCTCCAAGACCTTTCAGAATATGCGTGTGTGTGTGTGTGTGTGTGTGTGTTTTATGTGCATGTGGGTGTGTCTGTATGGAGCATGAGTGCACCTACAGGTTGGAGTGACTCGTGTAGGGCAAGGGAGGCAATTGCATCTACCCTTCACCTGTGCTGGGTGAGGTTGGCCTTCAGTTCATGTCCAGATGCTACTGGACAGGGATACATGCTACCCCACCTTGTCCCAGGTCTTGGAGAAGCTAGGACACGCCTATAACCCATCACCCAAATCTCCAGACCCTACAAAAGTTTGCCCTGTAGGTGGTGGGAAGTGGATGACCTTAAATCGGTAGAGCTCCCTCCCCGCATCCAAGAGACACCCCCAGCCCCCAGGTCACATGTTCCCGGTGCCAGCCAATGTCGGGGTGTGAGAGACCCTCCCAGGGAAACAGAGGATTAAGGGCAGCAACGAAAGCGGATTCCAGTCCGGACAGCAAGAATACCTTCTGTTACAGATGAACACGATCAGCGATGACAGACAGGACTGGTGGTTGTATCCGTCTCACGCCTCAGTTGGCTTTGGCCGATCCCTCAAAGACTGATCGAACGCGGGTGAACATCTGTGGTTGCCTTAGCAACATACCACAAACTGGTGGTGGGGGCGGTTAAACCACAGACATTTATCCCCCCAACATTTCCAGGCTAGGAGTCCAACATCAAGGTGTCGGCGGACTGGCTCTTCCCGAGGCTGTGAGGGGACCTCTGTTCCGGGCATCTGTCCTTGGCATGTGGGTGACATCTTCTGCCTGTGACTTCACACTGCTTCCCTTCTATTTCCCTCTGTGCTCTGGGTCTGTGTCCAAATTTCCCCTTTTAGTGAGGACACCTGTCATTGGCTCAGGGTGTCCCCGAAAGACCTCATCTTATCTAATGACACCTGCAGTGGTCCTGTCTCCAAGCGGGTTCTTAGGAACCTGGGGTCAGGGCTTCAGCATACGAATTCTGAGGGGACACGATGTATCCTATATCAAACACCATGTTGCAGAGATGACGATGTCATTACTGAATCGCCAAGAAAGCAAAGAAGTGGAAACTCAGGTGAGTCACTCTCGCACTTCTGGGTCTACGACATCTTTTCTTAATATTTCCTCCTTCTCAAAAGTGGTCTTCTCAGAAGACGGAGTTCCGTGGGGCAGGGGACCCTCTGGGTTGTCCTGGGAAGACCACGGGGGAGTGAAGCGTAAGAACTTGGGGACGTCGTAAATGCAAACTCCTCATCTCTGCGACGTCTACTTTCATCTGATCTTTATCACCTCAAAGGCACGACTTGGAGACGCGTCTCTGGCTACAAAACAGACCTTGCCGCAGCTGCAATGTGGGTGCAATTTTCCCTCCCGCGAAACTGCTTTCGATTTGAAGGCAGCGCGGCGTTCTCGGCTCTAACCTTTCGTGCTGAACACCCGGATTTCCCGGACAGCAGAAATTACACACACTTTTCTTGTCCACCTCGTTTCTGGGGGTCTTGCGGGCATTCGTGAGGGAACGCGCCCTCCTCCCGTCTGGAGGGAAACTTGAGCTCCCCGTCCAGGGTCGCACGGTTCAAACTTTGATTTTTTTTTTTGTTTTCTTTAAGAGGAAACAGGAAGATTTCCAAGCACTGAGACATCAAAGGAGGAGGAAACAGAAGGGCAGGAGACAGAGGCCGCCGTGCGATGGGGAGGTTTGGGGGAAACATTTTGTTAATAGCAGCGTCGGGGTTTGCAGGGGCCAAGAGGAGTTTACACACCTCGAACGGATCTGCTGAAACAGCCTTGGCAGTTATCATAGGGGGCCGCGAGGTTGCCGGTTCTGATCTCGTTAGATTTCCTGGCGGGGAGGAGGCTGCAGCGCAGTGTCTGAACTTCGGCTGCATCTCGGGGAGCAACACGGGAGTCCCGTCTACACAGCAGGGCACCTACAGAGTCAGAAACACACAGATGTGCCCATGGCCACCCCGAGACCCAGGGACCGAGCCCCCCAACCCCCAGAGGGCGTCACTGGCAGAGAAACATCCCAGGCATGTTCACGAGTCCCTACCAGAAGCTTCCATCCCTGCCCGATCCCAACACCCTAGGCAGCTTGTCCCTTTATTACCTACAAGAGGTTGTACAGGCTCAGGACGCAGCTTGGAGTTCCGGGCTGGTGTGGCCAGTTCTCTCTCTCTCTCCATCTCTGTCTCTCTCTGTTTAATTCTCTAATTAAACCTGATTAATATTAGGCTTTGCAAACGTAAGGGTGTGTGTCGTGATATTTAGGGTAAACGTCACGAGACGAGGAAAAGAGTATAGAACAGCCAACTTGATGGGGATGTTGCTGTCTCTCTATCTCTCCGTCTCTGTGTCTCTGTCTCTCGCTCCCCATCTGTCCCCCACTCTTCTCTGTCCATCTCTGGTTCTCTGTCCACCCGCATCCCAAGGTTCCTGGGGTTCAGGGTCCAGCGGGAGCTGCTCTCTCCCACCCTGGTCCACACCTTCCCCTGCACCTGTAGGGTGTGAAGCGCACAGCTGACCCCCGGACACCTCCCAGCGTGACTCAGTTTCTCCCCATGAGGCCTGTCCCTTTAATGCTAAGCAGTACGTCCTCACTTCAGAGTGCTTCTTTTGAAAACAAAAGGGATGGGGTAATATTTGACTAATAAACAAAATCCCGACATAGACTTCCCGCGGGGTTGGAGCAAAGGGATTTCTGCACGAACAAAAATGGGGAAACTACGCTAGCCACAGAGTGGCACGGAGGGAAATGTTAGAGAGACGCTTAAGGCAGAAGGAAAATGACCCAAACGGAACGTTAAAATTCATGAAGGAATAAGAAGCGGTGAAAATGTGGAATAATGTGAATAATTGTAAATAAATATTGACATTGCAAGACAACAGTGTCTTAAGGGACTCAAAACACACAGAGAATTAAGATGCATGACAACAGAGGTCTACAAATCAGCAGCAAATAAATGAATTTAAATGGTCTAAGGTGTTTGCCTTGTCTGGAAAGCGAAAATGCAAGTGAAAATAATTCACATTAGACTTCGGAAACTCAAGGGGTGTGTGGTGATATTCAGGGCAACTTGGCAAGACGAGTAAAGGAGTACATAGCGTCCAAGTTGAGGGTGGTTGTAATGAGAATAATTAGAGTAAAAAACTAAAACCGTAAATGCTCTAAAAGAAGGAAAGACATAAAACAAAACACATGAAACCAACAAAACAAGTAGAAAGCGCAAAGCACAGTGCTCGGTAGCAACATATGTATCAATAATCTCCTTCAATGTAACTAAACTAAATGCTCCAGTTACAACACAGATCGGATAAAAATAAAAACAATGCAACTAAACTCTATTTTCTTTCTGGGACAGACATATCTAAAAGTTACCAAAAGGTTGAAAGTCAATTTTTTTTATTTATTTATTTTATGTTTTTATCTTTAAAATTTCAGAATATTACAGGGGTGCAAACATTTTGGCTACAAAATATATGATGTGCCAATGCTAACCAGAAGGAACCTGCTACACCCTTATCAACATCCAACATGTCTTTAAGATAAAGTCGTAATTAGTGATCAAGAGAAATATTTCTAATAAAAAAAGTTTCATCAATCAATACAATATAAAAGCTCTAAAGATATAGGCATCTAAAGCCACAGCCGGGAAATATATAAAGCAACATTTGAACTCACCCAAAGGAGATTCAAACACACACACAGTCACGGTGAAAGGTTGGAATATACGTCTCTTCAGTAACTGAAAAAAAAAAAAAATACAAGCATATAAAACAAATCAGTAAAGATATATACTTGGAACAAAGAGATGAACAAGCTTGATGAGCTGAGGATCCTGTTTTAAATACTGCAACCAAAAACTGCAGAATAAATAGTTTTTGCAAACACACCTGGATCTTTTACAATCATTGAGTCTCCGGTGAGTCAGTAAGTTCCTCTCAACAAATTTCAAAACACAGAAATGAATTCATCAAAGTGGACGGTAGGCTTGGAAAAATGGTAAGATTATGAGAAAATGTCTGTAGGCTTGTAAATTAAGTATCTAAATAACCCATTATAAACTGAAAGATAATGAAAAAAAAACACAAATTAAAACATTGGGAGTACAGTGTAGAGCCATGCTGGGTGTGACACATACAATTTAAAGACAAAAGCTAGGAAAGGTTTAAAATAAATCAGTGGGCAAGTCAATCTCAAGAGATTAGAAACACAACAGCAAAAAACTCACACAAATTAGTGAATAATAAAAATGAGATAAGAATTGAAGCAGAGAAAAAAATACATCATAGCACTGCAGAGTCAAAAGACCAATACCATGAAAAATAAAAGATAAAAAAAAAAAACCAGGGAGATCGATTAAGAAAATCAGAGAAGCCAGTAGAAATTAATATCAGAGATTTTTAAAACATGGAAAATCACTACAGATTCTGAAAAGTTTTAAAATCTCCCAAGAGGATATTGTGAACTACTTTACTCCTATAAAACTGAAAATGCAGAGAGAATAAGGGCATTTCTAAAAATACAAAGTTTACCAAAACTGACACCCAAAGAAATGAAAAATATAAACAGTCTTATGATGATAAAAGGGGTTGAAGCTGTGACTAAACGCCTTTATAAAATGAAATTTGGACCCCCAAGGTGTTTACTTGTATACTATACCAAATACCTAAGAAAGATATTATGCCAATATTACTCAAAATACCCCAGAGGTTAGGAAAAGACGAAGACACAGTGACGACTCGAGAATGCAGATTGGTTCAATAATGCAAACCATCACATTAAAATAATGAAAATAAAAAATCATATAATTATATTGATGAATGCATAATAAATTGGTAAAAGTCACCATTCATGATGTAATCAACAAATACATATTAATACATCCAAATATACCACACACACACGTACATACTTCAGCCAGCTAGAAATATGAGACCTTCTTTAATCTAATAGGAGATATTGACAAAAACTTCAGCAAAGATTACACTTCCTACTGAAGTGCTATAAACTTTCCCTTTCAAATTGGTAGCTGGACAAGGGTATCGGTAATCCACCTTCTATTTACTGTGATGTGTGAGGTCCTAGCCGGTGCTGTAAAAATATAAGAAAATAACTAAATCAGAAAAGAAGGGATAAATTTGCCATTCCTTTTATATAATATGAATGTTTGTGTAAACATTTAAAAATGACAGAGAAATAATTAGAATTAATAAGTAAGTTTAGCAAGGTGTTAGATACCGAATCTATCTAAAAAACGCGTGGCCATTGTATATCATGGCAGGAAAGAATTTATTTTGTAAACATATATAATAACTCTTATATATGCATAATATATAACACCATGCTATTTATATTAGTGTAAAATAATAGCGCAAAAATCCAGTATAATTTATGATAGCATATTATGTAAAATTCTATTTATATTTATTTTGTTAATGTATTAATTATAAAAACTTCACATTATAATTAATTTATATTTAAGTTGAATGCAAAATTTATATTTATTTATATAAATTATAATAGCATAAAAACATCCTTAATAATATAATCACATAAATATACAACATACTAATTTAATGTTGAAGGAAAAAAATCCAACAAAGATGTGCAAGATGTCTAGCCAGATAATGACGAAATATTACCAAGAGAAATAAAAGAAGACATAAATAAATGGTAGCATATACCATGCCATGGTGTTCTCCCTTTCAAATCCAAGCTCACCGCCTGGGTGTTGTACGGCACCTCACTCATTCCAGCTGCTTAATAAATGTGAGCGGAATTCCGGAAAGAGCCCTCATTCTCCTAAGGAAGAAAATGAGCCCCAGCGGCTCCAGGAAGTGTCCCACCTGCCAAGGTGCAAATTGTTGAGCCTCACACTTTCCTGTCTCCAACTGCAAACAGCGCCCTCCCCTGCACTGCATGCAGGTAGACAGGTGAGCACAGGTGTGCACAGCAAGTAGACAGGTGAGCACAGGTGTGCACTGCAGGTAGACAGGTGAGCACAGGTGAGCACAGCAGGTAGACAGGTGAGCATAGGTGTGCACCGCAGGTAGACAGGTGAACACAGGTATGCACAGCAGGTAGACAGGTGAGCACAGGTGTGCACCGCAGGTAGACAGGTAAGCATAGGTGTGCACCACAGGTAGACAGGTGAGAACAGCAGGTAGACAGATGAGCACAGGTGCGCACCACAGGTACACAGGTGAACACAGGTATGCACAGCAGATAGACAGGTGAGCACAGGTGTGCACCGCAGGTAGACAGGTGAGCACAGGTGTGCACCGCAGGTAGACAGGTAAGCATAGGTGTGCACCACAGGTAGACAGGTGAGAACAGCAGGTAGACAGATGAGCACAGGTGCGCACCACAGGTACACAGGTGAACACAGGTACGCACAGCAGGTAGACAGGTGAGCCCAGGTGCACTCTGCTATTTGCACCCTAGAAACAGGAACTTTGATTCGGAACCCAGAATCCCTCACGCGAATGCGTCCCTTTCCCTGTGTCTTTGAAGTCAGTGTTGGTCCTTGCTGTCTCCGTGATTGTGCAGAAACTATGTGTCCGGCTCCTTCCTCAGCCAAACGGGGTGGCCCCTGGGGCAAGGCAGTGCCGTGTACCTGCTCCTTAGAAATTCCCCTAGAGCAGCTGAGGCAACGCCAATGCTCACTGGAGGGTCCCCTTGCCCGACAGAGACCCTGGCTCTCCCCACCCAGGCTGAAGGATGCATGGTGTTTCGTCCCAGGGCCATTTCTGCAGGGGTGGCCGTGCCGTCTCCAACACTGTCAGCTCTCCAGGGAGGAAGGTATCATCACCCGAGAGAGCCTGGTGTCCTTTCTCTGCATTCTTGGGAGGGAAGCATTCCCACCGTCCCCAAACCCTAGGGGCCCCTTGACCTGTTCCTCCTTGGGACGCCCTTCCAACTCTGCCTGCTCACCAAGAATCTCTTTGCTTTTGGAGCTCATCTTGGGTCAGAGGAGCCAGCGAAGGGGACTCAGGATCTGTCCAGGGGGCCCCCCTCGATCTGTGCAGCCCCCACCTCCTGGCAGCATCCCCTCCCCGGGGGTCCCCCGAAGCCACCCCAGGGGGGACCCTCCCTCTCAGTCAGCCAAGCCCCTGGTGTCTGGAACGAGCCTTCCAAGTAAAACCCGGCCGCGTAAGCCCCCGACGGAAAGACCTCTCCGTGTTATTTTTGAACACTGGAAGTTAATAATAAATATCGTCTTTGTTTTCTAATTTTTTTTTTCATTTTTTTTCCGCCGGGTTGATTGAAATGCCCCTGACAGACCCAATCCAATCCTCCCGTCCAACTTGACAGCCGTGACATGAGGTGTCTGCACGCGAGCTCTCAATTATGCATAATCCAATGTTTTCTGGGCTTTTAATTGAATCACGACGCTCAAACTTGTTATTTTTAATTTGCAACATTTGATTTCTGACACCGGCTCCTCCACGTCATAAATTATGCAGGCGCGAGCCTTAGTTGTGTGGGTGATTAAAAAAAAACTAATTAGGCATGATTAAAAAAAAAAAAAAAAAACTAAAACGGAGACCTCTTAACTACGGGCACGTTCCCATGTTAGGGACGCTGGCTTCGCTCGGAGAGATTGTGTTCGGTTTCATACAATGTGATTGATTTTGACAGAAATGAAAGGAAATGTAGGGTTTTCTTCCCCCCTTCCCGAACATACACCAGCAATTGCATTACGCGGCCGGGTGATGTGGATTCTCTCCCACAGCTCATTGAATGTAATTTTGTTAAGTGGGCAGGAAAATGGAAATGAAGAACAAGCAATGTAATCCGGCGTTTTCTTTGGCTCTGCCAACGGGGTCGCGGCACGGCCGCGCACACCACGCGGGGACGGCAATTAGAGTTATTGCCCTTTCAAGATCCAGAGAATGACAGCCGGCAGGGGGACGGCGGGAAAGTGCAGAGAAAGTGTCACTTTGTGGAGAAAGGGGCCCCCGTCCGGCATGAAGTGCCTCCAGCGTCCCAGCGCCACAATAAGCTGGCCACGTGGCATCTTCTCCTCGCAGCCACGGGAAGCTACAAAGACACCCGTCCAGGCTGGTGGAACCCACGAAGACCCGTGGCTGTCAGTTTCTGATACGACAAACCCGGCTCCCCTCGGTGGAGGTGACCTGTCTCCTACCAGTCCTTGCCTCTTTGGACATCCTCAAATTGGCCACAAGCAAAATCAGGTCCTTGCCAATTCTTCGGTTCTTTGGTGACTTGGTGACAAAGGTGTGTTGCAGAGACTTCTCCTCCCCGGGGGATTCTGACTTACTGTCCAAGGAGGGAGCATGGAGGGCATTTGGGAAACACAAAATCTGACCGGAAATTTGCACCCTAGCTAGAGATAAGAGCGTGTCTACAAAAAACCAAAGATTGTGTGAAAGTCTCCATTTGACGACTCAAGGTTGACCACGCCTGCATTCATTTTCTCAGGAGAATCGAGGCGCGTTCCGGGGGTCCTGGGACTCACGTCCTTGTCGTTCTGCCCAACTGAGGCTGCGGTTTTCCTTTCCCAAGGAAGCGGAATCCGCAAGTGTGGATTCGGAGCAACTGCATGGATCGGATGTGCAGGCAGATTGCTAGACTCAGGGAGCTCAGGGCTGGTGAAAAATCATTACAGGAGCCGTTGCCATCAAGCAGGATGAGTGTGCTAAAAACATTTTGGCAAGCACACGTGCTATGCTAGGAGCCAGGGAATCATAGGACAAGTTCCTTCGTGGCTGGAAATGAATGATCCTTGCACAACCAAAGTGATTCTGGCCATTCCTTCATCCTGCAAAACTTTTTCAGGGATGCTGGGCAACCTTGTCATCCTTAAACCCCTTGTGTCGACGGTCGTAAAACCGAATTTTATTTTTAACCAGAAAACCGCTGTGATGATGTTTTGAACAGTTATCAGTTTTTTAAAATTCATTGATGAGTTTATTTATTTTAAATTGACAGATAAAAATCATAAATATTTATCATGTACAATAGCTGTCCCCAAACTTTTTGGCTCCAGGGACTAGTTTTGTGGAAGACAATTTTTCCACGAACAAGGGGGGTGGGGGTGGTTTTGGGATGATTCAAGCTCATTCCATCTTTGTGCACTTTATTCTAATATATAACGAGATAATTGTGCAACTCACCATAGATCAGGGACCCCTGATGTACAACGTGATGGTCTGAAACATGCATCCCTTGCGTCACAGCTAAATGCAGTTAATTAGCACGTACCTCACCTCACATGCTTGCCTTTTTTTCTTTTCTGGGGAGAACACTGAAAATCTATTCTCTTAGCAGTTTTCAAGAATACAAAGCATCGTTATTAACCGTAGTTGCTGGAAATGCAAATCAGGACAGTCATTATGAAAAACAGGATGGAGTCTCCCCCCCAAAAAAATTAAAAAATAGAACTATTGTACCCCTCAGCAATCCCAGGGCTGGAAAGGCATCCAAGGGGAGGGACATTGGCATGTCCAAGAGTCGAGATCTGAAGTGAACCATGTGACCATCAGTGATCACGAGCAAGGACCAGACAGTCTTGCAACGCTGCCCACGGCAATTTGCAGACAAATACTTCTTGGGACCTACGGATGGGCGGGAACCCGGGTGATGTGCTATGTCTGTCTGGTTGACAACTTTGTTTTTAATCTTGGAAACCTCCAAAACCACAGTGAAAAGAGGTTCAACAGCAAAGCTAAGAGTAGAATTCAGACCTCAGGCTAAGACAAATTGTAAAACCCATTGGACGACCCTACTGTCTTCTCCATTCAGTTTAAAAATTAATCAAAAAGGGCGAACGTTGCCATGAGTGTTTTTGTCCTTAATGGAGTCCAAAAAAGTGGCTTATAACTGGGGTCCCCAACCTACAGAGAATTGTACAATTATTTCATCATATATCGCAATAAAGTACACAATATAAATGTCATGTGCTTGAGTCATCCGGAAACCATCCCCCCTGTCCCCCTCCATGGAAAAATTGTTTTCCATGAAAACGGCCACAGGTGCCAAAAAGGCTGCGGACTGCTGGCTTATGTTAAATCACATCCTAAGTTGTTTTGAGGAGACGTGGACACAGGTGGTTAAGGGGGCAGCTTGATGACATGGATAAAACCAAACCATTGTTATTTGGCAGATAAAAGCCCCGAGATGGTCACTTCTTTGCTCCTTCTTGCACAGAGGCTCATACTTGATTTTTCTCCTCTCCCACAAACCTCAGGAGACCTCCCACGATACAGTCATCCCCAAACTGCACACTGCCCACGTTGCGGATGCAAACCCTGGCGTTTTGACAGCATCGCTCAGAAAATTGGAGGGAAGCTTTGGGATTGGGAACTGGCTTGTTCCAGATGAGGTACTACCCTCGTTTGTCTAAATAACAGCGTTGGCATCCGATTGGCAAACGTGCAGAGGGTTTTACTCACACAAACACACACACACAACTTCACACTGAATGCAAATCCTCCATGGTGTTGTTATGCGGTTAATATTTATAGCCCCAAGCTCAAGGGCAAATGCAGCGTATGGAATATGTATCGACCCTCGTTTCAACGCTAATTCCTCAGCCTGGTGTACAGACACACATGAAAGCCTCGCCTTGCCAAAGGGGAATGAGAAGTTAACCGCTCTGTGCCCCGATCCACTCTGTGGTTCTGGATACCAGGGAGACCTCGCGTCTTTGGAGACGGATTATCTCTATGGAAGGGGCCACCCCTGAATTACCCCCAATCCCTGTCCGGGCTCCAGTGGGGCTCCCCGGGAGAGAGCATATCCTACAGGCCAACCAGCCCCAAACTTCCCCACGACTCTAGCTGAAAACTTAAATTCCGGTTTTCATCCCCCCTTCCTTGTCAAATACCACGGCGTCTACGGCCCTCCCCATCCACGTACCTGCACCATCTTGCAGAACGTTTGCAGCCAACATTCAACGTGTCTCTTCAAAATGCCAATCTTTTATTTTTTCCTACATTTATTAAATGGCAATACTGTATAAGGAAGCTGACACATCTCTCCCCTGTATCTATAGATCCAGTTGTTTATTGACATCAGTGTGAGCTCACCGATTTTGACTTTATTCTATAGGTCGAAGTCTAATGAATCATTTTTTTAATTATTATTTTGTGGCTGAAATTGCTCCAGGTGTGGCCATGGGGAATCCCCTCCAAGTTGGCTGCTTGGACCCTTGGATATATCTCATCCCATCCCATTGTCACCTCTGTCCCAAATCCTCCATGGTGTTGGAAAAAATATGATTTCCTTAAAATACTGCCATCCACTTTACTAAAAATAAAATACAATAAAAATTTAAAAATCGGTGATACTCTGTTTCCTTCAATAACACAGCTGTTGTGGGTTGGATTGTGTTTCTCCCAAACAGATGCTGAAGTCCAACCCTTGGTACCTGTGAATGTTCTTGGAAATCGGTTCTTCAAAGGTGTCATGAATGTAAAATGAGATCATCGTGGATCAGGGAGGGCCCTAAATGCAATGACAGGTGTCCTTATAGGAGACAAAAGGGGAGACACAGACGCAGAGGAGAAGCCACGTGGAGACGGAGGCAGAGGCTGGAGTGACGCGGCCACAAGCCCAGGGACGCCTGGAGCCCCCAGGAGCTGGGAGAGGCAGGAAGGAGCCTCCCTGGAGCCTGCGGAGGGAGCGCGGCCCCGAGACCCCTGCGTCTCACACTCCTGGGCTCCGGGACTGGGAGGGGACACATTCCTGTTGTTTAAGCCCCCAGTTAATGGTATTTTGTTGTAGCAGCCCCAGGAAAGCTTGCAACATGTGCATAGTTTGACCCTTCAATGTGCTAAGCTTGGCACCACCTCCCTGTATCACCTCCAGACCCACACGGAGAAGTTGTGTCGGCTTCATGCTCGTGCCCGAGAGAACACGCTCAGTACTCAGGAGTCGGGACTGCTGCCTTGGGACAGGAACGCTCCCCAAGCAGGGCAAATCCTATTCCTCACCACGAGATTAGAAATGCAACTTTGCCGTGGAAACATCAGCAACAGTTTTGGGCTTGGAGGGAAAGCAGCCGCCCAGCCGGGTTCACTGTGCGCAGGGGCAGGGGAGATGCTCACAGGTGAACATCTCTGCTTGTGTTTCTTACTGTGGAATACGCCCCCCTGGCTTCCAGAACCCCCTAGTTCTGACAACCCGTCCCTGGCCAGCCGCAAAAGCAACGTGAGCAGGCAGAAGCCGGCAGCTTTGATGCACACACAGCCTTGATACGGGTGCCACAACTCCGACCCCCGAGATGCAGGTTTATGGGAGCGGGCACGTCTCTGCTTCATGCCCAAAAGCCTCGGAGCCCCTTCCTTGAAGCCTCCTCCATAAGGATTAGAATCTACATATTTCATGCAAAAATCAGACTTTTTTTTTTTAAGGGGAGAAAAAAAAAAGAAAAAAAAAAACCCTAAAATGGCTCTTATTTATGAGTGAGGAAATTCAAAACCTGGAGCAGCAACTTCCACTCGCTGCCAAAGCCATGAAAATGCAATGATTTCCAGAAATTCACACACTCTTCTCTGGGGACGTTGTTACAGGCTCATAAAAAGTCAAATTGCAGTTACCGGAGCGCTCCGATAATTTATACGTATCATTTTGTCGTACAGTCCCAGCGTCTGCGCCCGGAGCTGACCACCTACCCACACGCCCACACGGCGGAGGAGTCTGGCTGTCTTGCACGGTCGCAGGGACAGCATTCGAAATCAGGAAAGCCACAAAGCCCGGCTGTTGCCCAGCAAGTATCAATCCGGTCCCTGCGTGAAAATCATAATGGCTCCCCAAGACGCCACCTTGCACGTTTACAACCCAATAACCTTCTTGTTGGCCCACACAGTCTCCGCTGATAAACATATCTTTACCAATGTGGTACATTTTCTGACTCTTTCTGGAGACACAGAATAATAAAAACACGGGGACGTCTGAGAAACAACGGGGTGTTATTTTTTGCTGAGGTCCTCTCGGGCTTCGGCAGATAAGAGGAGACTCCTGCTCAATGTCCTTTTGCTCCAGAAAACGGACAACAGAGACGGGCATTCATGCCTGTGTGAAGTCCAGGTCTTCGGGGCGCACGGCTGTTTCATAACATTTGCAAGTGTCGGGCTGACCGTTTAACGACAGGCAATAAAACCCGAGCTAATTAGGAGCTGCAGGACGCAGGCCCTGTCTGGCCTCCCCACGTCCCTGGCTGAGCCCCGCCGGCCACAGTGCGTGTGTCCGGCCAGCCCCACCGTACTCGGGGGTCCTGCGTGTTGCTGCAAACCCCGATTTCGTGCCAAAGTAATTTTCCTCCGCACCCCGGCCTGCCAAGGGGGCAAAGGGGCCACAACGGCAATAATGACCGACGATATTCAAGTTATTGTCCCCTGGGGAGGTGGAAGCAAAATAGGAGAGAAACCAGGCGTCCCCGTGATAGAAGCTGAGCTTCCTTGTGGGCATAGGAAGGGTCACGTTCTTCCTGACAAATTTAATCTGAGGGCTAACCGTGCAATTAGCCCTCACGCCGCACCCTTATTGTTCTCACTTCTAACAGAGCAGGAAACTCACGTTAAAATGAGAAATGATGGAGCATGCAAGTGGGGTGTGCCTGTGTGTATGTGTTCGTACGTGTCGTGTGCTGTGTGTCTCCAGAGGGGCACAGCCGACTCCGCGGCTGCCCGGTCCCAGGGAGGGCCAGGCGGCTTCCCCGAAGCGCTGCTCAAGGCCTGTCTCACGGGTCGTGGAACCGCCGTGGCCACAGCCTCCGCGGCACCTGCTAGTCACACCTGAGAGGCTTTGCAAAGTGCCCGGTTAACGCATTTTTCATGGCCTGGGTTTGTACAGAGCCAGGTCCAAGTCCGGTTTCCCTTGTGCATGTGCAGTGTGGTTGCGAGCTGGTTCCCACCCACCGGGCTTTCTGGGGAAGGGTCCCCACCCTGTCCCTGGCCCACCCAGGGGACCAGCCCAAAGCCCCAGATTCAGGCTCCTTGGAGCGAGCGTGGGAACTGGGTAGACTCCCACCCTGCGAACGTAGGAAGCTCCGACCTCAATCCCCTCTTAGCAGGTCCAAGCATGCCCCATGGAATCCTGAACCACACTCACCGCGCTGCACATGAAACTGCAGGGAGTTGGGAACTTCTTCATCCTGCAAAACCGAAACTCTGCAGCCCTGACCGACAGCTCCGCGGTTCCTCCCGGCGTGACCATTCCACGGGGGCACGCCTGCAGCCACCCATCCCGTTGTGCACCCTGATGATGTGCAATGTTTTATTATCAATTTGGTTTCAAGAAGCTGGGGAAAGAAGACAAAATAAGTAAATCCCTTTACCACAGAAGGACCAGGGACTGTGCATTAGACTCAGGACACAGGGGCTGCCCCCGGGAGCTGCTTCAGAACCGCAGGCTCGGGGTCTGTGCTCCTAGGGGTGGCATTCTGTGACGCCAGGGAGGATGACACGCTTCGGCACCGGCTCTGTTGCATGGAGCGTGCCGGATCCCACCAGCATCCCCTGTGAGACGTTCCTCCCAGTCCACCCCCGATTCTCTCGGCTGGAGAACACGGATCCCATCTGCACGCAAACTTTCCTTTATTGTCAGATTCCAAACTTCTCCAGATTACGTCCCCAGCCTGCCCACATCGGAGACATCACTGACGTCTTGTTGGGTGTAGCATGAAATGCAAACACACTGACTCTGCCCGGCGTAGGTTTTTAGGTTTATTACGCACCATTTCCTTTGGTTTGTGGGCCACACATATTCACGGCAAACGCGCAGAAAGAAAGAACAGTTTCCATCATTGCCTGGCTTTATTTATCCTCTTCAGTGCCTTAAAAAAAATCATTAAAGAGAAAAATATAAAATGTACATTTACAACCGACATTTTTAATTTCAACTCGTGACACACGTCGGCTCAGCGCGGGCTGGAGGGAGACACACTGTGTCCGCTGTGACTCAAGGGTGTGTCCGCCAAGGAGCGTTGCCTGGTCCGGCCGGAGGAGGAAGGAAGGATCGACTCAAGGTAAAACGACGTCGTGATGTGATAAACAGCCATCAGGGACCGTGCCCTGTAGACATGGCTAACTCCATGTAGCAATTGCTGAATTATCTGACAACGGATATTGCACAACGCAAGAGATGGCTCTTGTTAGCGGTCGCTTGCCGGGAACAGAAATACCGCGTGGTGTCCCCTCCCGGCTGAATTCTTTCCCGACAGCCGGGCTGAGCCAGGAGACCCTCGGGGACCGGGCTGAGTGGGGTGGGGTCCTCCGGGAAAAAAGTAAATTTTATTTTACCGACCGAAGCAAGACAGGGCTGTCAACGGGTGGTCTTCCCCACCGCCGGCCTCGGAGTTGACTTTTATGATGCCCCCGCCGGACACGTATCTGTGTTTCCATCTCAGGCAGTTGCAAAAAATGCGCGATTCTAAGTTTGCACCGTGGTGCACGCCTGTTGCAAAACAGCACAAAAATGACCCTACCTGGAAGCGTCCTTTGGGGTTTTGGTTGTTCACGCTCATCCACACGGGCTTTTAAAATGTGGGTCGTGTTTGGGTGCCGTCTGCCCAGCCACCCTGGGGATTGCCCACCGCCCACTTCTCTGTGTGCCACACGGAGACGGCTGTGGGTTTGCCGACCCCCGGGGGCGTGGAGAGACGTCCGTGAGGGATGAATGCTCAGAGGGGCTCCTGTCCCCGCTGACACCAGAAGCCTCGAGTCTCGTGATGCGGATATTATAAAGCTGATTTTTTTTGTGATGTGGATATTATGAAACTGATTTTTCACAGCAGTGGCGTGGGCCCTCCCCCCCCAAAAAAAAAACCACACATGCAGGGGCTTCTCGGTTCTGTCTCCGACCGACAGCTGGGCGTTGGAGGATGCAGATGTTTACCGCTGCGGGTTACGATCCGTCTCACCGTGCGGGATGGGGATTTTCAAAACGGCTCTTTTAGTGTTTTGTAAATTACCTGAGCTTCTACATCAACAGCAGAAAAAGCAGATAAACGTGATGAAATATCACTTAGAGTCGTGAAGAATACCAAATAGGTCTGGGGAAAAAAAAAAAAGAGGGAGAATTAGAGAATAGGGTTTGTTAAAATGAAGTTTAGGAAATACCCAACTTGCAAGTGTGCAGGGACGGGTCTGTGTTTAGTGTTTGTGTTTTCTACGGACGAACGCTGACCTCGGGAGGGGGGAGGTCATTTCTCCCCAAACGTTTGCATTCTTTTAGGATCGGGTTTTTATCCTTTCTTGCACGCTAATGAGTTAATATGTCTTGAACTCCTCTAATTCGGGGCTTCCTCTGAGTGTGTTTCCAGCTGGGTTTAAGAGCACTGTTCCGGAATATTCCCCGGTGCCCAGAAACTCCGCATACGGGACGGTCTCCCAAGAGAAACAGCCTCCCTGGAAGTTTGTGCAAAAGCACGGCTGTGTTTTCTGGCATCTCGACCCTTTTATAGACGGGATGGGAACATATTTCTCCTTTCTGGGGGCTCTGGGATTGACATGCCGAATTTAGCAATGAAAACTACAGCACAAATACGTACCCAACGCTATAAATGTCCCTCTGGGTGTATTTTTACCTGTGTCCACAAATTGGGATATACGATTACTGCCATCACAGTTTGAAATTTTTATTTTTTTTTATTTTTATTTAATTTCTTCTTTCAATCATGTAAAACAATTTTTTCTACCTATAAAAAATAATAAAAAAAAAAAACCCATACGGGATAACCACTGAAGTTTGCATTTCAGAGAAACACTTTTGTAAGTGTAAGTATATCCTGGGGAATATTTGGGATTTATTTACACTAACAAAAAAAAAAAAGGTTGCCTGGAATTTGAATTTAACCGGGCTTCTTGGGTGCATGGGTGTAGTAAAAATATTCCCTTCTGCATTTGAAACGGTGACTCCGGGGGTTGGCTCGGAGAACGGGTCCCCCGGGCAGGTGGGTGACCTGGAGTTATCTTCATCTCCCTGCAGACTTGCAGGGTTGGTGGAGACCAACCGCCTCCTGCTAATCTGGGCTTTTCTACGGAGATTCCCGGGGCAGAGTCCGGGGCGCACACAGGCTGGGGAGGAGGAGGAGGGACCTCTGTCCCCGTCTGGCCCGAGGAAGCTCAGAGGTCACCCGGAGGAGGGACACACATGGTGTCCGATAACCCCACTGCGATGTCACCGGGCCTGGGTCCTCTAACAAGCCCTGCGCTGTTTCACGCTATCAGAGTCAGGGGCAGCTGCGGGGGCAGAACCCCATGACTAAGCGGCCCCCACGTTACTAACAGAGCAAAAGAGACAGAAACACGGCACTTCCCAGGGGGTTGACTTTGCAGATAATAACACAACATCGCATTCACTTCCTTCTTCCCTTTTTAAACGAGTGTAAAATTCCTTTTACTTTTTTCCTTCTTTTTTCCTTCTTGCTGAGAACGAGGAAGGTATGTGAGGCTTCAGACGCAGCAAGAGATGAAGTCCTGGGCCCACCCGGATCAAAACCAGCCTCACGGGGTCAGGGGCTGTTGTTCCCTTGCGGGGCCCATAGGGTGGGGGGGGGGCTCGGCAGTTTTGGGGTTTCAGAGGAAGAGAGACGGGGAGGGGACATTTTAGGAGGTTTGCCCCGCGGGGACCGGAGCGAGCCGGGTTTGCTCCGTCCTCGAATGCCCCTGGGAGGTGCGAACTCAGGGGGTCCCCAAACCGGGGAGCCCACCCCGAGACCCACATCCATGAGATAATCTTGCTTTCCACCATTTCTTCACGTGTGGCTGGCAGTGGTCCAGGTACGTGGGGGAGAATTAGACTTTTTACCTCATTATTTCTCCCCGTATTTCTGACAGAATACTTAATGCCACTTTTATTTCCAAGACCAGGGGACGTGATGGCTCCCAGCAGCCCCCCCGGGGGCCCGCCAAGCCCAGCCTCGCGCCCCCCCCACCCAGTCCCCAATTCTTGGGGCTTGTCCCATCCTCGGAGCTCACATTCCACCCCCTCCCGGCCCCGCGCCCACAAACAAACCCTCCTTAAATTATCCTGCACTTATCTGCATAGAAGAAACCAGCCGCTTCATCGTTAAAAGTTACAGTTCCGCACCCGGCTGGCTCGTCACAGCGAGTCATTACCATGCAGCCCCTGCCTCTCATCAAAATTATATTTCAAATATAGATGCGGCCCGAGACATACCCGGAATAATTATTGCATGAATAATCAGGGACTGTGGCTTCCAGTGTTCACCGAGAAATTCATGCCATTAGGACGCTGGGAATAAAAAAAAAAACATGAAATAGAAATCGGTATTGTGAGTAAATGACCTATTGTCTTCTGAAGGCTGGATTCTAAGAGCCCTCCCCAACGCTGCTGCTAAATTAGTTGATTTTATCCTGTATAGAGGTTTGCTTTTTTTTTTTTCCTGGTTAGGAGGTAGATTAACATGCAGCACGGCTCACGTCTAGGATGCGAGTGTCGGTTCAAAGGGACAGTAACCATGGTAGTCCCGTGGACCATCCGGCCACGGCCCCGCAGCCGGGCGGGGTCAGTGCCTTGCACCACCCAGACCCTCTGCTCCTGCCCCCCGCACCTTGGGGACCCCTTTGGGGGCAGGAAGATTTGCACACGCATGTAGGAGAACCCCCTGAAAGCCACAAGAGTGATTCCACAGGTAGACATCCAAAATAGCTAGCAACACCTCCATGTTATCATTCCAAACCCAACCCTAGGACGGCAATCCCACTCACTCAACTCCAAGGAATAAAACCCACCAGGCATTTCTTTTTTAAAATTTCAAAACTTTTTGAATATCATTTTGAAAGGGCGGGTGTGAGCTTCCATGACTGATTCCAACATGTGCGGCTACAAACCAGGAAAAAGAATGAAGCGTGGCTCGTACAAACCCATTCCTTAAGACGCCACGGGGGATTCGGAAAGGCACCGTGTTAAATGTCAGAAGAATGCCCCGGGACGTTTATCTTAAATGCTCCTATTTAAAAATTGCATTCTGTCTCTACTAAAAATAGAAAGAAATTACCTGGACAACTAAAAATGCATATAGAAAAAATTAGCCGGGCATGGTGGCGCATGCCTGTAGTCCCAGCTACTCGGGAGGCTGAGGCAGGAGGATCGCTTGAGCCCAGGAGTTTGAGGTTGCTGTGAGCGAGGCTGACACCACGGCACTCTAGCCCGGGCAACAGAGTGAGACTCTGTCTCAAAAATGAAAGAAAAATGTGTTTGGAATCCTTTGCTGAGCTACAGTGTGGTCTCGAGATTCCTTCCAAAGTTACGTCCTGGGGTGCACCCAGCTGTCGAGAATTTTGGAGTCCCCTTGGCAAATAGAGGCTTGGAGGTCACTGTGTCTGTTGACAGCAGCTCTCGAGCGATTCTGGAAATGTTTCCAAGTGCAAATCTCTCCTGTCTCATAAAGCGCTAAGTCACTTCTTAAGACAACTTGTTACTCTGACTGTTTTACCGACACTACGGTTATAATTTATAGTAACAGATTCCACGAAGCTCTGGAAACTTTGTCACCCATCCTCTGTGCCAGGAAAACCCACATGGATTTTGTGAAACTCTTTCATCCTCCTTTCTCACTCATTTATGCTTCTGAATTTACCCCGCCATGTGTGTGCACACACACACACACACACACACACAAAACACACACACACTTCGTATGTGGGCATTTGGACACGACTGTGCATGAACAGCCAAAGACATCTTCATAATGAAAAATGCAAGACAAGCACACGTTCTATCTTAAAAATCCTGAGTTTGCCAACTTCTAATAAGCTTTTCTTTATGAAAGCGGGTGTCCCCAGCTGACTGCTGCCTCCAGCCTGCTTTGACAAAATGCTTTTAAAAAACAAAATATTTTTACTTAGCAGTCCTTGAAACATGCTTGGGTTCTGTTCCAGTTCACCACCAGCAGGCGGAAGGTCACGCTGAACAGGAAACGCTCAATCTGCCACGATGGCTGTCCACACCATCCCAGATCTGTGAGTGCTCCGATGTGATCCTATTTTGGGTAAATCAAATAAAGCCATTTTTACACGATCAGGTGCCCTAGCAAGGAACTAGCCCCCTCACCAAATATCTCCGACACATCGACGGTCCTACGCTTGGCATTTGAGGCCCAAAATCCTGTTTCGTTTCATTTTCAAGAGTGAAAATGACGTGGGCATCACATTAGGACCAGGCTTAGGGAACGGTAAGCATGGGCCACTCAGCCAAGCCCCGGCCCTCTGGGCCACAGTCAGCTCACCGGAGGAACATTATGACTCAGTATTTGGAATGTCTGTTTCCCATAAAAAATGCAATTCCTGTTTATTCTTTTCCTCCCAGTTTCAGTTCAAGTATGTCAAAGAAAACCTCAGTCTGGCTCAATTCTAACGTAACATCCTGTAGGTTCATCCGCACCGTAAAAAACAACAGGATTTCTTTCTTTTTAAGGCTGAACGGTGTGTCATGCTGTCGGTACGGGGCATTTTCTTTCATCGATCCCTAGCTGATGGGCACTTAGGTTAATGCCACTTCTCGACTACCTTGAAAACTGCAGCAATGAATCTGGGAGCATGGATAACTCTTCAATATACTTGTTCCGTTTTCTCTGGATGTAGTTTAACACCGAGTAGTAGCAGGGCATTAAGCCAGGCACTGGGAAAATGCTGCACAATCTCACTCGCTTGTGAAATCTAAAAAGTTGACCTGGTGCAAGTAGCAAATAGAGAGGTGGTTATCAGAGGCTCCGGGAGGGATAGGAAGAGGTAAATCCGTAGACTCCAATCTACAATTCGGAGGAATAAGCTCTGGTGTTCTGCCGCACCGAACAGTGCCATGTTTAGCAATGATGCATTGCGCCTTGCAAAATAGTTTCAAGAGAGGATTTTGAATATCCTCACCCCAAAGAAATGATCAGTGTTGGAGGTGACAGATCTGCTGTGTAGCCCGAGTTGATCATTGCACGGTGTATACATGAATGGGAATATCACACTGCATCTAATAAATATGTACAATTATTATCCACAATGTACATAAATCCATATGTGCATATATGCACGTACAATTGTTATTAAACACTTTTTAAAACTGAAACAAATTCTCCCATTCTGTAGGATGTCTGTTTGCTCTCATGTTAGTTCCCTTGGCTATGCGGAAGCTTTTTAATTTGATCACGTCCCATTTGTTTATTTGTGTTGTTGCTGTGATTGCTTTCGGGGTCTCCTTCATAAATTCTGTGCCTGGGCTGATGTCTATGAGAGTTTTTCTAAGATTTTCTTCCAGAATTAGTGTGGTTTTGTGCCTTAGGGTTGCGTCTGTTGTCCAGCGTGAGTTGATTTTTGTGAGTGGTGAGAGGTGCGGATCAAACCCGCTTGGGCACCCCGTGGGTAATTGGGACCATTCACATGTTGCGTGAGTATCTTACCACGTTTTGTGGACATCTCCATAAGTTGTTATGTTTCCCGATAAAACAAAAGGTGTCCTAAAGTTGGCGAAATGAGTACGGGGCCTTGGAATAAAATTTCCAGTGAACCCCAAAATTGCTGGATATGAAACACTTTGGGTGCAAGTAAAAGTGGGGTGCTCAGAAAACATGTGCCAGGACTCCACAGTGTCTCTGGTCGGGCCGGAGAAAATCTCGTAGAAAACGCACATGAAAAGTTTGAATGAAATTGTTTCGTGACATGCAAGTAAACTAGAATCTTTGTATCTAAATTATCATGCTATATACAATTTGAAATGTAAATGTAACTAAATAATAAAGTCACGATTATCATTTCAAAAAAAAGAAAAAGAAAATCTGACACAGGTTTTACCTTTTCTTTGGACCTACGTTATCTGGGGGCTGTCGGATCCCAGCAGGGGCGGATTTGCAAACTCGAGTGAAGGGAGAGGAAGCTCTGTGTGCTTCTTCCCAGTGTAGCGTGTGTGCACGGGCATTTGTGTGCATGTGCGTGTGCGTGTGTGTGCGCTTGCATGTGTTCGCGTCCAGGGCTTCTCTGCATACCTTCCAGAAACACACCCTCACACGGCACTGAACACATACAGCCCCTCTGACCCATTCACTCTTCCGAAACCCGACTAGACCCCTTCAGGGACCCCAACCGTCTTAATAACCCCTTAATTCCTATTTTGACCCAAAAGAAAAAAAAAAGTGGAAAAAACTCCACAAGAAACTCGGTCAAAACAGGTGTGTGTTGACTCACTGCCTGGCTCACCTGGGAACCTCAGAACTCACCTTTACGACAGGTGCTTTTGCACACGGCCCTTCCATTAATAATGTTTTCGTATGTAAAGCAAGAAAGAGAAAAAAAAATTTTTTTTTTTTTTTTTTTTACCTCTCGGAGCATGGAAATCAATAAGAAGTTGATAAAGCCAAGTGCGTGGCCGGGGAACGTAAAACAAGCATGATTTGTTTACCCACGGAAGCCCCGCAGCGCTGACGGCCGTCCGGAAATGATTTATAGACCGCCACCCCACGAAATCACTTAAAGCAGATTAGATTCCGAGGACAATCCCCCCCTAATATGACAAGCTGATGGGAGCTGACAGGTAAGCAGGTTGCTCCGGACGGCAAGCGAGTTCAAGAAATTCTGATTACATTAAAATATTAATGGGACCACCGGGAGGGTGAGATTGAATCGCGTTAGGCGAATTCCGGATGAGGAGCCCGATGGCACATACGAAGTCGAACGTCGCTGTGCCGGCGGAGAGAGCCCGGGGTGCCAGGGGCCAGTTTCCTTCCGTCACCAGAAAGCGGGGACTGAATTCCAATGAAAACTGAGGTTCCAGAGTCCCCGGGGCAGCCCACCTGCCGGGCTCAGGGGGCAGAACTGGGCGTCTAGACTCACCTGCCGCCTCCCGCAGCTGCAGAGGTGATGTTCTAATGCCCTGTCGCTGGGGTTCCGGAACCTTCCGTGGCCCCCAGCCTCTGCCCCGCCGGGCTGCAGGAACCTCTAACCTGAAAAATGCAAATCGTCCCTTTGAGCAGTGCGATTATAATATCATACATCCTTGCTGTGAAACCGTCGCTGGCTGGGTGGCAGTTTCTTGTTGAATACGGGTTTTATCATTATGATTATGATTATTATTTTCTGCACAGAAAACATGGCAAGTAAAAAATCCCACCCCGGCCCCAAGAAAATGAGATGCTTTCTCGGCGGCATAAATTGTCTCCTTCATTTCAAGGCTGATTATATCTGGAACCCTTAAATGTGTTCCCATATCCTGAGGATGCAAACACCCCCACCCCCGCTTTGCTCGTTCCACTAAACCCGCACGACCTCAGGTATGACCAATTAAAATTAAAAAAAAAAAAAGTCAAGGTGAACGTTTAGCTGCTCCGGCAGGAAAACGAATCAGGTTAGCAGTGAAAGGAAGCCTCCTGTTTCTCAGGAAGTCATTCACTAGAAGCAAACGAGGTACTTAAAATTCTGAAACTCGCACCAAAATAGAAGAAAAAAAAAAAAAAAAAAAAAAACGGGAGGGAAAAAAAAACAGACCGTTTTTTTGGAGACCAGACTGCAAGAGGCGCTCTGTCTGCCGGTGGTGTTTAGACAGAGCTTGCTGTGTGTGCCTTACGGAGTGTGTGTTTTAATAACCCCACGGCCACAAATTATGGGTCCAACACAGGGGGTCCAGCTCCCATCCGAAGGAAGGTATGGCAGCGACAGGTATATTTTTTCCCTCTTTTAAAAGCAGGCTTCGTATTTATCTTTGGCTATTTAGGCCAAGTGACACGTGTGTGAAATCGCCGAGTTCGTGGTACATTCGGTGGAGCCCAGAGCTGGGGAAGCAGCCCGGACGCAGGGTCCTCTGCCCCTGAGCTCTTAGGGGCGGCCGAGACCACCTGGTGTCTTTAATCACAGCCTAGTTGGACGCTGGGGTGACTCTTCCATTTGGAGCAACTTCCAATGGCCACTTCTGAGTTCTCTCTTGTTCTCATGCATGACTCGCGCTGGAGTTTTCCTACATTTGTGACCTCAAAATCCAGGGTTTCTTGTAAGATATACAGAGACCACCCCGACGGAGCCAGACTCTTCCACGCCCCCCTGACTTTTCCCTTCTCTAAGGGAGACCACCCCACGGATGTCAGGCCACAGGAAACATTTGTATACTTCCCTTTTCTGTCTAAAAAGGAATTACATTTCCCCATGCTACAGGAAACCCGAGGTATTTTGCTACAAAATAAAATGATTTTTATTTCTTCTTTTTTTATATGATCATGAGACCCTGATCTACGAAAGGAGATAGTAAGTGTATAAATACATATTGATTTGTAAATATAAACATGTATGTAGGAAATATAATGCATACTATATTAAGTATATAATGTATGTTGAATATATATTTATATTTTATATATGTACTAATGCTTCAATTTATCACAGTTAAGAAGAAAACAAATGCAACAGTGAGAGGAATCTATGAGGAACAGAAATATATAAGGAGAGAGATGAGAAGGGGAAAAAAAATGAGGCAGAATAGTGGGATAAATCCGTGGCCACGGCCCAGAGCTGTCTCCCGTGGCTGGGGTTTACAGGACTCAAGTGCAGACGGGATTTCGGTGGCTCTTGGGCCGCTGGGGCATTCCAACATCCCAAGCTTTCTCTGTAGTAAAGCCACCTGAGCACAGAGTGACAGGGAACGTTTGGGGGCCTCCTGACTTTGATCATTGCAAAAGAAAAACAGTTCAGGATGTGCCGTGATTTACACACAGGTAGAAACAAGAAATGAGCTGGGCAGGGCGGTTGTCCTCACTGAACTTCCACGGGGACACGGCTCCAGGGCACAGCAGCCGCCAGGGGCCCGAGAGGACCCCGAGGTTCAGAAAGCAGGACCTTGCGGGGGGGGGGGGTCCCGGTGGGGCCACGGCAGGAGGAGGAGGACATCAGAGTTGGTGACGGGGTGTGCACTGGGGGGAGGGCACAGCCGGGACCGGGTGCCAGAGCTACAGACGGGACCCTCCACTGGGGCCTGCCCAGAGCCCAGGGGTCACCCTCTGCCACCTGCAGGGGCTTCCCGAGGTCATCCGGCACCTGCCCTGTGCTCTCCACACGGAATTCTTGTCCTTCTAATCCATTGTCTTCTGATCACACTTTCTCTTACAAAAACACTTGTGGAACTATATATTTATATTGCATTTGTTTTTAAGAATATAGAACATTTTATAGTTATATATTTGTATAGCTATATATTATACATTTATTTTATAATATGTAATATGCAATATTTGCTAATATATAGAATGCATGATATATTCTATATATGATAAATATATGGATATATAAAAAACATAAAATGGAAAATAGATATTATAAAATGTAATATATTTATATAAAATTATGCATGTATAAATAAAATTACATTACATATTTTGTTATATATAGTTATATATATAAACATATATATGTTTAATTTATATAATGTATATAGTATTATATATTATATACAAACATATATATGTTTAATTTATATAATGTATATAGTATTATATAATAGAATAGACAATGTATATAATTTTATGTATACATATATAATTATGCATATATGAGATAGAATTTTATTCACTATCACATTGTAGCAATTATGTATAATACATAATTATTAACACAAATATAACAGTATTAATTATATATTACATACTTATATAAATAAATACAATTTTATATTATATATAAATAAAATTATACATTATGTATATATTGCATATGACTTTAATATAATACATAAAGTATTTTAATGCTATATAAAAATTATATATTATATATTTTATCATATATATAAAATTATATAAAAATTATATATAATATAATATATTTATATACAAAACATACATTTAATATTATAATTAATTATATATAAAAGTATATAATATATAAATAAAAGTATATATTTTATAGATAGTAATATAACTTTATTATTCACACAAATAAATACAAATTTAATATTATGTTTATAGATTAATAAAATAAATTTATATAAGTAAGTGTTTACATAAAGAAACCACAATTCATATTTATATAAATAAAATAGGTATAAAACTTGAGCCCGCAGCATGAAAAGCTCTGGGGATTTTCTGCAGAAATCCCGAGAACAGTCTGAAACTACACAAAGGGAATGAAAACTTGCTTCCTGTCCCCTTTTGAACGTGGTAGGAAACCAGCCCCAAACCCACCCCCCTTGACGGTGGCCGGGGCGTTGGGGAGGCAGCGTGTACGGCCAACACGGACACACATGCACACAGACACACAACACACAAACACGTACAAGAAGGAGAAATGTCTCCACCGGCATTTGAGTTGCTGAGAGCCGGGAGCCGGGGGAGCAGACCCCAGGCAGAAGCAGGGCTCCGTGCAAAGCTTCGCAAACGTCCCGAATTCACCACTAAACATCCTCCCCACTCGGGGCACGGCCTTGGGGAAGGGGGGCTGCCAGGGACCCCCGCCTCTGCCTCTCCCTCCCAACTGACCGGGCCGTTAAGAACCGTCGACTTTGGGGTGAAACATTCCAGCCCCAGAGACCCACATATAGTGAACCCAACTGAATCCTTTTTTTTTTTTCCTAACTGAAAAAATTTATTACAAAAAAATTCAATATTTAAGCAGCTAAAAGTTTGAGTTCCTCATTTCTCCTGAAGGCATGGCATTGAAATCTCTATGGCGTGTAGTGTTAACGTGTTTATTGAATGTACACACGGTCACATGCTGCTTTCTGCTGTTTTCTGCCCCTCGGTCTCTTAGTGCAAAATAAAAGTGTTGGGGGAAAAAAAGAACACTTTTGTCTGTGCAAACAACTCAGATTTTTAGAATATTTTAGAAGAAATTTTTTTTTTGCTTCTAAGAATTGTCCATACGCTGAGTCAGAGATAGAACTTGTTATTAAACAGAACACAAAATGTGTGTGTGTGTAGGTAGACATTCATACAAATACACTCACACACTCGCTTTTATATACTCACACAAACACACCCACTCACACATATAAATACACACTCACATAAACATGCCTGCACATACATGTACTCAAACATACACACACCCACAGTGCCAATACACACACTTTCACACTCACAGAAATACACATAGAAGCACACATAAACACAAAGACACAAACACACACAAACACTCAAACACACACTCACATGTAAACGCACATGCACGTAAACACCCACACATTGTCATGCACACAGAAACACACACAAACACTTGGACACCCACTCACATATAAATGCACACTCACATATACACCCACAGATTGTCACACACACTCACACAAACACACACATAAACACAAGGATGCAGTCACACACACACAAATACATAAACACACACATTCACACTCACACACTCACACCAACACACAAACAGAAGGCCATGCTCACATAAACACAACCACACACACAGCCTCACATAAACACATGGGCACACACTCACATAAACACCCACATATTATCACACACACTCACACAAACACACACAAACACACCCACACAAGCACAAAGAGACAGTGACAAACACACACAGACACACACACCAATACACACACAAACACAAGGATGCTGTCACATAAACACAATCACACACACACAAACACAAGGACACACGCATAAGTGCACAAACACACAAGCTCACACGTGCACACACTCCCCATGCACACACAGAACGGGCCCACGGTACGGAATCACACAGTTAAACCAGAAATGACAGGTGGCAGGAGAAGCACACACAGAGGCTACAGAGGAACTGAAATCTCACACGACAGGGGACGTCCCCACGTGGCTCCCCGAAACCCTGTTTCCCGATTGCCCAGAACCCCTGCTGGGGACGCAGCCACCTGCAGGCTGGCCCATCCCGTGTGTCACCTGCCGAAGCTGCTGCTGGCTCCACCCCGGGACCCTCTGCAGTGAGGACAATCGGGGGGCCGGATCCCGGTGCTCCTGTGAGATGCGGGGTCCGGAGCTCAGCCTGCGCCTCCCCGGACAGCAGGACGCGGCCGGCCCGGCTGGTCCCTCCGTGCAATTAGCCGAGGATGCCCGTGCCCCACCGTCCACACCACAGACAACCTCCTAACCCCCCTCAAAGCCCCAGCCCTGGGCTTCTGCCCTCTCATTTGATTTTGTCTGCCGGGGGCAGGAGGACGGCAAACATTTTGCTTCCTTTTTTGTTTCATAACGCTGCTTCCTTCTAAGAGAAACAGCCCACGTTCTGAAAAGGGGACACTCTGTTTCCCTGGGAGTTTTGAAAAGCAACTTCAGGAACCCAGACACCCCGACAAGCAGAGAAGCCCCCACGGTGAATCGGAAAGTCATTTTTTAAAAGATCCGTCTGTCTGATTAAAAAAAAAAGAAAAATTAAAAATCCCTGCCCTGCCGGGGACGATGTCATAAGCCTGTCTGGCCGGGCAGGAGGACGTTCACCCTGAGAGCAGAGGAGAAACATCACCCTCCGGGTTGGGGGGCCCGGGGACGGGCGACGTCTTGGGGAAGGGGTCCCCCCTCCTCCAGCATCTGGAAGGCGGCACTGTCACCCAGTCCCCCGGTGGGTTCCGCCCTGTCCGTAGAGTCCCCAGCAAGCCGGGAGCAGGGCGAGTGACAGACACACCCCTCACCGAGGTCCCCTCCTTCCAGCAAGACCAGAGGTCCCAGGTCAGCAGTTTCTGCATTCGCAGATGCCGTTTAAAATCACCAACTTGCCCATGTTGTCCGGGTCTCTGCAGGCACCCGCTAAACCATCAGCCCTGGACATCTCCGTTCATCTTGCAAAGCTTCCTCCCAGCCAGGGTGGAGAACTGCCCGTTCTGACTGGCACATCCAGCCTGGGCCAGCTCCCTGGCTCTGTGCCAGGGGGGGTCCGGACCCTGCACTGGGAAAGGTCTCACCCCTCAGTTCAATGTTCCGCTTTTGCATATTGATTTTTGGACAAGGGGCCCCCAGCCCAAGCCCCGCAAGGTCCAAGCCAGTGGGCAAAGATGCACCTGTTGTCCCTTGCTCTTCTGACCCAACAGACTTAGGAGATGCTATTAGGTTTTTTAATTTGGTCACTTGCAGAGGCAGCTAGCTGATACAAGCGGATCCCCGCAGAAGGAGAGAGACAAGCATCCCCAAAAGCCGGCTCCAAGCTGGACACACAGCTACAAAACACATCCCTGTTATTTCACTTCATTTTATTTTTCTAAGCCAGTGAGCATTTTGCATTTGTTCACTCAACGCAGTGGCCGGAGAGGGGCTATTTTTTTTACCACACAGGAGGAAATCCGAGCCCTTTGCTAAAACCTGTTCGTTCTAATGGAAATAATTATCGAGTGAACATTGCTTCCAGCTCCCTGTGGTATATTAAAGAAATGGTATGGAGATAAAGATATTACCGCGTTATTAATGCTTATTGTTGAGATTTGAATACGCAAAATGTATGACTGAGTGTAGTATTTAAATTGCAAAAACGTGGAGGAGATGTTTAATAAGGTGGTAGCACTTCTGGGTTTTTTGTTTTTTTTTTTCCTTTCCTCCCCCTCATAATTTTCAATATAATCTAAATTAAGCTCTAAAAAAATCATTACCTTTAGCAATTTTTAAAATCATCTTTCATCTCAGGGAACCTAACTCACAGCCCGGTGAAAATATTACAAGTAAATACTGTATTAAGAACATTGATTATTTTTCCTTAATCCAATTGAGGCATATTGAGACTTAAAGCAAAATTATGGGGAATTAGAGACATGCCCGGCGGGCCAGGGAGAGCCTCTCTGAGCTTTCCTATGAGGAAAGCGTGTGTGGGGGGTTTAAGGAACCCCTTTTCCACGGCAGATTAGATCTGCCACGTTCTCCTCCCAGAACAGGGTATTACTGAACTGCGGTGTCAACAGCAGAATTGATGGCTGGAATTTTAATCCAGCTCTCTGCAACGGTTTGGGGGAATTTGGAATATTTCAGGAAGACAGATGGTAGCATTTCGGATGCAAACGCTATTTTTAAGTCATCCTGTGTGTATGACAAGTAGAATTTCTTTAAAAGGGCTGAATGGTCTTCCCGGCCACGATGTACTCAGCTCCACCTTGGTTTTGGAGCGGGGGTACCCTGTTCGCAGCTGAGATGGCAGAGAGCAGGCAGAGTGACCCTCAAACCCAACCCAATGCTTGGACTCCCTGCTTAATGGGAAAATAATGACCAAGCAGCCGGCAGGGACACAGGGTGAGCCGGTGAACGTCAGGCAGGTCACAGACTTCAGCCCTATCCATGGGGACTTTGTGTCTCTCTTTTGGAAATAGGGTTGGAAAACAGAACTGATTGTTTCTGCCATCTTGGCTCACATGCATGGGATCATTTTATTTTTGTTCGGGTGAAAAAAAAATATTTAATATTCTCTACCGCCACTTCTGAGGCACCAGGACAAGAAGTCGGGAAACAAAGAAACTTGGTCCATGCCGGGAACCTCCGGGGAACCGAAATGAAGCCCTCGACCAGCCCCAGGGAAGCTGCTTCCTCCTGGGCTTGTGTGTGAAGTGACGTGAGCTTGGAGTCCCAGTGCTGTGTGTACGTCCACCTTGCACCCAAGTTTCCCGACATCTCCCAGGAGGGAAGCCTGGAATTCCAACATTTATGGGATGCCCAGAGAGCCACTGACAGACCCTCTGGATTAAGTTCAGGTGCTTTGAACCTACGTTGAAGTCACCCCAAATAATCAACGGACTGAATGTTTGCATTTTCCCCAAATTCATACATTGAAGCCCTGCCCCCGCCGGGGGACGGTATTAGCAGGTGGAGATTTTGGAAAGTGATTAGGTTTCAATGAGGTCAAGAGAATGAGGTCCCCATATGGGATTAGTGTCCGTACAAGAAGAGGAAGAGAAGCCGGAGTTCTCTCTCTCTCTCTCTCTCTCTCTCCCCGTCATATGAGGACGCAGCACGAAGGTGCCATCTGGAAGCCAGGAAGGGAGCTGCCACCAAGCACGCAATCTGCCACGCCTTGATCTTGCACTTCCAGCCTCCAGAACCAACGGACACTAGCACTCTGGGAGGCCGAGGTGGGAGGATCGCTCCAGGTCAGGAGTTTGAGACCAGCCTGAGCAAGAGCCAGATCCATCTCTACTAAAAAATAGAAAGAAATTATCTGGACAACTAAAAATATATAGAAAAAATTAGCTGGGCATGGTGGCACACGCCTGTAGTCCCAGCTACTCGGGAGGCTGAGGCAGGAGGATTGCTTGAGCCCAGGAGTTGGAGGCTGCTGTGAGTTGGGCTGATGCCACGGCACTCTAGCCAGGGCAAAAGAGCAAGACTCTGTCTCAAAAACAAACAAACAAAAAACAAAAACAAAGAAAAAAAAAACACCCAAAGAAACAAACAAACAAATAAACAAAAAAAAAAGAACCAACGGACATACATCTGTGCTTTCTAAACCACTCGGTGTGGCGTTTTGTTGTGGCAGCCCAAGTGGGCTAAAACACTAGTGACAATGCCCCAATGGCATCCATGCTGTTTTGTCCATTAAGAAAAGAATAAAAGAATCTTCCTTCTGTTTACTGATTCTAAAAATTAGTCAAAACTGCCTTTATTGCTTTTTTATCCATGTTAGTTGGGATGGCTCCACTGGTGGCCCCTCATAGGCTCAAGACATGGGTGGTGATTTTATCTCAAGGAAAGGAGAGGTGGGAAAGGGAGCAGGTATTTAGCCCAACCCCGCAGGAGGGTGTAGTGGGTTCACGTGTGGCCCCACAAAAAGATACGTTTCCTGGAACCTGTGAACAGGACCCTACTTGGAAATAGGGTCTGTGCAGACGTATTTAGTTAAGCATTGACATGAGACCCTCGTGGATGAGGGAGATCCCTAAACCCAATGACAGTGTCCCCCTAAGAGACAGCAGAGGAGACACAGACGCAGAGGAGAAGCCACGTGGAGACGGAGGCAGAGGCTGGAGTGACGCGGCCACAAGCCCAGGGACTCCTGGAGCCCCCAGGAGCTGGGAGAGGCAGGAAGGAGCCTCCCCTGGAGCCTGCGGAGGGAGCGCGGCCCCGAGACCCCTGCGTGTCGCACTCCTGGGCTCCGGGGCTGTGAGGGGACACAGTCCTGTTGTTTGAAGCCCCTGGGTTGTGGAAATTTATTATAGCAACTCTAGGAAACTAATGCCAAAGATTTCCCCCTAATTTTTCACGAGAAAAATGAGACCACGAAATGTCCATGATTAGGAGATGTCTCCATTCTTGAAGTTGCAGATCGTAAATAAAATGTGTAAGAATAAGTCTTTTTCCCCCTCTCAACGGGTATTTCTTGGCATCACGGGAAATCCTTAAAAGAGCTGAGGCATGCACTATTCCACTGAACCGGAGTGCGCTGTGAGTTCGTCATGTATGTTATATATCACGCAGTGGGAATCA